>NC_134777.1:64487430-64499930 GCF_046742065.1 Oratosquilla oratoria
AAGGACAGACGTCCCCCAAATCAGGCTCGCCCAAAGTGGCTCGACAAAGAAACTGAAAAAAGTATTGCTAAAAAGAGACAGGCATATAAGAAATATAAGTGCTCGGGTGCATCTAATGACTATGAAAGTTATGTATCAATACAGAGAGATTTAAAAAAGACAATAAGAAAAAGAAAACGACAATACGAAATGAACATCGCTGATAAATCCAAAGAGAATCCCAAAGAATTCTATAGTTACATTAGAGATAAAAAGGTTGTTAGGAATCACATTGGTCCACTATTATCTGCTGACGGTCAACTTGAATATTCAAGTGAAGGAATGTGTAATATCTTAAACAATTATTTTAGCTCGGTATTCGTAAACGAAACACCTCAAAGTGAATTCCAAACTGAAACCTGTGAAAAGTCTGGGGTAAACTTACTCACTACGGTAAATATAACAAAAGAAAAAATTAAAAGGTGTATAGACAAACTCAAAGTTAATAAAACACCAGGGCCTGACGGTTGGCATCCAAGAATCTTAAAGGAAATGAAAAATGAGATTATTGTTCCATTAGAAATTATTTTCAAGAAATCCATCATATCCGGAGATGTCCCAAGAGAATGGAAGCTAGCTAACGTTACTCCCATATCCAAAAAAGGTGACAAAAAGAAACCAAATAACTATAGACCTATAAGTTTGACTTCAATCGTAGGAAAAATAATGGAAACTATCATCAGAGATGCTATCGAACATCATTTAGAAAGTAACCGTTTGATAAATGATAGCCAGCATGGTTTCAGACGGAAACGTTCTTGGGTGACTAACTTACTCGAATTCTACAACACAGTTATCTCGAATTATGACAAAAGAAACAATATAGATTTAATAAATCTAGACTTTGCAAAAGATTTTGATACCGTCCCACCCGAAAGACTACTTACTAAATTAGCTTTGCATGGAATAAGTGGTAGCCTATTAGGTTGGACTAGTAATTGGTTGAATGGTCGAAAACAGAGAGTTGTTTTAAATGGAAAAACTTCTGGATGGAAAAATGTTGCAAGTGGAGTTCCTCAGGGTTCCGTTCTTGGGCCACTTCTATTCATAGTATATATAAATGATATAGACAATGGACTAAAATCTACTGTTTCCAAATTTGCTGATGATACAAAACTGTGCGGAGTGGCAAATGATCACTCAAACCAATTAGATATTCAAGAAGATTTAGATCAATTACAGCAATGGTCTGAAAAGTGGCTAATGAAATTTAACACAAGTAAATGCAAGGTAATGCACATAGGTAAAAATAACAGTAAGTACGATTACAAGTTATTTGGAAATTCGTTAACAAAAGTGGATAGTGAAAAAGATCTCGGCGTAATTATCAGTAACGACCTTAAATCATCCAAGCAGTGTATTTCAGCCTCTGAGAAAGCAAATAAGATTCTGGGACTGATTGCGCGATCATTTGATTTCAAAAGTCCATCACTCATTGACAAGCTATATAAATCGTTAGTTCGTCCACATCTGGAATATGCTGTTTCCGTATGGTCACCGAATCTCATTAAAGACATTGACAGACTGGAAAAAGTACAACGGCGAGCCACAAGACTGATTCCAAATATCAAAAATAAATCATACGAAAATCGACTAAAACACATGAATCTGTTTTCTCTAAAAAAGCGTAGACTCAGAGGTGACTTGATACAGGTCTTTAAGATTTTAAAGGGAATTGACAACATCAAAAGTGACCAAATTTTCACATTGAATGAGAATCAGACAAGAAACAATGGTCTAAAACTGTCCGGAAATAGATTCAATTTGGAAGTAGGTAGAAACAACTTTGCCAACCGTATAGTTAATGAATGGAATAAACTTCCTGCACAGGTAGTGCAATGTAGTTCAGTTCGAAGCTTTAAAAATCATTTAGATAAATACCTAAGTAAGATGCTGTAATGATTATAATTTATCTTATATTATTTGTTTTTGTTTTGTTATAATTTGTCTGTCTGATTTTCATTTATTATTAGTTATATGTCAATTTATTATTATTTACTATTTACCTGTTTGTTTGTTATTTAAGTACACTTATGCATTTATTTATGTATTTTATTTGTTATTTACATTATTATAGTTTTTGTTTATTATTTTATTATCAATATGATTTTTTTTTCACATCCGACCTAAATATGGATCAAAAGGTCTCCTGTCGGCATGCTCCGCCTTTGTAATCCTTTGAAAGCGCTCTGCTTCGTTAGTTTCTTTTTCCAAGTGGTCTATTTTGCATATACATATATATATATATATATATATATATGTATATATATATATGTGTGTGTGTGTGTGTGTGTGTGTGTGTGTGTGTGTGTGTGTTTACCTAGTTGCATTTACCTAGTTGTATTATACGGGAAGGGGAGCTATGCTCGTAGTGCCCCGTTTTTGTATCTCGCAAGATCAAGTTTGTTCTTAAATTGTTGTATTGTGTATGCACACACTATTTCTTCATCCAATTTTTTCCATATATCTATCACTCTGTGTGGGAAGCCTTTTTTTCAGCTCTCTTCTGTAGTTATCCTTTTTGAGTTTCATTGTATGTCCTCTTGTTTTTCCTCTGTCCTGTTTTAATAGGTCCTCTCTATCAAGGCATTCTTTTCCTTTCATAATTCTGTAGATGGTTATTAGGTCCCCTCGTTCTCTTCTTTGTTCCAGGGTTGGCAATTCCAGTTCGGCCTGTCTTTGTTCATATGTTAGGTTTGCAAATGTTGGGACCAACTTTGTTGTTGCTCTTTGTATTCTTTCTAATTTTCTTATATTCTTTTTTGTACTGGGTGACCATATCAGCACTGCATATTCCATTTTTGTCCTTATTAGTGTTTGTAATATTTTCTTGATCATTTCCTTATCCAGGTATGTGTGTGTGTGTGTGTGTGTGTATTTTCCCGATATAACAATGAATTATATATTTGGAGAGAAATGTATCATGGGTCTGGGACTGATGTATTCAGTAGTGCTTGCAAGTAGTTCTAAGAGAGGTACGATTAGGTTAGATTAGGCTAGGCTAGGCTAGGTTTTAAGTTAATTTAGGAAAAAGTAGGGTAGGTTAGGTTATGTTAGGTTAGGTTAGTGTAGGTTTGGGTAGGGAAGGTTGGGTTAGTTTAGGTTAGTTTAGGCTAGGGTAGCTTAGGGTAGGTTAGTGTAAGTTAGCGTCTGAAAGAGTAATTGTCCTGCAGATCGCCTCCAAAACTCACCAACTGCCTCCTCTCCATTGTGCCCCGAGGGGCTGGCTTTCGGTCTCTGGATTGTATTCAACATTTCTCTTTATCACCTTCGATTAATTTCCCAACATTTTCTGCACAAGGAGAACTGAGAACAGGTACACAGTTCATCTATTCTTCCTCCCCGTCCACCTCTTCTTGCTTGATGGTGACATAGAAAACCGAATTAGTACAACATGGCCAATAGTTTTATTTCCTTCAAGAGAGATCTGTGTGATGATTTAAGAACGTTGCCGGTTGCTGTGAGGATGTAAGGCAGCAATTAATTACCATTACTCTAAAGGCCACGGAAATGTTTTATTCATCTGGGGGGAGATTAAACTTAGTGAAATTCAAATGTTAACATACCTACTCTTCTGTCCTGAAGGCCCTCATCTTTGATAGCTCTCTTGCAACATCTACTCCCCTGCCCTTTACACTCTCTCTTTTTCTTTCTCTTTCTATCTTTCTCTTTCTCTCTCTTTTTATCTTTCTTTCTGTCTTTCTCTCCCCCCTCTCTCTCTGTCTTTCTCTTTCTTTCTTTATATATCTCTCCCTCTCCCTCCCTCTCTATTTCTCTCTCCTTCTCCCCTCTCTCACTCTCTCTCTCTGTCTCTCCCTCCTTCTCTCTCTCTCTCTCTCTCTCTCTGTCTCTCTCTCTCTTTTCTTTCTCTTTCTTTTTCTATCTCTTTCTTTCTCTCCCTCCATCTCTCTATTTCTTTTTTTCTCTTTCTCTCTCCTCTTTTGTGACTCCCCCATCCCATTTTCTTTCTTTCTCACTCCGCATGCGCGCGCACGCCCGGCGAGGAACAAATATCCAGACAATAGTCCGGTGTACCGGGTCGGATATTGTCTCCTTCCGCGGAGGTCATTTTTATCTGCTTTTTCCTTTTCCTCTTTCTCCCCTCCCCTCACCCGCACTCCGTCTCTCTTTCTCCTCCTCCTCCTCCCCTCTCTCTCTTTCTTTCACTCAGGCCGGCCCACCCACCCCGTCTCTCTCTCTCTCTCTCTCTCTCTCTCTCTCTCTCTCTCTCTCTCCCTCTCTCTGTCTCCTCCCTTCTTTTTCTCAAAAAAACAAAACAAAACAAAAATATTTGTTTTTTTCCCTTGAATACGTGCACATTGAGTTTTATTCATCTTCTTAAAGGGATTTCTTGTTTGTTTGTTTGTCTGTCTTTTGTTTCTGGGCGAGGGCACATCTCTTCTTTGTCCCCCCCCCCTTCCCCCTTTCTGTTCGGTGTATATTTGTATCCGTGTTTTAATGTTCTCTTATTTGATCTCCGTTTTTTCCGTTTATTTGCCTTCGCCACCTCTCGTTCTTTTCTTTACATACGTGAGGATTTTTTCCCTTCCCCTCTTCCTCCTCCTCCTCTTCCTCCTCCTCCTCCTCTCTCTTTCTCATTCTACTCCATCACCTCGGCCTCCTTATTCCTCTTCGCCTTTTCCACCTCGTCCTCTTTGCTCTCTTTCTCCTCCTCCTCCTCCTCCTCTCTCTTTCTCATTCTACTCCATCACCACCTTTTCGCCTTTTCCACCTCGTCCTCTTTGCTCTCTTTCTCCTCCTCCTCCTCCTCCTTCTCCTCCTCCTCCTCCTCCTAATCCTCATCCAACTCCTCTTTCTCCTCTTTCCCATTCTCTTTTTTCTTAATATATGTAAATGATCTAGACGACGGCCTCCTCTGCAAAGTATCAAAATTTGCTGATGACACTAAAATCACCGGTAAAGTAACAACCACCAAAGAGAAAGAAACTCTGCAATCCGATCTAGACAGATTATTAAGCTGGGCAAGTAAGTGGCAAATTAAATCTAACGTTAACAAATATAAAATCATGCACATTGGAAGTAATAATGATCACATCCAATACCAGATGAATGGCGTAATACTGGATTCACTAACTAAAAAAAAGATCTAGAAGATTTAATATCAAATGACTTGAAGCCAAGTCAACATTGCTCAGAAGTTATTAAAACAGCAAATAAATTGGTTGGCTTTATCGGAAGAGTTTTCGAAAATAAATCAGAAAAAAATATTGCTAAACCTTTATAATTCCTTGGTCCGTCCTCATCTCGAATACTGCGTACAATTTTGGTCCCATACTTCTAGAAAGATATCAATAAACTAGAAAGAATGCAACGGAGAAATCTGCCGTATGAAGAAAGTCTTAAAAGTCTAAATTTATTCTCACTTTCAAAAAGGAGAATGTGAGGAAATTTAATCGGGGTTTTTAACATTTTCAAAGGCTTTGACAACATCATTGTCGAAGATTACTTCTTATTAGACCAATCAAATACAAGAAGACGTCACGATTTTAAAGTAATTGGTAAAATATTTTCTTCGAATGAAACTAAACATTTCTTCTTAAACCGGGTTGTTAATGCGTGGAATTCATTACCTTCCGCTGTTGTTAAAAGTAACATAATAACAACATTTAAAAATCGCCTAAATAAATACTTAGACTTTAATCCGCAAATGAAATATTATCCCTTCTAAGAAAAGATCTGACAGCCCGGCATTTAATTGTAATTGGATAGGATAGTGGTAGCAGTATTATTAGTTCATCTTCTATCGCCTAGTTACCCTGTTTTCTTAACTGTGGCTTAGTATAGTAAACACAAAAAGCCTCGTTAGGGCCAGTAGGTCTGCTCTTGTTTGTTCTTCCTTTGTGTTCCTTCTCTTTCACTTCTTCCTCCTCCTCCCTCTTTATGTTTTGTGTCAACGTCTGCTTATTTCTAGCTTTGAGTAATTTATCTATGTCTCATGACAACATTTATGTATCCATATATCTTACATATATATATGCACAGTATACATATCTTACAGTATATATATAATATATGGATCAAAAGGTCTCCTGTCGGCATGCTCCGCCTTTGTAATCCTTTGTAATATATATATATATATATATATATATATATATATATATATATATATATATATTTTTTGTATAAACACATAAAAATACACACACACACACACACACACACACACACACACACACACACACACACACGCACACGCACACGCACACGCACACACAGACACACACACATACGCACACACACACACACATACACACACACACATACACACACACACACACACACACACACACACACACACACACACACACACACACACACACACACACACACACACACACACACACACACACACACACAAAGAAAGCTAAGCGGACAAAGAGAGATATATCCCTAAGAATAGGATGTAGGGAGGTGCAATGGCCTCATCTGACCTCGCTTTACCCAACATCAACTAACATAATCTTGTAGAAATCTCTTGATAAGTAATTTGGTCAGCAGTTTGCCACGTTTAATCCATAACTTATATTTACTTGCTCAAAAAGAAAAAAAAAAAATGTAAATACGAGTTATGGACTTTTTTTTTTTCCATTCCCTTTTTTCGTTTTCCGTTTTTCATACGAAGAGTCAAAACGCCTGTGGACATTTTCAACGTAGCAAACTGCTGACCCAATTAATTATCAAGAAATTTCCTCCACGTTAATCGTATTAAGGTCAGGTAATGTGGGGGCAGGTGGGATTATTGGACCTTCCTACATCCGTCTCCTTTTTGTCTGTGGACATTTCTTGTGTGTAAAAATAACCACTACGCTATTGTCACTTCAATATGTCTCAAGACATAATACACGAAAGCACTTATTGTCTTCATGTTTGTTTTTCCTCTGGTAATTTTGCGTAGTACAATGTTTTATGGTGATGTGAAAGCTCTGCATTAGGAGTTATAGAAAAATAAGAGGGAAAGGAGAAGAAAGTGATGAAGAGAGTGACGTAGAATGGAGAGAAAAAAGGAGAGGAGGAGAGGAGGAAGAGATAGAAACAGAAAAGCGGAGAAGGGATGGAACAGAGAGTAGGGGAGAAGTAAAAGAAGAAAGAGAAAGAGAGTAGGTGCGAAGGGAAGAGAGAGAAAAAGAGTAGGGGAGGAGGAAAAGAAGAGAAAGAGAGTAGGGGAGAAGGGAAGGAAGAGAGAGAAAGGGAAGAGGGGTGAAGGGAAGGAAAAGAGAGGAAGAGAGTAAGGTAGAAGGGAAGAGAGAGAGAGAAAGACAGTAGTGGAGAACTGGAAGAAGAGAGAGAAAAAGAGTAATGAAGAAGGAAAGGAAGAGAGAGAAAGAGAGTAGGGGAGAAGGAAAAAGAGAAAAAAGAGGCTTAGGGCGAAGGGAGGGAAGATAGAAAGAGAGGGGGAGAGGGGAAAGATGAGGCAGAAAGAGATAAGGGGGGAAGGGAAGGAAGAGAGAGAAGGATAGTGGAGAGAAGGGAAGGAAAAGAAAGAAAGAGAGGAGGGGAGAAGGGTAGGAAGAGAGAGAAAGAGAGTAAGAGAGAAGGGAAAGAAGAGAGAGAAGGAAGACTGAGAAAGAGAGGAAGAGAGGAGAAGAAAGAGAAAGAAAGAAAAGAGAATATAAGAAAAAAAGAAGAAGCAAGAAGTGAAGAGAGGAGGGTTGATGTAAGTGAAGGAAGAGAGAGAGAGATAGATAGATAGAGAGAAAGAGAGAAGGAAAAAGAGATGTGATGGTAGAAATGTGGAGGAAAGTAATATAATAGAATTTAATATTTCGCTAACGATATCCAGCGACTCCATCCTTGTAAACAATATTCAGTAGATGAGAAGTCATGGAGGTAGGGAGTGCTAGAAGTACAAGGAGTATTAGAGAGGGGACTAGAAACGAAGAATAGAAGAATAAAAAGAGTTCAGTATTTTTCTTCTCAGTAAAAGATAGTTCCCATCTTTAAAAAGGATCCTGCGTGACTCTGGTCCTTATGGATTCATTAAAGTTGCAAAAACACTGAATGTATAACTTATGCAATGAATATACCATACGGTGGAATAGAAGGAAGGAGGAAGGAGGAAGGAGGAGGAAGGTGAGAGAAGATGGGAGGAGGAAAGGAGGAGAGGAGAAGAAGACGGAAGAGGAAGATGAGAAAAAGATGAAAGGAGGGTAAGAGAGGATAATAGGGTTAGAGGATGAGGAAGAGGAGGAAGGGAGGAGGAAAAGAACGGAAGAAAGGTAGGAAGAAAAGAGGGTCTGAGAAAAAAGAAGGAAGGAAGGAAGGAAGGAAGGAAGGAAGGGAGTATAGGGGGAGAGAAGAGTGAAAGAAAAGATGAGTAGAGGAGAGGGGAGTAGGAGGGGAGGAGGAGAGGGGAAGAGGAGGAGGAGAGGAGAGGAGGAGAAGGAGAGGGGAGGGGGAGGAGAGGAGGAAGAGAGGGGAAGAGGGGTGGAGAGGGGAGGAGGGAAGGGGAGGGAGGAGGAGAAGGGAGAGGGGAAGGGGAAAGGAGGGGGGAGGGGAGGAGGAGGGAGGAGGAGGAGGAGGAGGAGGAGGAGGAGGAGGAGGAGGAGGAGAGGGGTAGAAGAGTAGGATCGGGGAGGAGGGGGGCAGGGTAGGAGGAGGAGGAGAGAGAGGAGGAGGAGAAGGGAGGAGGAGGAGGAGGAGGAGGAGGAGAGGAAGGAGGAGGAGGAGGAAGAAGAGGAGAGGAGAGGGCAGGAGGAGATGGGAGGAGGAAGAGTGGGAGAGGGGAGTAGGAGGGAGCAGGAGGGGATGAGAGGAGTAGGAGAGGGGAGGAGAGAGGAGGAAGAGGAGGAGGAGGAAGAGGAGGAGGAGAGGAAAGGAGGAAGAGGAGAGGAGGAGGAGGAGGAGAAGGGAGAAGGAAGAGGAGAGGGAAGAGGGAGGGAGGAGAGGAGGAGGAGAGGAGAGGGGGAAGAGGAGAGGGGGAGGAGGAGAGGGGGAGGAGGAGAGGGAAGGGGGAGGAGAGGGGAGGAGGAGAGGGGAGGAGAGGAGGAGGAAAGGAGGAGGAGGAGAGGTGAGGAAGTGGAGAGGGAAGGAGGAGGAGAGAAGAGGAGAGGAGGAAGAGAGGGGAGGAGGTGGAGAAGGGAGGAGAAGGAGAGGGAAGGAGGAGGAGAGGGAAGGAGGAGAGGGGAGGAGGAGGAGGAGGAGGAGGAGACGGGAGGAGAAAGAGAGAGGAGGAGGAGAGGTGAGGAGGAAGAGGAGAGGAGAGGAAGAGTAGAGGTGAGGAGGAGGAGGAGAGGAGAGTAGGAGAGGGGAGAAGAGCACGAAGGGGAATGCCTCACCAAGACAATAGGATGAACTAACCCGAGTTTGGGAGAGGGGAGAGGAGAGGGGAGAAGGGGGAGGGAGGAGGGAGGAAGGAGAGTGAGGAGGGCGAGGGGAATGAGGAGGGGAGGGGTGAAATAAAGAGGGATAGGGGAGATGAGAGGGGGAAGGGGAGGGGGAGAGAAGAAGGGGGAAGGGTCTTGTGTCCTATTTTCAACGAAAAAAATGTTCTTGTGAAGCAATATTCGTACATAGTAACATGGCCATAAATTAAGAACAGGTAATTGGTGATTCCACCATTAAGCAAGCTTAGTGTAGAGAAGAGTAGGGGGTGATTGAAGGTGGTTTGAGGTGGGCGGGATGATGAGGTAGTGTGGTTGTATTCATGGGTGGGTGGTTACATCATGGGTTGTGTGGGGTTTGAAGGGAAAGGTAAGAGGGAGACATTTACTCTAGCCTAGGCTGAAAAAGGGTTGCAAATGATGGTACTGTTGGAGATAGAGTTAGGATGGACCCACGACCGAGGCTGGTGATGGAGATGGAGATGACACTGAACATTAGGTTGGGTTAAATTATGTAGTGTTAAGGGGTGTTGGTAGTTTTAGAGGTGAATTCGCAATGGAGATGGGACTGAAACTGGGGTTGGAGCAAAGCTTAAGAAGAAGAGGAAGTTGTTATTAGATGGTCTTTATTGCTGATTTTAGGGTTAGAGAGCGGGCAACACAACAAGGCTCTGCCAAACCCAGATGAAACTCTACCTCAAAGATCAAACCTAAACAGGAAATACTGGGTAGCATTAAACAGGGTAAGGGGAAACGTGGGCCGAATCAGGGGCAACCTTCACAAGTGGGGACTTGACAGCAGCACTGAAGGCCCATGTGGAGAATTACAAACAATAAAACATATTCTCCAGGAATGTCAAATGGGTCCTCACTGTTTCTCGTGCGCAGCATCGGATGCCTGATGTACGATGATTCGATGTTATATCACAATACCCGCGTTACAAAATATAAAGTCACAGCTGTATTACTCGCTCTCTTTCACTCTGAACATTAATAATCACAGAAAAGCGATCAAGCCAGATCACAGAATTCGGGGGTCACTCAGCTACAACCACAAAATAGATATAATCAAGACGCCGACGGCGGCCTCCTCGTATACCCACTCGCGCCTCATGATGCCTATGCAGGCGTCATAGTATGAAAGAGGGGAAGCAAAGGACACTGATCTACAGTGGAGATACGATTTTGGCACGACAAGAGATGATGATGATGATGATGATGATGATGATGATGATGATGATGATGATGATGATGATGATGATGATGATGATGATGATGATGATGATGATGATGATGATGATGATGATGATGATGATGATGATGATGATGATGATGATGATGATGATGATGATGATGATGATGATGATGAGCTCAGGCTCACCAAGGACCAGTTGGTGTTCTAGTTTGCCTTTCTGTTGTATTCAAAGAAAATGTATCCTACCTCTTGGCCTGCCTCTCCTATAATGAGTTACAATGACAGATTCTTCTGTCAATAACTAGATCAGATACAGAATGAAATAATATAAAATAAATCAGTAAACAAACATTGAAACACCCAAAATGAAACAACCATAACAAGATTACCGATTGACAAGTATTACAAACACTTTGTGAAGGTGTTTATCCAAGTAAAGTTTAAGGACTTTGCTCTATGTTACATTCAATGGTCTCGTTAGACTAGAAAGTTTATTCCATATATTGAATTCCATAATGTACTTGGTGAAATTGTTTCTATCTACCTTTTCTTCAACCCTTCGTCTTTCTTCTCCACCTTATTCGTTCTCCTGTACTCGTCCTTTGCTACTCTCCTCCCTCCCTCCTCCTTCATCTTTCTCTTTTTTTGATCTTCCTCTTCCTCCTCCTCTTTTTTTTTCTCCACTAGTCCTTTTCTTCTCATATTCCTCGTTCTGGGTGTCCTCCCCCATCTTCTTTTCTTTCTTCACTTCTGCCTCCTATTCCATGCTTTATACACTCGCCGTCACTGTTTTTCTTTTTTACTCCTCTTCCTCCTGCTTTTTTTTTGGGGGGGGGGACTGGTACCCACTCAGACCTCAACCTTACAGGTGGTCCGAAACAATTCAAACATGATTGCAGGAGACGATGTCCACGGTATGCCACTGCATTGAAGATACCCGGAAGAAGCTGATGCATCAGACAGTGATGTCCAAGTCACCACAGCTCCGAGGTGAACACCGGTCGGGGACCATCACTAAGAGTGGATACCCTTTCTAACCTCTGCGCCGCAGCCAGGGTTTGAACAGACGAAGAAATCCCCACGCAGTTACCAGACGCACGCGGTACCACTGGGGCAAGGCAGGGCCCGACCTTCTGTTCCATCCTCTGGACATTCATGGCCGTTGTTTTCCTCTCCTCTTATCCTCCGCCGTTTCCCCTCTATCTCCTCCCGGCTTTTGGCGTTTCCTTCCCCCCCCCCACTCCACCTTATGATTCTTTTATCCCTCTTTCTTTCTATCTTCTTTTTGCTCTCAATTCCTCTCTCCCTTGTTTTTCTCTTTTCTTCCCTTTTTCCTTTCTCCCCGTCTCGTCCTTCCTCCTCCACCATTTCTTTTTTCAATTCCTTTCGCTTCGTACAGTCCCCACCCTTTTCACCTTCTTTTCCGCTCTTCCTTTAACCCTACATTCCTCCTTTCTCTCTCATCCCTTCTCTTTAGTGCCTCTCTATTCTTCTACTTTTTTTTTAACCCTGACACCATCTCCTTTGCATCCCCTCTCTCTTCTCTTCATATTCCTCCTCTATTCCAAGATTTCTCCATCTTTTTTTTATCTTCATCCTCTTCTCTTCCACTCCCTTCTTCATCCTTGTCCTTTGCCTCCCTCACTCATCCTCCAACATCTTCTCTTATCCTCTCTTCACTTTGATCTACATCCCATCTATTTTGCTCTTTCTGCACTTATCTATTTCAGTTAATTTTATTTATTTACTTATTTATTCATTTATCTATTTATTCATTTATCTATTCATTTTTACTTTTCTCTTCTTACTCTCTCCCCTTCTCCCTGTCTTTGTCCTTCGGGTCCTTTCTTCAATCTTTCCCCAATATCCTTCTCACTATCACTGTGGTTCACTTACCTTCTTGTATATTATTCTTTCCCTCCTCT
>NC_134777.1:64502430-64514930 GCF_046742065.1 Oratosquilla oratoria
CTGCCCCCCCCCCCCCGAAAAGGCTCAGCTCAGACTCGCTCAAAGAGAGATAGAGATAGATAGATAGATAGATAGATAGATAAGGAGAGAGAGAGAGAGAGAGAGAGAGAGAGAGAGAGAGAGAGAGAGAGAGAGAGAGAGAGAGAGAGAGAGAGAGAGAGAGAGAGAGAGAGAGAGAGAGAGAGAGAGAGAGAGAGAGAGAGAGAGAGAGAGAGAGAGAGAGAGAGAGAGAGAGAGAGAGAGAGAGAGAGAGAGAGACCTAGATCAATTCCATTTTCAATTCGTATTCCAGTTCTTATTCCTGTTGCAATTCGCCATTGGCATTCCTATTCACATTCCAGTGAGAATGGTTATCATTATATTCTTCCAGATTTCTTTTCTTTTCTATAAACACTATAATCATTATCACCATTACCATTATCAATGTTTATCGAAATAAACCCCAAGTGAGGACGAAATCTTTATTAGTATGACGTTTCGCTTGTTACAACTTTATACCTTCCTCCTTTCCTCCCTCCCTCCCTCCCTCCCCCCATCCCAACCGTTCCTCACTTTTGGTGTTTATTTCGATAGGCTTGTCGGCAGCTGCCACTTTCATACACCATTATTAATGTATTGTTATTCCATTGTCATTGTTGTGTTCGTTTCCGTGACCGTGACCTACATTAAGGTTAACGCTACTGTGACCGTTATCGTTACTGCGACCGTTACCATCACTGTAACGGTCATAATCGTCACCGTCACCGTCACAACTACCGTCACCATATCAACTCAAACTTTGATTCACTTTTTTCAGTCTTCAGTCAAAGACATCCATAGCGTACATCACAGTAGCAAAGGGATGAAATAGGTAGTCATGACATCTAAATGAATACAATGTAAAATCAAACCAGACTTTTTGAATTCAGTCTCGTGGTCACTACCTCCCTTTCCTGGTAGAGAAGGGGTCATATTCAGGAATGGGAATGGGACTTTTGAGAGTTCTTGTACATTATTCAGCTGCTTGTCCAATTGAATCTCAAAACTTCGAACTGTGTAACATACGACCGTCTGGGCGGGAAGTTTGTTCAATTTTTCTCTCTCATTCCCTTCAGGAACTTCTCTGACTATTTCTTCTACTTAAAGGTTTCCGTCTCCCTCCTACCTCTGGTTACTCCTCTCCCCCTCCTCCTCCTCCCCTCTTCATCTTTTCCCCCTCCATCTCTTTCTACAATTCCTTTTCTTTTCCCTTCTCCCTTATTCCCCCTTCTCTTTTTTCTCTTTATTCTCTCCTTTCTTCTTATTCTTCTCTCACACCTCTTTTTTTGTCTTTCATATTCCATTCTTTCTCTTAGTACTCTTATTCTTCCTTCTCCTATCTCTCTTGCTTCTACTCCACCTCTTTCTTCTCTTTCTCATTCCCTTCCTCCTCTTTTCTCTCTACCTCCACTTCCTCCTTCCTTTACCTCCTCCATCCTATTTTTCATTCTCCTCTTTATCTTTTTTTCTCCTCTTCCATTTTCCACTCCTCTTATCATAGTTCCTATTATTCCTTCTCCCCCTAATTTTCTTCCTCCTCCACCTCTTTTTTCTCCTCCTCGTCTCCGCTTTCCTCTTCACCTACTAACATCCTCCTTTCTTCTTCTCTCCCTCCTCTCACACTCACCCTTTAGACCTCTTCAGTAACCTTTAGTCTAAGATCAATCTCTCGCTGAATGAATTCTATTGTTTGTAATCAGAACACAATCATAAGAACAAATAGAACTGAGTCTGCTTTAAATCCCAGGAAGTTCGAGTATTATTGATCGACAGCCGCCAGGATTTTTTTTAATGCATCAGGCGATTTCATGAAAAAATGGGAGACTTAAAGTTGGTTCGGTGTAGGGTTGTGATCTATACAGAGGACTGTGAAGCGTAGAATTTAATGAATCATGCCCTTGGTCCAATTCGCTGGTGGCAGGGTTTGAACTGCCGTCACCTCGACCTCTGACGCAAATACCGACGCTCTGACCCACTCAGGAAGCGAGTATCCTTAAAGTTAAACGAATCTAATCGTCTTGATATAGGCAGAATGAAATCTATGAATTTCATCACCACTTCAAAAGAGCTCGGTTTGATCAGTCTGGAATCAGACCCGTGATTGAAAAAGATAGTTTGATTTCAATCAAAATGAAATAAAATTTGTTACTCGTCGGGTTGACAGGCATCTTTGAAAAAAAAAAAAAAGTTGAACTGAACAAGATTATTTTGTGTCATATGAGAAGACGTGAACAGTATATTACTTTTTAAAAAACGTGCTAATCTTCTTTCCTTATGTGTCTTTTTTATTTTCTCTTTTATTAATGCTCTCTCTCTTCTCCTTCCTTATTTCCTCTCTTCTTCTTTCCCTTCCTCTCCCCTTTGCTCTCCTTCCCTTCCCTTCCTTCTATCTCCTTCCCTCACTAACTTACCCTTTTCTCTCTTCCTTTTCCATCTCACTATTCTCTCTCCTCTCTTCTTCTCTCTCACTTTCCTTCTCTTCTTTTCCCTCCAGTTCCCTCCCTTCTCTGCCTTTTACCTTCGTCCTTCTACCTTGTGTAAATTGTACCTTTGACTCTCCCTCGCTTCTGCGGCTTGCTCTATTCATATTTCGTTCTACCTCCTAACCTATATTCTTCTCTTCTCTTTTCCATTCTCCCCATTTCTTACTCAGTTTCTTTCTCCTCATTCTTTTTTTATTTTTTCCTTTCATATGCTTTCCTCCTCCTGTCCTCTCGGGCCCTTTCTTCCTTCTTCAGTCCCCTCCTTCCCCTTCATATTTCCACTCCTCTTCACCTTCCTCCTCCTCCTCCTCTCCTCCATGCTCCTTTTCCTCCCTCTTCCACATTTCCACTCACTTCATATCAGTATTCTCAATCTCGCGTTCCCTCCGTTCTCCCCTCACGGCTCCTTTACTTTCTTCCTTCCTCTCCCCTCTCAATACTCCTCTATTCCTTCCTCTCCTTTTCCCTCCTTCCCATGCTTTACTCCTCTTCCCTCGATCGAGGAGAGCAAGAGAGGGCGGGAAAAAGAGGGGAAATGAGAGGAGGCTAGAGGAAGAGCAGAGTGGAAGAGGGGGAGAGTGAGTGGGAGAGAATGACTGAAGAGAGTGGAAGGACAGGAAAGGGAGGGGATGTGGAAGGGAAGGGATGTAGAAGGGAGGGGAGAGGAGGAGAAGGGAGAGGAGGGGAAGGAATAGAAATGAAAGATGAAGTGAAGGGAAAAGGAGAGGGAAAGGGAAGGTAGGGGACAGAAGGACATGAAGAAGGGAAAGAAAAGAGGGGAGGATGGGAAGAAAATGAAAGGGAACGTATGAGGAAGTAAAGGGAAGGGAAGAAAAACGAAAAGAAGAAAAGAAGGAAAGGGCGATAAAGTAAAAAAAAAAAAAAGGAAAAAGGGATGGAAGAAGAGAGAGTAGAGGATAGAAGAGAAAAAAAGGTAAGAGAAGGAAAAAAAGGAGAGGAAGGGAATAAACGGAAAGGAAGTGTAAGGAAAGAAAGGGGAAGTGAGGGAAACAAAGGGAAGTGAAAATGAAAAAGAAAGCAAAAAAGAAAGTACAAATACAACTGAACGTGAAAGTGATTACGAGTGTGAATATGTAAAAAGGGAAAGGGAAAGGAAAGGAAAAGAACAAAGAAAAGTGTAAGAAAAATAAAAAGAAGGAGAGAAGAGAATGGGAGGGAAGGACAGAGGAGGAGTGTGACGGGAGGGTGATTCGAGGGGAGGGGAGGGGAGGGGAGGGTTGGTAGGGGAACGAGAGGAAAGGTTACGAGAACAAAGTGAAGTGAGAGGACGAGGGAAGGAGACCAGAGGGGGAAGGAAATATAAGGAAGGAAAAGGACGGGAATGAAAGGAAGAAGAAGAAAAAGGAAGAGAAGAGGAAGAGGGGGAGAAAAGGAAGGAGGAGAAGAAGGAGGAGAAGAGGAGAAGGAGGAGGAGGAGGAGGACAAAAGAAGAAGAGGAGAGAGGATGGGGGACGGGGGAAGGAGACCAGAGGGGGAAGGAAATATAAGGAAGGAAAAGGACGGGAATGAAAGGAAGAAGAAAAAGGAAGAGAAGAGGAAGAGGAGGAGAAAAGGAAGGAGGAGAAGAAGGAGGAGAGGAGGAGAAGGAGGAGGAGAAGGAGGAGGAGGAGGAGGAGGAGGAGGAGGAGGAGGAGGACAAAAGAAGAAGAGGAGGAGACTGGCTTCCTACCCTTGGGATTCTTCTCTCCTCCAGGCGGGGGGGGGGGGCATTTTTCCATTCCCTCCCCTCCTTCCCTATTTCTCTTTCTCCCCGAATGTCTATATCTCCGCTCCTCTTCCTTTTCTTTTTTGACCTCACCCCATCACCAAATACGCCTCTCCTCTCCTCTCCCCTCTGTTGTCTCCCCTTCTTCCGCTTCTTCCCTCCACCCCCTCTTTCTTTCTTTACGCTCCGTCGCCCCTTATTTCCCCCCACACATCTCTCTCTCTCTCCTCCTCACCCTCTCTCTCTCCCCCTCTCTCTTTATCTGCCTCTTTCCTTCTCTCTCTGCCTCTTTATTTTTCTATCTGGCTCCCTCTATCTACCTCTCTCTCTATTTGCCTCTCTATCTATCTGCCTCTCTCTCTCTCTCTCTCTCTCTCTCTCTCTCTCTCTCTCTCTCTCTCTCTCTCTCTCTCTCTCTCTCTCTCAGCCTCTTTCTCTCTCTCTCTTTCTGCCTCTCTCTCTCTCTCTCTCTCTCTCTCTCTCTCTCTCTCTCTGCCTCTCTCTCTCTCTCTGCCTCTTTCTCTCTCTCTCTTTCTGACTCTCTCTCTCTCTCTCTCTCTCTCTCTCTCTCTCTCTCTCTCTCTCTCTCTCTCTCTCTCTCTCTCTCTCTCTGCCTCTCTCTCTCCCTCTGCATCTCTCTCTCTGTCTTTCTCTCTCTCTCTCTGTATTTCTCTTTCTCTGTCTCTATCTTTCTCTTTCTCTACCTCTCTCTCTCTTTCTCTCTCTACCTTTCTCTCTCTCCCTCCATCCCGTCCTCTGCCTCTCTCCCTCTCTCTATCTCTCTCTCAAAGGATTACAAAGGCAAAGCATGCCGACAGGAGACCTTTTGATCCATATCTAGGTCGGATGCAAAAAAAAAAAAAAAAAAAAAAAAAAAAAAAAAAATAATATTAATAATAAATTAAAAAAATAACAATGTAAATAACAATTAAAATACATAAATAAATGCATTGGTATAGTTGAATAACAAACAAACAGGTAAATAGTAAATGATAATAAATTGACATATAACTAATAATAAATGAAAATCAGACAGACAAATTATAACAAAACAAAAACAAATAATATAACATAAATCATAATAATTACAGCATCTTACTTAGGTATTTATCTAAATGATTCTTAAAGCTTCGAACTGAACTACATTGCACTACCTGTGCAGGAAGTTTATTCCATTCATTAACTACACGGTTGGCAAAGTTGTTTCTACCTACTTCCAAATTGAATCTATTTCCGGACAGTTTGAGACCATTGTTTCTTGTCTGATTCTCATTCAATGTGAAAATTTGGTCACTTTTGATGTTGTCAATTCCCTTTAAAATCTTAAAGACCTGTATCAAGTCACCTCTGAGTCTACGCTTTTTTAGGGAAAACAGATTCATGTGCTTAAGTCGATTTTCGTATGATTTATTTTTGATATTTGGAATCAGTTTTGTGGCTCGCCGTTGTACTTTTTCCAGTCTGTCAATGTCTTTAATGAGATTCGGTGACCATACGGAAACAGCATATTCCAAATGTGGACGAACTAACGATTTATATAGCTTGTTAATGAGTGATGGACTTTTGAAATCAAAAGATCGCGCAATCAATCCCAGAATCTTATTTGCTTTCTCAGAGGCTGAAATACACTGCTTGGATGATTTGAGGTCGTTACTGATAATTACGCCGAGATCTTTTTCACTATCCACTTTTGTTAACGAATTTCCAAATAACTTGTAATCGTACTTGCTGTTATTTTTACCTATGTGCATTACCTTGCATTTACTTGTGTTAAATTTCATTAGCCACTTTTCAGACCATTGCTGTAATTTGATCTAAATCTTCTTGAATATCTAATTGGTTTGAGTGATCATTTGCCACTCCGCACAGTTTTGTATCATCAGCAAATTTGGAAACAGTAGATTTTAGTCCATGGTCTATATCATTTATATATACTATGAATAGAAGTGGCCCAAGAACGGAACCCTGAGGAACTCCACTTGCAACACTTTTCCATCCAGAAGTTTTTCCATTTAAAACAACTCTCTGTTTTCGACCTTTCAACCAATTACTAGTCCAACCTAATAGGCTACCACTTATTCCATGCAAAGCTAATTTAGTAAGTAGTCTTTCGTGTGGGACGGTATCAAAAGCTTTTGCAAAGTCTAGATATATTAAATCTATATTGTTTCTTTTGTCATAATTCGAGACAACTGTGTTGTAGAATTCGAGTAAGTTAGTCTCTCTCTCTCTCTCTCTCTCTCTCTCTCTCTCTCTCTCTCTCTCTCTTTGCTCTCTCTTTCTCTCTCTGCCATCTCTCCCTGCCTCTCTCATTGTCTGCCTCTCTCACTATCTGCCTCTCTCTTTCTCTCTGGCTCTCTCTATGTCTGCCTGTCTTTCTCTCTCTCTATCTTCTCCCTCTTCCCGCCCCCCCTCTCTCTCAATTTCCCCACCCCGTCTTTCTCTGCCTCTTTCCCTTTCCCTCTCTCTTTCTCTCTCTCCCTACTTCTCTCTCTTCTTCGTCCTTCGCTTCCCCTCCTCGCACTTCCCTTCTTTTTTGTCCTTTTATCTTATTCTCTCGCTCTTCTTCCCATTCCGTGTTTACTCTTTGTCTTTTTATTTTTTCTGTATCGTGGGATTCCGTCCCACCAACAGCCCTCCATTTTCTCAGTTTTATCAACATTTTGTCTCCTCTATATTTAAGTAACATCACTCATTCTGTATTTCATATACTCCTATCTCTCCTTTCGCCTCCTTCTATAATGGTATCTCGCTCCTACTCTCAAAAAAAGATCTCTCTTCTCTCTTTTAATAACTTACTCTCTTTACATCCTTCCTCTCCTTTTCATCTCTTATTCAAAGACACTTACTGTTATCTTTAACGTAAAGACTTTTCCTCCTTTCAGTAAACTTCTCTCCTTTAATTTTTTCAGTAATTTACTCTCTTCACTTCCTCTAAGTAATTCCTTCTTTCCTTTACTTTTTAATATGATTTCCTTTTAATATCTCACTTTCACTCTTCCATCTTTCAATTGACTCCTCTCAGTATAACTCATTCTTACTTCCCTTCCCTTCAAGTGAAGAGTGCATAATTGTTATTTTTTGGTGGATATATATATATATATATATATATATATATATATATATATATATATATATATATATATATATATATATATATATATATATATATATATATATATATAAAGAGTTCCTTGGCTGCACGTGTGTCATTCAGAGTCTAGGGGGGACGTACCGACAATATTCTTTCCAGCATCGCCGAAGGTATTTGGTCTTCGCCACTAATTGAAATCATACGATCATTGTTCTATTCCTGGGAAGGGTACTCATTTATAAGAATTATAAAAAAGAGTGTTATCATGAAACTATTTGTAGAAATTGCAAATATGAGGGTCATGATGAATATCATTGTAGAAACCCACCTTTCTGTTTGTATCATCAGAGGATTGAACATAGAACATAGGAGTGTAGAAAACCAAAATTTCGTATTCATCTAGAAACAAGAGGAAAACCCCCAGATACAAAATAAAACAACAGTACAGAGCTACCCATAGAAATACACATAAAGAGTATTGTGTTAGGGATAAGAGTGATAAAAGGGTGAAAGTAAATCTCAACATCAAAGATAGTTGTAAACTGACTATAACAATTGGAAGGACTTCCGTAGGACCTCTCATTGCGGGTAGAGTGTTCAATAAACCTATTCAAATATTTGTTGATACAGGATCTGTAGTTAATGTTATAACTAGTAGAGTTTTAAACCAATTGAAACCAGGAGTAAAAATCTTGAAACCAATCCATTATTTATTACAAAGAGTAATTGGAAGTCAGCTAAAAACATTAAGTAAGGTTTAATTAGAGGTAATCTTATTAAAAAATGAGCATTTGCACATTCCAGTGATAATTGTAGAAGAATCTGTTTTCCCAGGATATTTATTGATAGGATTTGCAACTATGAGAAAAGAGAGCATGGTCATATGTCCTGCTAAGTTAGGGATCTTAGTGAAATTACAGTTAATCCCATTTTAAATCAACCAGACATAGAGCCAGTGGCAGTAATCAAAGAATCTCTAGAAATAGATAGGAATGATAACATTTATATTTTAGATAGCGGGGAGAGCGGTCCAGACCAACAGAAAATAAAGTCTCATATAGTGAACTCAACTCAGATCTGTTAACAAATCCCAGAAATTACTAATTTATCAAGTTCAAGAGAAGCTTTGCTACTTGTGGAAGGTGGCGTAATAAAGTCGACAATATTACACTCCAGAGCAATTAACAGGGTAGAAATGCAGCAGAAAGGAGTCACTTTAGAATGAAATTTTAACCATCCCAGAATCAATTAGATTAAAAGGTCTGAAGTTGGATTCAGGGATATATAAGACAAACAAGAACATGGTAGAAATATTAGTGATTAGTACTTTGAATAAAGACATAGTCTTAAGAAAAAGTACATAAATAGAATGTTTTCAAGTTTGCACAAAACCTATTAAGATTCTAATTGAGAGTACCGAGGATGTGGAATCACCAATTTTATCAATGTGTTTAGTTCAAGATGAAACAGAATTGGGAAAGAAATACAAGAATCAACTAGAAGCTACTAGTTGTCTTGAGTTGGATGAAAACTTAGTTGCTTTAATCTTGAAGAACAATAAAGCAATTTGCTTTGCCGGGGGACGCCATAGGGAAAACAACTGTTTTAAAACATCAGATCAAATTAAAACCAGGGTCTCAACCTATCTATATGCCTGTCTACAGATTACCACATTTCAAACTAGATGTATTGATCACTGAAATGTTATGGTAGGATATTATTGAACATAAAAAAAGTGAGTGGAACTTTTCTCTGATTCTGGTGTCAAAATCAGATGGTACCATGAGCCCAGTTATTGATCATAGAGAATTGAATAAGCACACCATACCCGGTCGATTGCCATTACCGGAGATAGGGGAAATTCTTAGAAGTTTGAGAACTGAGAATATGTATTTTAGCACTATAGATATCAAGTTTGCGTTCTGAAAGATCGAATTGCATGAGTACTTACGAGAATTCATAGCATTTTCTACTCCAGCTGGACATTATAAACTCAAACGAATGCTATTTGGATTATGTAATAGTCCATTAACTTACATGAGATTAATGAATACAGTTCTAGATGGGTTGTTAGAAAACACTGCCAGTGTATTTGTAGATAATATTTCAATTATTTTTCCAAACAGTGGCTGAGCACTTTAAGAAATTGGAATGGTATTCTCAAAAATAGTTGAAGCAGGATTGAAAGTGAAACTTGAAGACTGTAAGCTTTTACAGGACATTGTTATTTATTTGGGACATAAAATAGAAAGACATGGACTTAGTACAGTAAATTCAAAGGTTGAAGCAGTAAAGAATTATCTAGTTCCAAACAATGTAGAAAAAGTTAGAAGTTTCTTGGGATTGACAGGATATTATAGGAAATTTATCCAAGGATATGCAGACATAGCTAATCCATTAAGTTCTTTGTTGAGGAAAGACTCAAAGTTCATGTGGGGACCTGCACAACAGCAAGCTTTTGACAAGTTGAAAGATAAACTTACTAGTTCTCCAGTTCTAATATTTCCAGACTATGATAAGGAGTTCATTCTTTGTACTGATGCGTCTGACATAGGGTTAGGAGGCATACTGATGCAAGAGAGAAATGGAACTTTGAAACCAATAGCTTACACATCTAGACTTTGTAATAGTGCAGAGAGAAACTACTCTATAACAGAAAGAGAAACCTTAGCAGTGATATATTCATTAGAAAGTTTTAGAGATATGATACTGGTATATCCAATCAGTGTGGACTGATCATACAGCTATTCAGGACTTATTTAAGCATAAGAACCTTAGGGGCAGACTATCCGGGTGGTTTGTTATACTTCAATATTATGAGGTTAGGTTTGAATATATTCCGGGTAGAAAGAGTGTTGCAGCAGATGTTCTATCTAGAAATATTAGCCAACCAATGACAGGGTTAATCAATTGTCTGTAGTATAGATGTGCTAGTAACCTTAGATGAGGAAATGATAATAATAGAGCAGAGATATGATAAGACATGGGAATCAGTAGCCCATTATTTGATGACCCAAGAGGTAATCCGCCAAAACTTCCAAAAGGGCAGAAGATAAAGGAGTTTTATTTGACTAATGGACTTTTGTATAAAAGAACAGTTGTAAGTGGGAAAAATATTTCTAGGGGTCCAATGGAATCAGCTGGTAATACCATAAACACTTGTATAAGAGGCATTAAAATTATTTCATGATAGTGATTGTAATTCATATCCAGGAAAATATAAAACATATAGACAAGCACAACTTAAGTACTTTTGGCCAGGTATGAAGAAAGATATGTATGATTATATAGAAAATCGTTTGAAATGTGCTGAGGTGAAAGGAAATAGACCAAAACCTGCTCCTATGTTATCATATTCCATTCCGCAGATACTTTGGGAAAGAGTTCACATAGATATATTGGAGTTATCTATGTCTGAAGATGGATATAGATATGTATTTGTTGGTATTGATTATCTTTCAGGATTTTGTATTTTCAACCTATTCCAAATAAGAAATCTGAAACAATTGCTTCAGTAATCTATGATCAGATAATCTGTAATTTCACTAACCTAAGATCTTAGTTTCAGATAATGAAGCTGAATTTAATAACAAAATCTTGGAAGAATTATGTAGATTATTTAAGATTTATAAAGCAAATATACTAGTGAATCATCCTCAGAGTAATGGAGTTGTAGAAAGGTTAAAAAAGAAAATTATTACATGTCTTAGAGGTAGGATAAGTCCTCATAGTATAACTTAGGATACTTTAATTCTTTGTGTTAAATGTACCCTAAACAACCAAATTAACACAGCTAAAGGAAAAACACCCCATTGTATTATTTTTGGGAGGACAAAATTCTTCCATGTGAAATCTTGATTGCAGAGCAGAAACCTGTGTATAATATGGATGATTACATCTCAAATAGGATACATAAATTTCAAGCTATACATCAGAAAGTTAGGGAACACATGCTACTCGGTGGCGCGGTTGATAGAGTACTGGACTGCCAGTACGGTGGTGCCGGCAGTACCTGGTTCGAATCCTGCCCAGGGCCGAAATTATTTCGGTATCGCTGCGCTTCGGGTCGTTACTCTGACTCTCGTAGGCGGGGAGTTAGGTGTGAGTGTGTGTGTAAGGTCATATCATTACCCATAGATCGGTCATACGAGCTCTGAGCTCTCTTCCGGGAGGGAAATAGCTGTCGATCACGAATCCAACACGTGATCCAAAGACCAAGGTGAATCACAAGAGATGAAAAAGCAACAACACAAAGTAGTACATGAAATAGAATTAAAAATAAGTGATTTAGTTATGGTGAAATTACATACAACTCACAATAAGCTTTCACCGAGGTACTCAGGTCCATATAGGATAATTGATTTTGCAGTTGAAAACTAGGAAAGTATCAATTAGTCACTTAGATGATATAAAGAAGGTTATGATACAATTTGATGAGGAGGATACCTATGACACTGATATTAAAGATTCCCAAAGTATTAATGCAGTACTTGAATCTTTGAACTCAGAAGAGTATAGGGAGTATGTTGATAATATCTTTTATGGGCTGAATATTAATCCAAATACATATTACAGATAGTATTCATACTGTTGAAATGTATGGTGCTTGATTGTGATGGGAGACCTGAACTACTGGAACCTTGGTGTCAGACTACATGTGCTACCTGGAGCCTTAGTCAGTTATAAAGACTTGGAGCCTTGCCAATACATAAGGGCAGTGCCAATAAGTATTGAATGATATTTCTTTTGTGAAGCATTGAAATTTATCATGCAGCTTCACTAGAATGTGTCCTAGACAAAAAAGTGAAATAAGTGTGTGTGAAACAAATGTGAAATTATGCAGTAATATTCTACTATTACTAACATCTTTAATGCTGTGTATATAACTGTGGTAGCATACCTCATTGATACACAATTCACCATCTGTTCTTGATAAAATTTCACAATCAAAAGGAGAAAGACACTGAATACTATTAGACAGTTTTTCTGATTTTCTTTTTGGTAAATTAATTTATGACATCTTAAGCTTTGATAGTAATGATTTTTGCAGTTCAACTTGACATCATATTCATATATGTATTATAATTATTTTGTTTTGTGTCTTTTTTATGTTTCTGATATTTATGCATTTTGGAAGGGTTACTTATTTCTTTGTTATGTGTGGCATATATTTTGATGA
>NC_134777.1:64519930-64522430 GCF_046742065.1 Oratosquilla oratoria
ATATATATATATGTATATACACATATATATATATGTATATATATATGTATATACACACATATATATATGTATATATGCATATATATATACTGTATATATATGTATACATATATATATGTGTGTGTGTGCATACATGTATATATTAATATATATATATATATATATATATACATATATATGTATATATATACATATATATATACATATATATATATACATATATATATATATATGTACATATGTATATATATGTATATATGAGAGACTGGGTGGAGGAAGAATAAGCGAAGATGGGCTGGAACTTTTTATTGCTTATACGTTTCGACCGACTCGGTCTTCTTCAGTAAGCTGTCTACAAACAGTTTGGACCACACATTTATACATCCGAGGACGGGAACATGGACAGGTCATCCCGCTGGCTGTCTGGGGATTCCCTTTCCCGTATCATGCATACATTTCCCATTGTATTTATAATCAATTTACTTGCTGCCTTTGACAAACAAACAAAACCTTCCCTGTCATTGATATTTTCATAATAATTGATGTAGGCAGCTTCAACAGTCTTCCTCATGTCTCTCCTTAATCCCGTGTGTAAAACCTCGACTCCATCCCAGTGGGGCAAATATCCAGATTAGTCAGCATGCTGGACGAGTGAGTTAGACGTCCTGTGTGACCTCAAGTCTCGTTTGTGCTCGGCTATGCGTTTCTCGACGCCTCGACCTGACTCGCCGTAATACGAAGATGAGCATCTACCGCAAGGAATACGATAGATGGTACTGAGGGCGTTTTGGGACAGTCCTTTTATATTCTTGGTCTTGACGATTCTTCCAATATTGGAATTGGATGTCCTTGCTATTTTCATCCCACTCTTCCCAAGAAATCTGTCTATGCCTTCAGTTTTTCTAGAGTTAGGAACCGAAATATACTGTACCTTATTATCCTCTGACGATTGGACATTTGGTCTCATGAAAATGTTCCTAGCTACTCCTTTCAGCTTTTTAATCATTCCCCCTGGATATTCTAATTTCTTAAAGGCATTAGTTATGTAGGCTAATTCATCTTCTAAAAATTCCTCACTGCAAATCGTCAATCCAAATATAAATCCAAATGTGAGTCCAAACCATCCTAATACTCTTTCATGAACCCTATCTCCCAGCTCCCTTTACACCCCTGTTCTCCTCCTCACCTCCTCATTTCTCGGTCTATCTAGCCTAGTAACCCTTATCATAATTCTCAGACATTTCATCTCAAATACATTCAAACTCCTTCTCTCTTCCTCTCTCATGTTCCATGTTTCTGCCCTGTACAGTTCTGTTGGCACAACCACTCCTTCATATAACCTCCTCTTAGCATCCATTCCCAGATGTCTATTTCTCATTACACTTTTTAATCCACTAAGACATTTACTCGCTTCTCTCAATCTACATTCTACCTCCCCTCACACTCCTCCCTTTCTAGCCACATTCGCACCCAAGTATCTAAAACTATCCACTTCCTCCAGTCTTTCACCCTTAATGCTCAGTTCCAGCCAGCTGTCACTTTCTCCCCTTGTACATCACCTTACTTTTACCCACATTTATCTTCAGCTTCCTTTTTTCACACAACCTTCTCAAACTCTGTCAACTAGTCACTAGCTTCCTCAATCCCTCCTTTGATCCTGCTACAAGCGCAGTGTCGTCAGCAAACAACAGCTGGCTCACCTCCCACTTTTCTCCATTTTCTTTAATCATCTCCAACCCCTGACCCACTACCCTTACATTCACCTCTCGCACCACCTCATCCATGTAAAGATTGAACAGCCAGGGCGACATAACACTTCCCTGACGAAGTCCCACCTTTTCCTTAAACCATTCACTCTCTCCATTTCAAATCCTAACACAAGCTCTACTACTATCGTAAATACTCTGGACTGCTCTTAACGGCTTTCTTCCTATCCCATACATCTCCAGTACCTCCCATAATGCTTTCCTGTCCACCCTGTCATAAGTTTTCCAGATCCATAAAAGCCCCCCAAAAATCCTTACATTTTCCTATAGGTTTCTCACATATCTGTCTTACCACAAAAATCTGATCTACACAACCCCTACCTGTCCTAAGCCCACACTGTTCCTCACCAATTACTTCCTCTGTTCCTCTCCTAATCCTCTCAATCAAGGCCCTCCCATAAGCCTTTCCAACTACACTCAACAAGCTGATCCTTCAGAAAATACTACACTCACACTTGTCCCCCTTTCCCTTGTAAAGCGGAACTATACAGGCACTCCTCCAGTCCTCCGGCACTACCCTCTCTTAAACAAACATTAAATAACCTCACCAGCCAGTCCTCCTTAACTGTACCTCCTTTCTTCAGACATTCTGCATGGCATCCATCCAGACCAGGTGCCTTACCTGCTCTCATCATCTTAACAGCTGCTTTCACTTCATCCTTCCCTATTTCTCCTCCATTTTCCTCACTCATCACTCTCATATTCTTAGCGCTTCCCACTGCAACTACCTTTCC
>NC_134777.1:64529930-64554930 GCF_046742065.1 Oratosquilla oratoria
CCTCTCTCGAAGAATTGAAAGTCTTCAGAAAAAGATCACCAACGCCGAGATTTCCGTTGCATTTAATACTACATGTATATATATATATATATATATATGTATATATATATATATATATATATATGTATACACGTGTATACCGTATATATATATATATATATATATATATATATATACACGTGTATACCGTATATACACACACACACACACACACACACACATATATATATATTTATATATATATATATATATATATATATACAAGTGTATACCGTATATATATATATACACACACATATATATATATATATATATATATATACACGTGTATACCGTATATATATATAAATATATATATATATATATAATATATATATATATATATATATATATATATATGCATATACACGTGTATACCGTATATATATATATATATATATACATATATATATATATATATGTATATATATATATATATATACATCTATATATATGTATATATATATGGGACCTGGACAGAATCCCGACAGCCATAATCCCGACACCCAATATCCCGACAGCCACAATCCCGACAGGCCAGAATCCCGAAAGGCCAGAATCCCGAAAGCCAAAATCCCGACAAAAAAAATCTCTTTTATATATTTTGGGGTAACAAAAATAGCAATGTTACTCATATATAATTTTAATTAGAATTGATTTACAACCTAATAAAGAACTGGTGTTAACGCATAATAAAAAAGATAATTTCAAACAGCATTATGGCTATCGGGATTCTGTGAGGGTCAAATTACCGATAGCCATAATCCTTTAAAGATATCTTAAAAATTCCATATAGTAAAACCATCAGTTCCTCTACCAAGTTGTTTCCTCAAGAACGTCTCACTATTGCCTACCACTATCCCAACACCGTGCGTAAACAAATTGTGAACGTTCAACAAAAAACCGAAGGAAGTAGAGTCACCTGGTGTCTATTGTTTGCCTTGCCAAAATTGTGATTTGGTGTACTTGGGTCAAACCGGGAGAGACTTGAACACTAGATTGGCAGAACATAAAAGGTCAATTAGGTATGGGCAAGAAAATTCGGCCATATTTCATCATGTCAAAAATAAGAATCATTCTTTCGACTGGGAAAGGCCAGATTAGTGTTCAAGTCCCACTGCGGTTTCAGGAGAAAAATAGTTGAATCAGCATTAATTGAGGAATGCCCCAACATTAATATTTCTAAAGGGCAGTGGACACTTGACATTATATCAAGCGCGGCAGTCAGCAGGCTGGTACAAAACTTACAACCCCCTCACCTCACCCTCCTCCGCCACCCCATTTTACCCCACGCCTCAGTAATACCATTTGTCCGCGTTCCTTCTCTTTTCTGTGTATCTGTAGCTTATAAGTCCCTTTTGTACTTTCCTGAAGTGGGCTACAGTTCATAGCCGAAATATAGAATATTCTTTCATTCGAAGTTTATTTTCTCCGACTGTCGGTTTCTTGAGTGATATATATATATATATATATATATATATATATATATATATATATATATATATATATATGTATATATATGTATATATATATATGTATATATATATATATATATATATGTGTGTGTGTGTGTGTGTGTGTGTGTGTGTGTGTGTGTGTGTGTGTGTGTGTGTGTGTGTGTGTGTGTGTGTGTGTGTGTGTGTGTGTGTGTGTGTGTGTGTGTGTGTGTCGGGATTTTGGCTTTCGGGATTGTGGCCTGTCGGGATTGTGGCCTGTCGGGATTGTGGCTGTCGGGATATTGGGTGTCGGGATTATGGCTGTCGGGAATTTGACCCAGACCCATATATATATGTATATATATATATATATATATATATATATGTATATATATATGTATATATATATATATATATATATATATATATGTATATATATATATATACATAACTGTATTTGTATGTATATATATACATACATGCATACGTATACCAAAGGCCTTTTCCCCCTACATGGGGGGTAGCCACAAAGAAAAAGGCATAGAAACCACTCCCACCCATTCCATTTCCTATATATTCCACTCCCCTCCACCCTCCTCCCTCCCTCTTATCTTGGCACCTCCTGGGTGACGGATCATCCCTGCATCCTGTCCACTGCCCTGGGTCAGAAGCAGTGTCGCAAGACACAGCACATCCACAGCAAGGCCGCTTCATAAATTCGGCGACCCCCCCTCTCCGTCCCCTAATGCAGAAAAGGAGAAGACGGGGAGAAATCCCTTCGGGCTGCGTCAAATTTTGCTCACACATACTACCTTACCCCCCATCCCCCCGCCCATTCTACCTCATGCATCACAACATCATCCATAAACAACCATTCTCCATTCACCCCTGTCTTTTGTCCTCTCCCGTCCTTCCTCAACGGACATTCCCCTCTTCCCAAAAGCCCCCTTCATCTTATCCTAGGACGTCCCTTCATGTTCACTCCCTCCACATCTGCCTTCCATACCTCTTTTACTAGTCTTTCTTCACTCATTCTTTCCATGTGTCTAAACCATCCTAATACTCTTTCATCAACCCTATCTCCCAACTCCCTTTCCACACCCGTTCTCCTCCTCACCTCCTCATTCCTCACTCTATCTAGCCTAGTAACCCCCATCATACTTCTCAGACACCTCATCTCAAACACATTCAAACTCCTTCTCTCTTCCTCTCTTATGTTCCATGTTTCTGCCCCATACAGTGCTGTTGGCACAATCACTCCTTCATACAGTCTCCTCTTAGCATCCATTCTCAAGTGTCTATACCTCATTACACTCTTTAATCCACCAAGGCATTTACTCGCTTCTCTCAATCTACATTCTACCTCCACCTTCACACCATCTTTTCCTGCCACATTTGCACCCAAGTATCTAAAACTATCCACTTCCTCCAGTCGCTCTCCCTTAATGCTCACTTCCAGTCTACTGCCACTTTCACCCCTTGTACATCTCATCACCTTACTTTTACCCACATTTATCTTCACCTTTCTTCTATCACACACTCTCCCAAACTCTGTCACCAACTTCCTCAATCCCTCCTCCGATCCTGCCACAAGCGCAGTGTCGTCTGCAAACAACAGCTGGCTCACCTCCCACATTTCTCCATTTTCTTTAACCATCTCCAATCCCTGACCCACTACCCTTGCATTTACCTCTCGCACTACCCCATCCATGTATAAGTTGAACAGCCAGGGAGACATAACGCATCCTTGACGAAGTCCCACCTTTACCTCGAACCACTCACTCTCTCCATTTCTAATCCTGACACAAGCTCTACTACTCTCATAAAAACTCTTGACAGCTACTAGAAGCTTTCCTCCTATCCCGTATATCCGCAAAACCTCCCACAGTGCCTTTCTGTCTACCCTGTCGTAAGCCTTTTCCAGGTCCATAAAGGCCCAAAAAAAACATCATTCCCCTTTCCTATAGCTTTCTCACATATCTGTCTTACCACAAATATCTGATCTACACAACCTCTACCCGTCCTAAATCCACACTGTTCCTCACCATTTACTTCCTCTGTTCCTCTCCTAATCCTCTCAATCAAGATCCTCCCATAAGCCTTCCCAACTACACTTAATAAGCTAATCCCTCTGAAACTACTACATTCACACTTGTCCCCTTTTCCCTTGTAAAGTGGAACTATACAGGCACTCCTCCAGTCCTCCGGTACTCTACCCTCTCTCCAGCAAACATTAAATAACCTCACCAACCAGTCCACCATCACTGTACCTCCTTTTTTAGACATTCTGCATGGCATCCATCCAGACCAGGTGCATTACCTGCTTTCATCATCTTGACAACTGCCTTCACTTCATCCTTCCTTATTTCTCCTCCATTTTCCTCACTCATCACGGTCATTTTCTTAGCATTTCCCACTGCAGCTATCTTTCCCTCCCTATCCTCCTTCACATCTAGCAACTCCCTAAAATATTCTGCCCATCTTCCCCTTACTGTCTTCTCTTCCATTATCATCTCTCCATCTGCACCTTTTACCTTTTCTTCTCTACTTGATTCGCCTCCTCTTCCTCTCTTAATTTCTTTCCAAAACATCTTTTTATTACTTCCAAAAATTTCTGTCATACATACATATATATCCTTTGCCTAGCGGAGGTTGATTTCATTTGTATTTTTTTTTTTTTTTTTAAAGAAACCTGTTCATCATCTTTTGTGAAGTGAATGAAATTTATCAGCAGAAGAGTAAAATCGTTTAATTTTAGAGCTAAACAAGCCGCGGGGTTCGCCTTCCCCGGGTTCGCCGGAGGCTTGGCTGCGCAAACAGCGGCCTACGGCCGCAGCTTTCCACGCTCTAATCCCTCGTTTTCCCCCTCGGCCTCGGGGCGGAACCCCAACACGGGATCCCCAGCACGAAGAAGAACGCGAAGAAGAACGCGAAGAAGAACGCGAGGAAGAAGAACGGGAAGAAAAACGCGAGGAAGAAGGAGAACCCGAGGAAGAAGAAGAAGAAGAAGAAGAAGAAGAAGAAGAACGCGAAGAAGAAGAAGAAGAAGAGGAAGAACGTGAAGAAGAAGAAGAAGAGGAACGCGAAGAAGAAGAACGCGAAGAAGAAGAACGCGAAGAAGAAGAACGCGAAGAAGAAGAACGCGAAGAAGAAGAACGCGAAGAAGAAGAACGCGAAGAAGAAGAAGAAGAACGCGAAGAAGAAGAACGCGAAGAAGAAGAAGAACGCGAAGAAGAAGAAGAAGAAGAAGAAGAAGAAGAAGAAGAAGAAGAAGAAGAAGAAGAAGAAAAAGAAGAAGAAGAAGAAGAAAAAAAAGAAGAAGAAGAAGAAGAAGAAGAAGAAGAAGAGGAACGCGAAGAAGTAGAAGCGAAGAAGAAGCTAAGAAGAAGAAGCGAAGAAGAAGGAAAGAAGAAAAAGAAGAAGAAGAAGAAGAAGAAGAAGAAGAGGAACGCGAAGAAGAAGAAGAAGAAGAAGAAGAAGAAGAAGAAGAAGAAGAAGAAGAAGAAGAAGAAGAAGAAGAAGAAGAAGAAGAAGAAGAAGAAGAAGAAGAAGAAGAGGAACGCGAAGAAGAAGAAGAAGAAGAAGAAGAAGAAGAAGAAGAAGAAGAAGAAGAAGAAGAAGAAGAAGAAGAAGAAGAAGAAGAACGCGAAGAAGAAGAAGAAAAAGAAGAAGAAGAAGAAGAAGAAGAAGAAGAAGAAGAAGAAGAAAAAAGAAGAAGAAGAAGAAGAAGAAGAAGAAGAAGAAGAAGAAGAAGAAGAAGAAGAACGCGAAGAAGAAGAAGAAAAAGAAGAAGAAGAAGAAGAAGAAGAAGAAGAAGAAGAAGAAGAAGAAGAAGAAGAAGAAGAAGAAGAAGAAGAAGAAGAAGAAGAAGAAGAAGAAGAAGAAGAGGAACGCGAAGAAGAAGAAGAAGAAGAAGAAGAAGAACGCGAAGAAGAAGAAGAAGAAGAAGAAGAAGAAGAAGAAGAACGCGAAGAAGAAGAAGAAGAAGAAGAAGAAGAGGAACGCGAAGAAGAAGAAGAAGAGGAACGCGAAGAAGAAGAAGAAGAGGAACGCGAAGAAGAAGAAGAAGAAGAAGAAGAAGAAGAAGAAGAAGAGGAACGCGAAGAAGAAGAAGAAGAAGAAGAAGAAGAAGAAGAAGAAGAAGAAGAAGAAGAAGAAGAAGAAGAAGAAGAAGAAGAAGAAGAAGAAGAAGAGGAAAAAGAAGAAGAAGAAGAAGAAGAAGAAGAATACCACTTGACCCCGACTTACCCAAGCGCTTTTTCAAGAATACTCTTAGGACAAAGTGTCACCGTAATACCACCTCTCCCTGACTTCCACAGCGTTTTTTAGAAGAATATTTTTATTTAGACTTAGATATGATTAGTCGTTGGAAAAAAAGTCGAGTTTTGTGCCATTTACCTGATAAAAGCCCTTATCGTGTTCAACGGTTAATCGTTTTCATTTATGTGGTTCTTTTAGTTGTTTTGTCTCAAGAAATGGATATCAGTGACAAAAAGCTAAAATATTTGTTTATTATTCCTTATTAGTTTGATGGTCACTCTAGTAATCTTGTTCAAGTTAATGCAAAACGTCCTCTTTAAGGTTATGAAAAGCGCTGCTTCTCTTTCTTTTCACATTTCTCTTCTTATAAAGACTCTTCTCTTCTCTTTTTCCTCCTCCGAATCTTCTTGTACTCTCTCACCTTCTTCCGACCCTCCCTCCTTGGATTCGTTTTAAACTTTCTTATTTTCTTTTTCTTTTTTTTTGTCCTTTTTTTTAACTTCATTATCCAATTTCCATGTATTTTCCGCTTCTCTTTTGATTTTTGATTTTTCTACTTTTTCTCGTTTTCCTTTGTCTTCCCTTTTCTTCCACTTTTTTGCTCATCAATTTATGCTTCAACTGCCACTTCAGTTTCCGCTTGAACCTCCTCTTTCTCTTCTTCCTCTTAGCTTTCCTCTTCCTCCTCGTCTTATTCCATTTGCTCGCCCTCCTTCTTTTCCCTTTCCTCTTTTTCTCCCTGTTACTCTTCTTCTTCTTCTTCCTTTACCTTTTCATCATCCTCATCCTCTTCTTCTTCTTACTTTTCTCTCCTCCTCAGATAACGTTCAATATGGGGGCGACAATGTCCACAAGGATAGAAGCGTCGGGACACAACATTCCATAATAACCATTCCTCTCTTATACTCGCTCCACTTCTCCCATATGCTTCCAGATTGTATTCGCTTTATCGCTTAGCCACCCTATCACCCACGTCATCATTCATAAGCATTAATTCTTCTTTTTCCTCTCCTTCGATCCCTTTCTCTCCTTCCGCCTTGTCTTCCACTTTCCCCTCTTCTCCCCAACCATTCCCTCTCTCCTGTCACCCAGCTCCCCTTCCTACCCTCATCCACCCACCCACCCACCTTTAGCACCCTACAATCTTCATATAATTCCAGTTCCCCATTTTCATTTCTTTTCTTTTATTATATATATTTTTTGGGCCACACAAAGCGAGCTGACTCTCAGACCAGGCTATCTCCCGCCTTCCGAGCCATTGGGTTCTTCCTCTGTCCAACACGGGAATCTTGAAATAACAGATCTTTTTATCTATTTTTTCTCTCAGCCTCCTCTATATTATTATTATTTTTTTTACTCCTTTCGTATATATAATTTTTCTCTTTCTCTCTCCTCCAGTTTATGACTTTTCTCGATGAAATAGTTATTCATTCTTTCTTTTTAGATAGAAAGAGCCACAAAATCATATCTATTGTTGTAGGCATCTCCCACTTTACTGAGATTGTGTGGAGATTCCTGCTTGAAGGGTAGAAGTCTCCAGGTTACTTACAATAAACTTCGTAAAGGGAATCATCACACCAAAGGAGTTAATCGAGAAAGTCTTAACTTCGGCATAACGAGGGTTAGTGTCTCTCACTTGGGTTAGCTTCTTCAACACTTAATGAGTGGTGGTGGTGGTGATGATGGTGGTGACGATGATGGTGACGGTGGTGGTGATGGTGGTGGTGATGGTGGTGGTGATGGTAGTAATGGTGATGATGTTGACGATGGTGGTAATGGTGGTGATGATGGTGATGGTAGTAATTGTAGTGATGGTGATAATGATGGTTATGGTGGTGATGATGGTATTGATGGTGAAAAAGTGGTCTTGGTGATGGTGATAATGATGGTGATGGTAGTAATTGTAGTGATGGTGATAATGATGGTTATGGTGGTGATGATGGTATTGATGGTGAAAAAGTGGTCTTGGTGATGGTGATAATGATGTTGATAGTAATGATGATGGTGATGTGTCAAGAGTCATTGCCGGGGTCAGGATGATAGTGATGATAAGAGTTGTGCTTACGATAAAGGTGACGATGATAAGGATAGTGACAAGGATACCAATGTAAGTATTCTTAAAGGTAGTGGTTATGGTGATGAATGGATGATGTAGTACAGGTGATCCTATTCATAAGAATGATTATGATGATCAGGACAACAGTGATAGAACAAGATAGTGATAGTAGTACCATTGAAATTGTTAATCATGGTAAAGATGATGATGACTAGTACAGTAATAGTGAACGAGGCTAATAAGGATGGCGGAGGGAGTAATACAGCTGGATGGTAAAGATGGTGATGATGGTAAGGATGATGATAAAATTGAAGATTGTGGTGCTAAGTTTGGAGGTACTGAGGGACTATACTTAAGATATCCTTTGGCTGACGATTTGAATAAAAATAATGTATATTTCATTTTGGTTTGAGCCAGCTTACCATATTTTTAACCTTAAACTTTAAAGTAACTTTATTCTACTCAATCGAATTAACTAGTCTTCCTTCAATAAAAAAATGACAGACTATTTTATTGATTAAAAAAGTTTCAGACCCAAATGGTTGTTGTGGTGTATGTGCGTGTTAAGGGCATTGTACGATTGTCATGCATTGTACTTGTGAGAAGATTGGGAAATACATGCTTTCCCCTTTTGTATATAAATACCATGAAATTGATTTATATTAGTTTATTAAAATTATTATATTGATTGTATTTACATGTGCCAATTTTGTGAAGGAACCATGTGGTCGTTTATGCTTCTTGCCGAGCCAGGCTGCATCCACGCAAGTAGTTGTTAACTCGCCTTCACGAAGTAAACGTGTGTTGTCACCTCGTGATAAATAAATTGTTCGATAATTATTTAGTTTCAACTTAACCATCCAAACACGTATTGTGACGGCGGTAAAACAATATTGTGAACATTTCATTTGGTGCATTCTTATTTTGGAACGCTACGTTGAACTTTGAACATTTGAGATCTCTGGCTAGCCAGTTTCGTGGTATCGTGTGCTTGTGTTTTCTCTCCCCTTTTTCTTCCATTTTTTTTTGCAGCCAGGTGATTTTATTCAGTGCAATTAGAACAATTCGTACCAGTGACTCGAAACAAAGTTTTGCGTAGTTATGCGCAGGAATAGTTTTCTTTGGATGCGTCAGATGATTTTTATAGTCCCACGTGGTTTTCACTTTAACATTAGCATCAGGTGTATGACCCTATAATAGTCATCTCCGTTCGTCACTGGATCGCCTCTTGTTCCTGAGTGCGTCGACTGTAAATCTGGAGCCCGGATGGAATAGGGTTTATGAACAATATTTTATCTTCGTAATCCTATCAGACATTGAATTGCGTTCACTGCCTTCTCCAGTGACTGGCCCTTTTAGTCTTTGTATTGTACTCAGGCTTGTACTGTTTATTTATTTTATTTTTTTGCATGCAATGCCGTAGTGTATTTTTGGATATTTGATTTTTTTAATATAATTACTTTTCTGGCCAGGCGTGTTGTCTTGTTGGCGGCCTTGTTTGTTTACGTCGTGACGTCATTTGATGACGGTAATCGTTTTCTTTGATATTAGAAATTTGATTTCCTACAATTTTTTCATTGTGATTTCAACGGGGCCAGCAAAATTGTTGTTGAAGCCCTCCACTCTCTCTCCCATTCAGAGTGGGTTGATCATGGCACTATCACTTTAGATAGGTTCCACCTAATTTTGGAATTTCTGTTCTACATCCTCTTTTTGGTGCCTTTTGAGAGGAGAGCTGTATCTTTTCTCAGCTATAAGATAGATGAGACCCTACTATCTTTCACAACAAAGCTTTCATGTAAACTTATGGTAGTGCCTTCCGGTTCCTTGTGTATTAGCAATTCTCAGCAACATGCCACTGTTCCTAGTTCTCCTCCTCCACCCCCTTAATGTTCAGTTCCTACTCACAGCTCCCCTTCGTCTATATTTACCCCTCCTGTACTCGCATGTACCTATTGTAATAGGTCAGATCATTCCTATGTTTTTTGTTTTTGCCGTAAGCGTCATGTACACAAGTCAAGGCAGTTCCCTGTCCGTAGGAATTTATCGGATGTTTCTTCTAATGTGACGCATGACCTCTCTGAAACTTGGAGCTGAGACTTCTCCTCAGCCTAGGCAATCTCAGTCCCATTTTCAGGGGCGCCCGTTTTACAATCCAAAGGTTTGATCAGTAATGTTCGGTCCCAGATCATTCCGTTTGTGGTTGCCAAGTCTTCTCAATTACTCACCTTCCAATTTCTTACAGAGAATAAATCTATTTCAATCACTGTAGATACTAGTGCAGAATGTAGTCTCATAAGTAGAAAAGCTTATCATGCCCTTAGGAATTTGTACAGTCCCTCTTTATCTCCTTTTTGTAATAGTTTGCATTCTGTACAAATTTCCCGCTTGCCTGTTCTTGGGTTTGTTCGTATTCCCTTAAGGTTTTCCTTGCATGCTACAGTTTTTCATTTCACTTTTGTTATTGTATCTGTTATTGTTCTTATGCGTGATTGCCTCTTGGACATTTATGCTCTTATAGAGCATGGCATTGATATATTTCCTAGTCGCCATGTAGTGACTTTCTGTAATTTTGATATTCCTGCACCAGGTAGGCCAGTTTCCATTTGTGACTCCCCTCCTGTGCATGATCAGGTCGTATAGTCGCCTTCAAAAGGACCTCCTCGCTTTAACTCTCCTATTCTTCCTGGTGCTACTGTTGTTGCAGGAGAGCATCATATTTAACCTTCAAGTACAGTTCGAGTTCCGGTTCGCATTTCAGTTGCTCCAATTGGGTCTGACGTTTTATCTCAGTCTGACTCTGTGTTCGTCGCCTTGCTTTGGAAAGGACTCTCTCCACTATTTGCGAGCATCATGTTACCACAGCTATTGTAACCAACGTCATGGGTGCTCATATCACTCTCTCTCTCTCCTGGCAGTCACTTAGGCTACTCCAAAGTAGTTGACGTTGATGCTTTCCAGGATTCGCCTCCAATCACTGAAGCTTCTGTGCTACAGTCTCCACAAGCAAGTGACACATCTCACTTGGCCTCCAAATTTGCAACATTTGTAGGTGAGAGATTAATTTTCCTGATGAGATGCCTCGTCTCATTGAACTGTTAGTGACCCACCGTCATGCTTTGGCTTTGCCTGGTGATCCGTTAGAAGTTATAGATCGTGTGGTTCATAGAATTGCTCTTCAGCCAAGTGCTCGTCCTGTTTACGTTCTCTCTTACAGGTTGCCTCACTCTCGTCGGCTTATAGCACAATCCTTGGTTGACGACATGTTACGTGAAGGCGTTGTACAAGAGTCTCACTTGGAGTGGTGCCTAAGAAGGATGGATCTTTTCGCCCTGTTATTGATTATAGGCGAGTTAACGAGGTCACTATTCCAGATCATTACCCTTTGCCTGTATTAAGTGACCTCCAGTCCCTTGACACTGGTAATACGGTGTTCACCACCTTCGACTTAAAAGCGAGTTTTTGGCAGATACCCCTGGAGGAGAAGTCTCGTAATATCACGGCCTTTTCAATTCCCAATGGACATTATGAATGACTTTGTTGCCCCATGGGGTTGGGGAATGCTCCCTTGACTTACCAGCGCTTGATTAACTCCATTTTTCGTGGCCTAGTAGGCAACGTACTTTTTGTTTAAATGGATGATTTAATCTGAGTTTCCAAGGATGTGGGGAACCACTTTACTAAGTTGTCCATGGTCTTGCAAGGGTTTGCTGGTGCTGGATTGAAGCTCAATTTGCCCAAGTGTTATTGTCTTAAGTCTAGCATCCAATTACTAGGTCATGTTGTATACTAACATGGTATTCACACTACTGACGACAACGTCAAGGCGTTTAGGGACTTCCCTACATCTAAGTCGGTTGAGCATTACGTTCCTTCCTTGGGGTGGCAGGGTACTATCGTGTATTTATTAGGAAATTTACTTCAATTGCTTCCGCTCTAACACGTCTCCTCAAGGACACTTCCTTCAGCGGCGTGATATTCATCGGGGGAATTTTTGATTCATTGAAACTTGCACTTACTGAAGCGTCTGTGTTGGCATTCCCGGATTATAGCCTTCGCTTTACTATTTGTACAGATGCTTCTGGTACAGATATTGGAGCTGTACTTATGCAGCAAGTAGATGGATGTTGACCTCATATTCTTGCATATGCTAGTTGCATTCTTAACAAACCTGAGTCTCGTTACTCTGTTACTCATTTGGAGGCCCTGACAGCGGTGTGGGCTTTAAACATTTTTGTGAAATAGTTTTTGGATATCCTGTTACAGTCTACACGGACCACACTACTGTCACTCGGTTTTTCAAGGGCAAAAATCTTCCAGGCTGCCTAGCCAGATGATTTCTCACGATTGAAGAATCTAACCCAACCCTTAAGCATATATCAGGACGTGCAAACAATGTTTCACGTAATATCCCTGTTGGTGCAATTACAGTAATTGACAAATTCTCTCTGATGGATCTGGCCAAAGCTCAACGTGAGGACCCTGTTTGGTCTCCTGTTATTTATGCTTTGGAGTCTGGTGATGATACTACCTTACCAGATCTACCTGTTCCCCTGTCCCAATTTTCTTTGCAGGACAAGGTTTTCATTCGTAATGTGGAAGTGTTTGAGCAGGATGTGGCACAGCTAGTGATCCCTGAGCCCCTAGTTCCTGTTGTTCTGTCACTTGCTCATGATGCCTCTCAGGCTGGTTACCCAGGTCGTAAAAAAAATCTGTCTATGGCACGTAAGAAGCATTATTGGCCAAAACATGCGACTGGACATTACCTCCCTTATGATGTGCTTGATTGTTCTGCTCGTCCCTTCTACAATATTGAGGACTATAGTCAACTCCAATATCATACATTGCATAATATTTATGGTTCTGTATGAGATCAACTTGATGTCTCCAAAGCCAAAATGTTGAAACACCAGCATATCCGGGCTAAGCCTGCTAACATCAGTATTGGTGATCATGTTTGTAAGAGCATGCCTGACCGCCAATCTAAACATAATAATTGTAAATTTAGAGGTCCTCTTTTAGTTACTGGAAAGTTGCATTCCAATAAATTCAGGGTCTTTGATCCTTCCCAGGGACTGAGTAAAGTGGTACATGTTGATAGACGTAAGGTGACAAGAGTGCCTACCCCTGCATTTACTCAACCTCCACCAAGGCTCCCCGTACTAACTATGTCTTCTGTATCTACCTCTCACAATTTCTGTTCAAGCGGTCCTATGTCTTCATAATTGTATATGTGCATTGCTTATGCTATTATTCATGGTTGTTTTGACCTGTACTTTGTATTCTGTTTCTCTATTATGTGGATTGTTTGTATAATGTGCATATCTTGTTTATCTACTGAGTGTATTGATTTGTATTATGTGTAATTTTTGTCTAGCTTGTGTCATGTCCTGGACGTCCGGCAATTGCTGTCTTTTTGTCTCATTTTAACTGGCGTCAGTTCATTTGTGTATTTCTTGTACTTGTATACAGTTCTTTTGTGTATTTCTTGTACTTGTATACAGTTCTTTTGTGTATTTCTTGCACTTGTATACATTTCTTTTGTGTATTTCTTGTACTTGTATACAGTTCTTTTGTGTATTTCTTGTACTTATATACAGTTCTTTTGTGTATTTTTTGTGCTTGTATACAGTTCTTTTGTGTATTGCTTGTATTTGTATATAGTTTTTTGTGTATTTCTTGTACTTGTATACAGTTCTTTTGTGTATTTCTTGTACTTGTATACAGTTCTTTTGTGTATTTCTTGTGCTTGTATACAGTTCTTTTGTGTATTTCTTGTACTTGTATACATTTCTGTGTATTTCTTGTACTTGTATACAGTTCTTCTGTGTATTTCTTGTACTTATATACAGTTATTATATGTATATATATATATATATATATATATATATGTATATATATATTCTTGTTTTGTATATGTATTCCTATGTATTGTCCTTATGTCATGTTTATGTATGTTATGTATATGTATCTGGGTATGCTAATGTCATTATTCTTTTCCACACTTTTGTAATTAGCCTGTAACTGTGTGTGGATTGTGTTATATATAGTTTGCTTTTGTCTTGCCTGGTCATTTCTTCGTTTCGTTTGCTCGCTGGAGTCACTGAGTGGTGGTGACCGAGCAATGTTGTGGTGTACGTGCGTGTTAAGGGCATTGTACGATTGTCATGCATTGTACTTGTGAGTAGATTGGAAAATACATGCTTTCCTCTTTTGTATATAAATACTATGAAATTTATTTATATCAATTTATTAAAATTACTGTATTGATTGTATTTCTATGTGCTAATTTTGTGAAAGAACTATGCAGTTGTGTATGCATTCCGCCAAGCCAGGCTGCATCCACGCAAGTAGTTGCTAACTCTCCTCCACGAAGTAAACGTGTATTGTAATTGTGGTGCTTGTCACCTCGTGATAAATACATTGTTCGATAACTTTTTGGTTTCAATTTGCCCACCCAAATACATGGTTGAGTACCCAGATAAGAATGTTCTGTACTGATGTTGCTGTGATTGAACAAAACGGATTTATTCAGCTGAAGGGAAGGAACCATCCTGAGACCGAAGACTCCTTCTCAACAAAGTACTCAAATGAGATACTCAGATGAAATTGTCACCTATACTCTATGTGCTCAGATATCAAAGGCAAATACTGATGACAAGTTCAATTTCAGGGTAAAGGGAGCTTTGGAGTCGCTATGAATTCTATCTTGGTGTTTCATGAAAGAGAACCGATTTTCATTCTTACGGGAATCTGAGGGTGAAGTAGATTCCATCTTAAAATGAATGTTTGATATCAATCATTGCTTTTGCTTCTCCAAAGTTCCCTTGGAGATCTGATTTTGGACCCTGCGCCGTCTTAGGCCTTCGGATAAAAGAAGAAGAAGAAAAGCAAAGTCTATTCTTCTGTTTGGTATTCCAGAGCTGCGAAGTGTGATTCTATCTCAAACATTGTCCTCATAAACGGTTACTGTTCATCATGACGTTGTATCTCTGTCTGTCTGTCTATCTCTCTGTCTGTATGTTCGTCTGTGTGTGTGTGTGTGTGTGTGTGTGTGTGTGTGTGTGTGTGTGTGTGTGTGTGATTCACCATGGTCCTGGATCAAGTGTTGGACTCATGATCGAGAGCTATTACCCTCCCAGAAGAGAGCTCAGAGCACATATGACCAGTCTATGTGTGTGTTTGTGCGTGTATGTGTGTGTGTGTGTGTGTGTGTGTGTGTGTGTGTGTGTGTGTGTGTGTGTGTGTGTGTGTGTGTGTGTGTGTGTGTGTGTGTGTGTGTGTGTGTGTGTGTGTGTGTGTGTGTGTGTGTGTGTGTGTGTATGTGTGGGTGTGTGAGTCTGTGTCATTAATTATCATTCTACGTGTCTATGTCTGTCTGTCTATGAATCTGTGTCAGTCTGCCTGCGTTTGTCTATCTGCCTGTATTTGTCTACCTGCCTCTCTCTCTCTCTCTCTCTCTCTCTGCAGTAGTATCGACTACTCACCCACCCCAAGAGTAAAAAAAAAAAAAAAAAAAAAGTAAGGCTAAATAGCTTAGACATTTTAAGCGTTAACTAATAACATAAATCGTAAGACTGAATAGCTTAGACACTTTTAGTATTATTCAACATTCAGCTGAATTCAAGTACATGGCGTTAACTTCAACAAAATTTATAAAGTGCCCCAGCAAATGGTTGATTAATGATTCACCTCCCATCTACCCAGAGGTGTTCCTGATATAGTTAAACTCGTCTGTTATTCTTTATTTATATAAAAATTACAAGAAAGGGACAAGGAGAGAAAAGAAAGATAACAGAAACAGGAAGAAGAATGATATAGAGGCTGTAAAGAAAAGTGAAACAGAAAACGTATGAAGGAGGATACAAACAGAAAGGAGCCGAGGGAAGAAAGGAAATAGAAAATAAGTCGAAAAACAAGGAAAAGATGAGAAGTAAGAACAGAAGCAGAACAAAGGGAAGAAAAATATTGAAGAAGAAAACGGAAAGAAGGTGACGAGTATGAAGAAGGAGGGGAGAAAAGAAGAATTAAAAAAATCATTCGAAGATAGATATAAATGTCAGGATGAGAATGAACCTAAACTAAAGCTGAAGCTAAGGATGGAGATGAAAACGAGAACAATGATGCAGTTGAAGACACAGATAAAGACGACTGGAAAGAATGGTGAAGGCGAAGATGAAGGTGAAGATGTAGGCGCAGATGCAGATGAAGATGTAGATAATGACTCAGATGAAACGAAGATAAGAACGAAGACGACGATGAAGACAAAGACTAAGATGAAGGCAAAGACGAAGGTGAAGACAAAGACGAAGATGGAGACAAAGACAAAGATGAAGATAAAAACGAAGATGAAGATGAAGACGAAGATGAAACGAAAATAAGAACGAAGACGAAGATGAAGACAAAGACGAAGGTGAAGACAAAGACGAAGATGGAGACAAAGACAAAGATGAAGATAAAAACGAAGATGAAGATGAAGATGAAGACGAAGATGAAGACGAAGATGAAGATGAAGACGAAGATGAAGACAAAGACGAAGACAGAGATGAAGACCAAAACGAAGACGAAGACACAGACGAAGATAAAGACGAAGATGAAGACAAAAACGAAGACAAGAAAATGAAGATAAAGATGAAAACGAAGACGGAGACGAAGACGAAAATGAAAATGATGACGACGATGAAAATGAAAATAAAGATGAAAACGAGGGGGAGGTAGAGAAATTGAAGGTAAAGTTGAATGTGAAGATGTCGGCGAAAATGAAAGTGAAGATTAATGCGAAGGTGAAAAAAAAAAGAAAAAAAAAGACGAGAATAAATTTAGAATAATAAACATAACAAAATAAATAAAATAATAAATCTAAGCAAAAGAAGAATGTGATTTTTCTTTCTGTGGTTCTTTCAATGCTCCTTGTTATCTTCCTTCCTCCTCTGTTCCTCTTCTTCTTATCCCTCAATCCATCTCTTCCATTTTCCTCCATCTTCTCTTTGAATTTTACCCAAACCTTTTTCACTATTCACAACATCGGTGCTGAGGTTGAATAATCTCCCACTGCGACAGAAATATGTACAAGAAGGTTTGGGGCGAGTCCATATCTGTTCACCCAAGGCACAAACATTTTCTACATTGTTGTCCACTATATTTATAAATCTGGCGGATGACAATGAAATTCTTGTTCACGCTATTGCCTTTCCTGGGAGTGTGCGTATTGGTGGATCTTTTCCTCAACTGAGTGAAATTATTTGGTGACTAGACGACGTGTTTATCAGAAGGTTTCATCAAGATATATCTAATCCATTTCGACCAATATCACCAGGACTCGCCGGCAACTGACATTAATCGGAGCATAATCCTGGAGGTAATCATATAATTTCGAGGTTTAATCAAGATATTTTTGGTCACGAAAGCACATTTTTTTTAGGTTAAACCAGTGGTGTGGTGTTAGTCTTCAGAAACCCCTTTAATCTCTAAACCTTAGAGGATTAACGAGATCTGTTGTCACATCGTATAAACCCACAAACTGAATAATATCATCAGTACTAAAGGGATCTCCAGGTGACCAAGGAACAGCAATACATAAGACACGTAAGAAGGTTGGAAATCGTTGCACGAGAAGATCAACCGAGTGTGTTAGGGTCCTTCTTGTACGTTAGATTTTTTCCTTATTTTTTCTTGATAAGATCGTTTGTACGCTGATGACGCAATCTGAAGCGTGTAAGCCTCGCAACTTCCTGGTCACGTGTTCGAATCCCGTATTCCTATTCCGTTTCCTAGTAGAGACTGTTACTTGCCTAACGGTCCAAACACATAGGGCAAAGGTGACGGGTTTGGCCCCAGCTGTACGCCGGCAAAGTAGTATGCAGCTGATACTTTAGGGTCTATATGGGGCGCCCCTACGGACCAGAGTCACACATTTTGTCTGTGATAGAGGAAATCTCTGTTCATAGAGAAATGATGACACTTTCATTATACTACGACTGTCCCTCCGTTATGCTGTCCCCCACCCCTTGTTACTGTACTGTATCATTTCTTTGAATATTGAGTGGGGGAATATCAGAATTTTTTTTTGGTGGAAGGTAAGTTGAGAGTAGAGGATAGGTGGAGAAAGAGGAAAAGGGCAGAAGGTAGAGAGGTGCTAGGAGTGAACTGTTTAAATGTGAAAGAAAAGGAGAATGAGTATAAGAAGAAGCTGAGAGAGGAGTGAGAAGGAAAGAAGGATAGAGTAGAACTAGGAGTGGAGGAGGAATGGGGATGGTTGAAGGAGGGAATCATAAGGTGTGCAAAGAAGGTGTGTGGAACAAGGAGGATGGGAGGAAATAGAAGGAAGGGTAGTGAGTGATGGGATGAGGAAGCAAAGAAGGGTGTAGAAGAGTAGAAGCAAGCTTTCATAGAATGGTTACAAATTAGGAAGAGAGAATCATATGAGAGGTACAAAGTAAAAAAAAGAGAAGTAAAGCATACGATAAAAGAGGCAAAGGGGAGGGCAGATGTGAAATGGGGTAAGAGTATGACAGAAAAATTTGAAATTAATAAAGAATGTTTTAGAAGGAAATTAAGAGAGGAAGAGGAGACGAATTAAGTAGAGAAGAAAAGGTGCAGATGAAGAGATGATAATGAAAGAGAAGGCAGTGAGAGAAAGGTGGAAAGAGTATTTTTGGGAGTTGCTAAATGTGAAGGAGGATAGGGAGGGGAAGGTAGTTGGAGTGGGAAGCGCAAAGAAAATGACCGTGATGAATGAGGAAAATGGAGGAGAAATAAAGATGAAGTGAAGGCAGCTGTTAAGATGATGAGAGCAGGTAAGGCACCTGGGTTGGATGGATACCATGCAGAATGTCTGAAAAAAGGAGATACAGTGATGGTGGACTGGCTGGTGACGTTATTTAATTTTTGTTTAAGAGAGGGTAGAGTGCCGGAGGACTGGAGGAGTGCCTATATAGTTCCACTTTACAAGGGAAAAGGGGATAAGTCTGAGTGTAGTAGTTTCAATGGAATCAGCTTATTAAGTGTAGCTGGGAAGGCTTATGGGAAGATCTTGATTGAGAGGATTAGGAGAGGAACAGTGTGGGTTTAGGACAGGTAGGGGTTGCGTAGATCAGATATTTGTGGTAAGACAGATATGTGAGAAAGCTATGGTAAAAGGTAAGGATGTATTTTGGGCTTTTATGGATCTGGAAAAGGCTTATGACAGGGTCGACAGGAAGGCACTGTGGGAAGTATTGCAGATATATAGGATAGGAGGAAAGGTGTTCAGAGTAGTCAAAATTTTTTACAAGAGTAGTAGAGCTTGCGTTCGGATTTGAAATGGAGAGAGTGAGTGGTTTGAGGTAAAGATGGGACTTCATCAGGGATGCGTTATGTCACCCTGGCTGTTTAATTTATACATAGATGGGGTGATGCGAGAGGTAAATGCAAGGGTAGTGGGTCAGGGATTGGAGATGGTTAAAGAAAATGGAAAAAAGTGGGAAATACTCGTAAGTGAGTTGTTGTTTGCTGGCGACACTGCGCTTATAGCAGGATCAGAGGAGGGATTGAGGAAGTTAGTGACAGAGTTTGGGAAGGTGTGTGAAAGAAGGAAGTTGAAGATAAATGTGGGTAAAAGTAAGGTGATGAGATGTACAAGGGGAGAGAGTGGCAGCAGACTGGAAGTGAGTATTAAGGGAAAGAGACTGGAAGAAGTGGATAGTTTTAGATACTTAGGTGCAAATGTGTCAGGAAAGGAAGGAGTGGGGGTGGAGGTAGAATGTAGATTGAGAGAAGCGAGTAAATGCCTTGGGGGATTAAAAAGTGTAATGAGAAATAGACATTTGGGAATGGATGCTAAGAGGAGATTGTATGAAGGAGTGATTGTGCCGACAGCACTGTACGTGGCATAAACATGGAACATAAGGAAGGAAGAGAGAAGGAGCTTGAATGTGTTTGAGATGAGGTGCCTGAGAAGTATGATATGGGTTACTAGGCTGTATAGAGTGAGAAATGAGGACGTGAGGAGGAGAACGGGGGTTGAGAGGGATTTGGGAGATAGGGTTGATGAAAGAGTATTGGGATGGTTTGGGCACATGGAAAGAATGAGTGAAGAAAGACTAGTAAAAGAGGTGTGGAAGGCAGCGGTGGAAGGAGTGAACATGAGGGGGCGACCTAGGATGAGATGGATGGATGGGGTAAAAGGGGCACTGGGAAAGAGGGGAATGTATGTTGAATAAGGACGGGAGAGGACAGAAGATAGGGGTAAATGGAGAATGGTTGTGTATGGATGGGGGATGGGGATGAGAGAGTATGTATGAGAAATAGATTGACGCAGCCTGAAGGAATTTCTTCCCGTCTTCTCTTTTTCTGCCTGAGGGGATGGAGGGGGAGGGGTAGCCGATTTAATGAAGCGGCCTAGCTGTGGATATGCTGTGTCTTGCGGCACTGCTTCTGCCCCAGGGCAGTGGACAAGATGCAGGAATGACCCGTCATTCAGGAGATGCTAAGATAAAAGGGAGGGTAGAGGGGAGTGAAGTATATAAGGGTGGAATGGGTGGGAGTGGTTTCTATGCCTTTGTTTTTTTTTTTGGCTACCTCCCTTGTAAGGAGGAAAAAGTCTTTGGTATATGTATGTATGTATGTGAAGACATACAAGTACGCCACATCCGAACGCATTTCAGCTTTGGAACGCGGCTCAAACAATTATCATTTATGATGACTTACCTATTATTGAATTCATAATTTAATTAAAACCCGGGCAGGAGGTAATTGTGGATCTGATTGTACAATCACTGGATGTCATATCTCACACAGAGGAAATATTAGCCCTCTTGCCAACCACTTGCCAATTTTCCTTTTATCATGGCTTTCCCCAAGTGAATTTATTCATCTCTATGGCAACCCTATTAATGGGTTACCAGTTGTACTTAGGGGAATTTTCAATTTTCTCCATTACCGGACGACCATTTTCATTATTGAGAGGTTTCCAATACCGGGAAATTTCTTATTACTGAAAACTTCTCTTTGTTACTGGATGCTTCTTCTGGTACAGGAAGTCTTCCTGGGTACTGGAAAAAATGTCCAATTATTGGAAACTTCTGCCGTATTACAGGGAATTTCTTTAACTGTCAGAATTCTTCCCTCTCCATTACCGGAAGATCCTTCTCATTTTTTAGAGATTTCCAATACCGGGAAATTTCTTATTACTGAAAACTTCTCTTTATTACTGGATGCTTCTTCTGGTGCAGGAAGTTCTCCTGGGTACTGGAAAAAAATTCCCATTATTGGAAACTTCTGCCGTATTACAGGGAATTTCTTTAACTGTAAGATTTCTCCCCTCTCCATTAATGAAGGATGATTACTAATACTGATTTTCTCTATTATTGGAATATTTTCCCCATTACCGGAAGATCCCTTCTTTACCAGAATCTCTAGCAGTTTTTAATATTTTTTTTCTTACCGAGTCCCTCAAATACCAGTAGACTCTGTCATTACCGTAAACTTAAAAACAAGAAGATTGTTCTTCCTACCCTAGAAAATCTCTCTTATAGCTAGGAACTTTCCCTATCACCAAAGGACTGTATTAATTACTTTCATTACCAGAAGCTTCTAGCATTGTAGTCATTACCTGATCTTTCTTCTGATTAACGAAAAAAAAAAAAAATCCTCAGCTGATATAATGTCCTGATTGAAGATCGCCCATATTACTAGAAGGCTGTGGTCATAACATGATATCTATTCTGTTGTAAAGGAATTGTCCCCATTAATGTGATTATCTCCACATTTCAGCTCTTCTCTATCCTTAGATACTCCGAAAAAAAAAAAAAAATGTGAGTACGGAGCCTTTATTAGTTCAACGTCTTGCTAGTTAGAGCTTTATCAAGTACATAGTTGTGGTACACAAATCTTTGAAAATGGAAAGAAAGACCAAGGGGGATTGATGTAAGGTCAATGGAGCGTAAGGACCTTTCACTTTGGTTTCGAGGAAGGGAAACGTCGTACAGACAAAGACTCCATCCTCACACAGCGTTTTTTTTTATTTTTATAGAACTGTCGGCAACTGCCAACTACATACGCTTCTCTTAACAATCGAAGGTTTTTCTCATTAATGAAAGACTCCTGCATTCGGTAGCGCCTGCAGCTATCGAGTAATTTTTTAGTCCTTTTATCAAAAAACTCTGTTAATAGAAACCTCTCTTTTTCAGGAAAGCTTTCTTCTATTATTGGAAGCTCTTGATGTTATCAAGAGATGGTACAACATTATTACAGAAAACAGACCCTTCATTACGACATCTTTCATTTCATCAAAAGGAAATTCTCTCCGTTATCAGAAGTATGTACCCATTAAGGGAGACTTCACCCCACATAAAGCTATAGTCTCCCTCTCACCAGACTGCCAGTTCAATACTACATCTTTATTCTCATTATCGAAAGAATCTCTTTTAACAAGAACCTGTGACTATCGTAACTTCTTACTTCTTACTAGTCACTAGTGCGTTCTGCATTTTAACAGAATATTATTTCAATTAATTAAAAAGGAAATAAGCAGGAGCTCGTTTACCAATAGAGTGGGTAACGAATGAATTAGACCTAGTAACCATGTAGTGAGCGCTAAAACTATCGGTTGTTTTAAGAGAAGATAAATTTATGGATAGAAATGATAGGTGGTAGTGGACATGGAACTACCTAATATAGGTCTTATGGTCTCTCGCAGTCTCCTCCATTCTTAACCCATTCAACTCCGATGACAAGATGTCTTGTCATTTGGTCAAATAAAACAAAAAATCATAAAACACAAAAATGTTTGATCAAACACCAGAAAAATATGACGTCAGTCCTCGCTTCGCTGCGAGCGAAGCGAGGATTGACGTCATATTTTTCTGGTGTTTGATCAAACATTTTTGTGTTTTATGATTTTTTGTTTTATTTGACCAAATGACAAGACATCTTGTCATCGGAGTTGAATGGGTTAAGTTTTTATATTCTCATTACCGTAATCTTGTCACTAGAAGCTTCTCACCTATTATCAACATCCAAATCCTGTTTCAAGTTTTCCTCACAATTGAAAGATTATCTACACTATGAAGGCTTTCCTCCAAAACCAGAAAGCTCTTTCTATTATGTTTCTCAATCATCAACTAAATTTCAATTAATAAAAATATTATCAATACAGAAAGCTTTTCCTCATAACAGGAAGGGTCTTCTTATTAGCAGTAACCTTTAATCATCCACAATATTCTAGACTCCCGTAGTAACATCTTAACAATGTGTCTAACATTCGCATAGATTTGATTTCTCGTAGTTCGCCATTCAGCTTCCTACCATATGACGTAAGAGTAATTTGACATTTAGAAATTCAAAAAACAAAAGGTGGCGGCACGCTAGGCTAGCATGCTACTTGCTTACGTTACTTTGTTTGAGTAGAAACGACTTCGAATACAGTACAATATTCTAGGTTTAACGTCTCTTAATTCATCATTTAGCTTCTCACTATATGACACAAGTGTAATTTGACAGTTAGAAATTTGAAAAACAAAAGGCGGTGGCACACTTGTCTTGCATGCTACTTGCTATTACAACTTCATTTGAGTAGAGACGACTTCAATTAAAATATTCTAGGTTTCGGTGAGAACATTTCAACAATGTGACATTTGTATAGGTTTAAATTCTCTCAATTCGTCATTTAGCTTTTTATATGACACAGGAGTAATCTGACATTTGGAAACTTGGAAAACAAAAAATATCGTAACCTGAGTCGAATCTACTCAAAAGGAAGTAGCAAAATCAAGTAGCATGCTAGCGAGAAATGTTTAGAATACTGCTACCTTAAAATGTTTTTCTCCCAAGACGTTTTCCCCTGTTACCGGGAAGGTACCACTTCTTCCTGGAAAGTTTTATTCTTTTCTGATTAATTCCTTCCGTTTCTGTGACAGTTTTCTATTTACGGGCGCCTTCCAATCACTCTGGAGAGGTTTGATAGCTCTTGAGGCGACTTTTACCCTTCTTCAGATGGTTCCCTTTCCTTCCCAAAAAAATTTCTTCTTTTACGGAAGGTATCCTACGTTTCTTGTAAGACTCTTTCCAATTCTCGAAAAAAAAAACTCTTTAATGAAGAACCTTTCATTATTTTTCATGAAGCTTTCCTCTAACTTTTGAAAGGTTTCCTTCCCTTCTCCGGAAGCTCTCTACCCTCTTCCGGACTCTTTTCTTCCTCTTCCTGAAGTCTTCCCTCCTGTTCCGGAAGCTTTCCTTCTCCTTGCCCGGACTGCCAAGCCTCTCGCACAAGCTGCACCGGGACTGGCCTAGCCGATAATGTTCCATCCATCACCCCTACGGCTTGGCCGATACCTCGGTGACACCAAGACATATAGCAAACTCGTGTTGGCACACAAACGCACGCACGTGCAAAAACGTGCTACAGCACTAACGTGTGTTATAAACCAAGCGTTCGTGTACACATACGCAAATAATACACACACACACACAGTCACACACACACACACGCACACGCATACGCACACACGCACACACACACACACACACACACACACACACACACACACACACACACACACATACACACACACACACACACGCACACGCACACGCACACACACACACACACACACACACACACACACACACACACACGCACACACACACACACACACACACACTCGGTGGCGCAGTTGGTAGAACGATGAACTACTAGCATGGTGGTGCGCGTAGTGCTTGGTTCGAATCCTGCCCAGGGCCGAAATTAATTTCGGTACAGCTGCGCTTCGGGTCGTTACTCTGACTCTCGTGGGCGGGGAGTTGGGGGTGTGTGTGTGTGAAAGGTCATAGCATTACCCATAGATCGGACCTACGAGCTCTGAGCTCTCTTCCAGGAGGGAAATAGCTGTCGATCACGAGTCGAACACGTGATCCAAAAGACCAAGTGAATACACACACACACACACACACACACACACACACACACACACACACACACACACACACACACGCGCGCGCGCGCGGACATCATTACCTATAGATCGGTCATAAGAGCTCTGATCTCTCTTCCAGGAGGGAAATAGCTGTCGGTCACGAGTCCAACTTGTGTTCCAAAGATCAAGGAACACACACACACACATACACACACACACACACGCACGCACACACGCACACACACACACACACACACACACACACACACACACACACACACACACACACACACACACACACACAGACACACACACAA
>NC_134777.1:64559930-64564930 GCF_046742065.1 Oratosquilla oratoria
ACTTTTTGTGAATTGTAGGGTAACAACAAGAACAAAAACAACATTAAAGACACTGAGCTGATTTTTTTAACCTTTTAAACGCAATGGTTATGTTAACTTAACATGTCAAATCTCCAGACAAACACGCACACACACAAAAATGATTCTGATCACTTCCAACGTCTACTATTCCTATTTTCTACTACCCTCCTTAAAACTCGCTTCTTTGGTGCGATAGTCTTCTCAAGGATAGAAGCGATGGTGACAAAACTACAACTTAATATTCCACATGATATTTGACAGATGTTTAGATTTCCCCCCCAAAAATGGCCAAGGATATTACTAATGATTTTGCAAATGGACCAAATTGTGGTCATTTTGCAAAATGCTCAAATGTTGATGGTCATTTTGCAAACTGACCACTGTCTTGTTTCTGATATCATCTTGGCATACTCCTCGGTGACAAACTTTATAGAATAAGTTTTAAGTATCCGATTCAATCATTCACACCATAGTAAAGGAGTTAACATTAACTTTATTAGCCTCTTTTTTATAATGAAAAACTTTATATAATTTATTTTAGGGTATGCAACGAGATTTTATTCACTTAATGGAAAGCCTTGTAATAAAGAATGATGCTACAAAGAAATATCAAGCTATTGGTTTTTCGAATCGGTGAGGAAGAAAAAATGCCAAATCAAAGAAAAAACAAAAACAAAAGTATTAAAAAAAAAAAAGAAAATCTGATGTTTTTTGAGCTCTGGAAGACATTCTGAGAACTGATTGATCGGTGGAAAAGTTCCCCCCCCGCCAACACAGCCCCCCCCTAAAAAAAAAAAAAAAATGGTATATGATGGTGTCTTGTCCCAGCTCTTTTTCCTGTTTCTTGGATCTCGAGGTTCATTAGAAAAATAAATTAACAAATATAAATATATAGAAACAAATGAAATTTATACCTCTGAGTTGGAGAGGTTTATTGAGAAATACTGAACACTTTCATTACAATGACTAACCACCTAATGTTGGTTAAAATCATACCCTCTCCCTCTCCCTCCCTCTTCCCCTGTTTTTCCCTCTACCTCTGCCTCTCCCTTTGCCTCTCCCTCCCTCCCTCTCTCTCCCTCTTCTCTCTCTCTCTCTCTCTCTCTCTCTCTCTCTCTCTCTCTCTCTCTCTCCCTCTCTCTCTCTCCCTCCCTCTCTCTCTCTCTCTCTCTCTCTCCCTCCCTCAATTTCCACCTTTTCTTTTTTCTCTTTCTCTCTCTCTCATTGACTCCACTTCTACATTCCCCCCCTCTCTCTCTCTCTCTCTTCCTCCATTTCCCCATCTTCCTCTCTGTCTCTTCCCATTCCTTTTCCTGTTCCTTTCTTCCCTCTTTCTCTTTTTCTCTTCTTGAAATATTGAAAAGTGACATAAAAGAGGCAAGAAAAAATACTGAGCTTTTGGATCCCACGATGTCCCATTTGTGGTCATTAACGCGGACACGAAGTAAACTATTACCAGAAAAAGTGGCAACAGTCGACACTGGGGCCATTTCCCGGGCTATCTTCAACTCCCCACGCCTCCTCCTCTCACCCCCTCCACCTCTGCCCTCCTTCTCTTAAACTCCTCTCCCCAGTCTGGTAACAGTTCTTCCGAAGGTCTTCCATAAATGATTAAAATCATTGGGTAGTAAATAAAAGAATAAAAGAATAAATGAATAAATGAATAAATGAATATATAAAAAAAGTCAAATAGATAACAACAACAACAACAACAATAATAATGATAATAATAGTAATAATAATAATAATAATAATAATAATAATAATAATAATAATAATAATAATAATAATAATAATGATAATAATAATAATAATAATAGTAATAATAATAATAATAATAATAATAATAATAATAGTAATAATAATAATAATAATAGTAATAATAATAATAATAGTAATAATAATAATAATAATAGTAACAATAATGATAGTAATAATAATAATAGTAATAATAATAATAGTAATAATAATAATAATAATAATAATAATAATAATAATAATAATAATAATAATAATAATAATAGTAATAATAATAATAGTAATAATAATAATAGTAATAATAATAATAGTAATAATAATAATAGTAATAATAATAATAGTAATAATAATAATAGTAATAATAATAATAGTAATAATAATAATAGTAATAATAATAATAGTAATAATAATAATAGTAATAATAATAATAATAATAATAATAATAATAATAATAATAATAGTAATAATAATAATAATAATAATAATAATAGTAATAATAATAGTAATAATAATAGTAGTAATAATAATAGTAGTAATAATAATAGTAGTAATAATAATAGTAGTAATAATAATAGTAGTAATAATAATAGTAGTAATAATAATAGTAGTAATAATAATAGTAGTAATAATAATAGTAGTAATAATAATAGTAATAATAATAGTAATAGTAATAGTAATAGTAATAGTAATAGTAATAATAATAGTAATAGTAATAGTAATAGTAATAGTAATAGTAATAGTAATAGTAATAGTAATAGTAATAGTAATAGTAATAGTAATAGTAATAGTAATAGTAATAGTAATAATAATAGTAATAATAATAGTAATAATAATAGTAATAATAATAGTAATAATAATAGTAATAATAATAGTAATAATAATAGTAATAATAATAGTAATAATAATAGTAATAATAATAGTAATAATAATAGTAATAATAATAGTAATAATAATAGTAATAATAATAGTAATAATAATAGTAATAATAATAGTAATAATAATAGTAATAATAATAGTAATAATAATAGTAATAATAATAGTAATAATAATAGTAATAATAATAGTAATAATAATAGTAATAATAATAGTAATAATAATAGTAATAATAATAGTAATAATAATAGTAATAATAATAGTAATAATAATAGTAATAATAATAGTAATAATAATAGTAATAATAATAGTAATAATAATAGTAATAATAATAGTAATAATAATAGTAATAATAATAGTAATAATAATAGTAATAGTCATAATAGTAATAGTCATAATAGTAATAGTCATAATAGTAATAGTCATAATAGTAATAGTCATAATAGTAATAGTCATAATAGTAATAGTAATAGTAATAATAATAGTAATAATAATAGTAATAATAATAGTAATAATAAGTAATAATAAGTAATAATAATAGTAATAATAATAGTAATAATAATAGTAATAATAATAGTAATAATAATAGTAATAATAATAGTAATAATAATAGTAATAATAATAGTAATAATAATAGTAATAATAATAGTAATAATAATAGTAATAATAATAGTAATAATAATAGTAATGATAATAGTAATGATAATGATAATAGTAATGATAATGATAATAGTAGTAGTGACAATAATCGTAGTAATGATAATAGTAGTAACGATAATAGTAGCAGTAATGATAATAGTAGTAGTAATTATCATAGTTATGATAGTAGTAATGATAGTAGTAGTAATGATAATAATAATGATAATAATAATAATAATAATAATAATAATAATAATAATAATAATAATAATAATAATAATAATAATAATAATAATAATAAACAAATAGATAAATACATACAATAATATAAAAAGTATTTCTCCGGCTTGTCTCAGATTGCACCTCCATTTTCTTTAAGTTTGGTACCTTCCTTTAGTCTTGTGGTCACCCAACTGAAATAATTTGGCATTATTCATCCTCCTTCGCAAAAAAAAGTGTAATTTTTGGGTGCTGACATTCACATATGAGTAAAAACATTTGGTATTATAAAGAAATATGTCCCCATTTTCCCAAACTAACCCTCATCCATCGACCAACCTACCATCCATCATTGGATAACCTTATCCACTAGGGGGGCCATCCATTTGTCCCAAGAATGGAAATGCCTGAATTCAATTTCTTTTTGCTAGATCGGCATATCATTTATTTGTTTTTCTAACATATGCGCATATGATATATATAAAAGAGAAAATCATACCTTAAAAAGTAACTCTGATTCTTGGTTCCACATTTTCTTAAGTTAAAGGGCCCTTCACTGGTTTAATATTGATTGACGATAATAACACTATCAATATTTCTGTTATTAATAAACGTGACCTCTCCAGTGTTTCTAATATCAACCAAGATATCTCTAGATATCTTTCCAGGAACCATGTACCATCTTGACATGGTCAGTATTCAAAATAAATATTATTTTGTAAATTAATATATATTGAGTATTTGGGGGTGATTCAGGAGTAGATATCTTGACTATTCGTATAGAAGAAAAATAAAATAGAATAGAATAAAATAAAATAGAATAAAATAGAATAGAATAAAAAAGTATAAAACAAAATAAATACATAATAAACGAATAAAACAACAACAACAACAAGAATGACGATATTAATATTAATGTAGATAATAATAATAAAAGAAATAACGATGATGATGATGATGATGATGATGATGATGATGATGATGATGATGATGATGATGATGATGATGATGATGATGATGATGATGATGATGATGATGATGATGATGATGATGATGATGATGATGATAACAATAATGATAATAATAATAATAACAGTAATACTTCTACAGCAGTAAAATATATGTTGGTATAATTCTGATACTCAACGGGTCACATTTGAATATCTGCTGGGGAAGTGAAAAGGTGAAAAGGTACATTCAATAGTGAAGAAAACTATCTTAACTAGCACCATTACTACCAAAAGGCTAACAACAAGCTGGCTAAAAGTCTGGAAAAAGTCATAATAACAAGAGATGCAATGCATTGTACTGAACAGATGAATGTAGATAGTAAACAAAAAATCATCTACTGGCCACAAGAATAGAATAATGAAATTCCTTCAGAAAAGAATATTCTAATCTCATGAGAAACACTAAGATCATTTGTTTGTTTAAAGCTAGCATGACTCAGGGCTACCTGCGGACCCCATATTATTCTCCAAATTGTAGCA
>NC_134777.1:64574930-64582430 GCF_046742065.1 Oratosquilla oratoria
TTTGAGATGCATGAAATTTCCCAATGACAGGGGGAAGGGAGACAAATGATACTTCCCAGATTTGTAAAAGAGATAACAAAGAGTCCCGATCTGGCCAGATTTCAAAAGGAATGGACGTCGACGTTTCATTGCGTCAGGCAGTTTAAGACGGATGATTCTGCGTGGTGAGTGTATATTGTTTCCTGAGCGGCCCAACGCTGAATATATATTGCCTTCTCTCTCCTTCTTGGCTTGTAATGTCTTTGTTCCTGCGAGATGGCTACACTACGCAGTTTCTTACGGTTATTGTAAGCCCCAGGACGTGTATCATACGCCAACAAAGGCCAGAGTTTATGTCATGTTGTTGTGGTATTGTTTATGACTGGTGTATATATGATGTAGTTCTTCTACACCGATAGGGTGGTAAAACAATCCGATATCCAACCTAGAGGTAACTAGTCAAAAAGTTAATTTTTTCGTATAAGGGTTTAATTGAAACATATTTAATAGAATATGGAAATATGTAAAGTACATGTAGATTTGTGGATCTCAAACGATTTTTGTACCTTGAAAGTTTTCATTATATCACAATGTCATACTCCTGTTCTACGATCATGCCTGACTCAAAAGGAGATTTTATTTTCAATTTTTGTGTTAATTTGGTATTTGACGCAAAAGTGGTATGTTCTACAGATTACATAGATTTGTGTTTTGTAGAAAGATCGACAGTCAAAGATTTTGCGTTAAAATTTTGAGGTCAACTCACCACCACCCCACCCACCGCCGCCTACCAAACCCCCTTGGAGGATCTCATCCCTACAGGTTGAGAATCACGTACTCACGCACTCACACACACACACACACACACACACACACACACACACACACACACACACACACACACACACGCACACGCACACGCACACCCGCACACACGCACACACACACCCGCACACACACACACACACACACACACACACACACACACACACACACACACACACACACACACACACACACACACACACACACACACACACACACACACACACACACACACACACACACACACACACACACACACACACACACACACACACACACACACACACACACACACACACACACACACACACAGAGCCAAAAGTAAGAACAAGAATGGCCACAATAAAAAAATATTGAACAACGTAATGGAGGACATGACAAAGGCAAAAAAGAATTTGAAACTCTTAATAAACAGGTAACTGACCAAAGTGCAGGTGTTAGGATTTTATTTAGGTGACATGAATATTTTAAAAGACGTCCATGAGCAAAGATGCGAAAAATTGAAAGATGATTATGACAAGTTAAAGGAAGAGTGAGTTAAAATGGAGGACAGTGTGAAAAAAGCCAGGAAAAATGTAACTATAAGATAGATTAAGCATGGACAAAAATAATGGTTAGAGATATAGAAAGAGCAAGAAGTAATATATATGTAAATATATATATATATATATATATATATATATATATATATATATATATATATATATATATATATATGGAGGTGAGGTGGCAAAATGAAACGTTAAGGCTAGAGTATAGAGCTTTATCCAGAACCAGACGTTTCGACCTCTTGGGTGGATTGAATACAGAATATGAATCAAAGTCCGTCAACAGATCACCATGTAAGCTGTTGACGGACTTTGATTCTTATTCTGTATTCAGTACACTGAGGAAGGCCCAAGAGGTCGAAACGTCTGTTTCTGAATAAAGCTCCATTCTCTAGCCTTAACGTTTCATTTTGCCACTTCACCTCCATATATATATATATATATATATATATATATATATATATATATATATATATATACATATATATATATATATATAAACATATATATATATATATATACATATATATATATATATATATGTATAATCGTACAACAAATACGAGAAGAAAGGAAAAATGTAGGAAAGATTAGAGAAATGCTAATGAGAGTGGTAGTAGGTAAACATTGATCCATTATTGTGGTAGAATGGAGAGAGAAATATCAATAAAGGTAGGAAAAACAAAAGATTGGAAGGCAGAAAAAATGCAAATAATAATGGGCAATAAGAGAAGTATTCAGAAAAAAAAACCCAGGTATGAACAAAGAGATAGAAGCTAAAAGAAAATAAATTTTAGATCACAAAACATGGCGAATGAAATAATTAACATTACAGAATGATAGACGTCCCCGGGGCGCTGATTCACGACCATCCAAATTCTTGTGACTGAGGCCTAAGGTAATTGTGGGTAATCCTTGGCACGCGTGCAAAGCCTGGCACATTAACGGCTTTTTGTCGGCACGCGAAACACAGAGCTCACCTTAGAAAATAAATATCCATAATTTCTTTTGAATGACCATTGGTAACAGTATGCAGTGCTGGAAGACAGTTGGGGCTCTAGGATGGGAAGAGAAATAGGCCCATGTTCGTATGTAGCCTTGTAATCTTAATCCGTTGGCACGCGAGAAAATTTTGTACAAAAAAATCTGGCTTATTTTGGCATCCAAAATCAAAAAGGTTGCCAACCCTTGTCCTAAAACGTCAACAACTTAACCACTTTTTATTTTAATTTTTTATTTTTAGACGACAGTATGCAATTTTTCACAAGCGTTCCATGGGTTATACTATTATTCCCTTGTATGAAGAACTGCAGGAATGAATTATTTTCCACAATAATATGAATATGCGAATACGAAAAATATCAAACTCATTTAGTACTTGATGGAAGACAATAGATTCTCTCTAGCAGAGGTGTTCAAATGGGTCAAGGGTTTTAACAAAGGTGATGCATACAAAATCATCATATTAAGACAACAGGGAGGACTTGCAGTAATGAACTTAAATTCGACAAAATTAGATTTGAACAGGAAATAGGCAAGAACTGGTTTAGCAAAAGAGTGGTTAGCGAATGTAAACTGAAACTACTGTTTTTTTTTAAGAGAAGGTAAGATAACTTTACGGATGGGGATGATAGGTGGCAATGGACATGAAACTACCTAGTGTAGGCCTTATGGCCTTCTGGAGTCTTCATTCTTATGTTCTTATGTTATCAATAGTTGTTGAATGTCGTCTGCGCGTAATTTTGTTCTTGGCTCTAATTCGGTCATATTTCGTAAATTTCAAACCTGAAAAGGACAACTGAACTCTTTATTGTAACTGATAGGAGACACTAACCATATTTCCATCTCCATCAGAGATTAGTTAAAAATCGTATACTGCACCATATTTCCAGGAGACCAGCTTCGACATCGATGACTGGCCTCTGGTAATTAAACACTTCATGCTGCCGACATTGTTATTGTCAGAGCCGATATTTAATGAAGACAATATGAGTTATCATCCAATAAAAAATGACCTGAGGAACGTAATGCAAAGCGTAGCCGCAGCATGAGAGAATCACTTTCTCATGGAATTTCTGGTCCAAACAGAATACACCCTAGGATTGTAGATCTAGTAGAGTGGTTCAGCTCTGCCTTGAATAATGCTTTGATGCGCTCAGAGAAGAGGAATAGGAGTGTACGCAATAGAAGCGGTATTTAGAGAGATACCTGTTATGAATACAAACACTGCAGGATCACAGTGTGTGTGGGTGGGGATGTTTTGCCAGTTATCAAAGACCGTGTTAAAAAGGGAAAATACATGGAAATGCCAGTGAAGCAGTCACAATTTAGCTGAATTCAGGCTCGCGTAAGATTGCATCACCAAACACATCTGCACTGGAAACTAGTGCCTTCCTCCAAAATAATGAGAATAGAATGAAGAAAAGTATTGAAAATTAATCAAAGTTACAACCAAACAGCTGGAAGAAATTAGTTAAAGAAGTGATAATCTAGCTATGATGGGTGACTTTATCTGTAGAGAGATCAAACGGGATGAATGGGACACAGGTGGAAATGAGAAGTCATGGGGTAATTCACAAAGGATTACAAAGGATTACAAAGGAGAAACATGGAGACGGGACCTTTTGCTCCATAACTAAGTCGGACGCAAAAAATGATAATAATGATAAATAAATAAATAAATGAATAAATAAAAATGTAACATTTTAAATGATAACAAATAGAATGAATAAATAGGGAAAGTTAAATAATAAACAAACAGGTAAATATTAATTATAGTAAATGGACAGAGACAATGATAGATAATAATCAAATAAAAAATAATAACAAATAAACAAATATAAAACAAATGGCAGGCATTACAGCATCTTGCTTAGGTGTTTATCTAAACGAATCTTAAATCTTCGAACTGAACTACATTGCACTCCTCTGCAGGAAGTTTATTCCTTTCAATAACTACACGGTAGGTAAAGTTGTTTCTATCCACTTCCAAATTATATCTATTTCCTTACAGTTTGAGACCATTATTTTTTGTCGGATTATCATTCAATGTGAAAATTTTGTCAATTTTGATGCTGTCAATTCCATTTAGAATCTTAAAGACCTGTATCAATTCACCTCTGAGTCTACGCTTTTTTAGGAGAAATAGATTCATATGTTTTAGTCAATTTTCGTATAATTTATTTTTGATATTGTGAATCAGTTTTGTGGCTCACCGTTGTACTTTTTCCAATCTGTCAATGTTTTTAATGAAATTCGGTGACCATGCGGAAACAGCATATTCCAAATGTGGACAAACTAACGATTTATATAGCTTGTTAATGAGAGATAGACTTTTGAAGTCAAAAGCTCGTGTAATCAGTTCTAAGATCTTATTTGCTTTCTCAGAGACTGAAATACACTGCTTAGATGATTTGAGATCGTTACTGATAATTACGCCGAGATCCTTTTCGCTATCCACAACTCACCACCCTACTCCCACGAAGTGTTAAATGCGAAACCTCTGGTAGGGTAAGCCCTGTCAGTTCCAGCAAGCCGCTGTTTATTTATTTATTTATTGTTTGTTTACTTTTTATTTATTTATTATTTTCTAGGCCGATGGTTGGATCGCCTCCCCGCTTAGCCAGGGCTATCGGGAACCAATACAAGAAGCATGCAGTGGCTCGGTCCCGGAAGTCGAACTCACGGCCAACTGCTCATGAGTTCGCCACGATAACCATTGGCCTACCACATTAGACATAGCAATGAATAACATAATGACCCAATGGAGGAGTAAGCCAACATGATACAGATGAAAAAACTTGTCATGGGAGTCAGAAAAAAATTGGTTTAATAAATATGTGCAATAAAAAGAAAAAGAGACAAATCATGATAAAATAGGCAAAGAAATACAAAAGCCCCAGAAATGAATATACAAGAATTTGAAAAAGATAGTTTTCTTTTGAAGTTCTACAGATTTGTGAGTGGTGAGCTGAAACAGGGGGAAGGAATATCCATGTTGGAAGGTAAAGAGGTAGTAAATGAAGAAGAAAGAATACAAGCTTAAATAATAAAAGAAGATTTTCAATCAGCATTCCACTAGAAAAAGTAGTTTAAGGAAAAAAATGAAGATTAAACTTCTTGAAAACCTGGAAATAAGAAAGGTCTCGGGAATAGATGGTATCTCAAATTGAATACGTAAAGAGTGTAGAGAACAATTACTGGGCGAAATAAAACAAGTAATTGCATGTTCTCGGAAAGAGGAGGTGATTTATTATTTTATTTTTTTTTACAAAAAAATGCCAATATGGTACGAATACTCAGTGGAAGAAACAGGGAAGTTACACTGAACATTGTGTGTTGTGATTTGTATCCCTGACCTACACTATAGCCAAAGTATCTGAAAAATCCAAAACAAATAGATGGATGAATTACTTGAAGGTAATTTTGCTTGAACTTAATTTTGGATTCAGAAAAGGAAAGTCATGTGTAAGTATCTGTATCTATATACCAATAGCCTTTTCCCCCTTATAAGGGGGGTAGCCAAGGCAAAAGTCACGCACCCACTCCCCCCCCCATTCCACTCCCCTCCACCACCCCTTCCTCCCTCTCATCGTAGCTCCTGATATGTTTTTTTTTTATTTGAAAGTGGTCGATATGCTGCATGAAAAAGAAAGTTGGGTAGATAATGAATACCTAGGTCTGAAAAAAGTTTTTTAAGAAGGTGTTGCACGAAATACAGATATAAAAATGTAGAACGAAGAAATTAAAATGATCAAATTAGGATAGATAAAATATTTTTTATATGAAAGACGTATGTCAAGCTTAGCGGAAGATGAGAGGAAGATTAAAGAGGTCACCAGCGGTGTGGCACAAGAAATAGAGAGGCACTCAAACTTAAATGCATATGATGCCAAGTTCACGAAGAGGTGAAAGGCAAGGAGGATTGCAAAACTGATACAGGTTATATTTACAATGGCAGCAATCCCACTAAAAGAATTTTAGAAATGAAAAAGAAAAAATACAAAAATAGCGGACGCTAATTGATCTCACGCCAGGCTAGTAAGACATATAAGGAGAGGTATCTACGACTTCCTACATTAGAACGGCCAAGGGAGAGGTGATATGATAATATCTAGGGCGGAAAAGGTTTTACAAAATGGACAGAGAAGATCCGGTGGCATATGAAATAATGTGTATGTAAAATAAAACTAGAGGTCATAATAAGAAATTAAAGAAAGAACAGCTGAAGGGGCGATAGAAACCACAGGTCTCCATATATCACCTATTTGTGGAATAAAAAGATTATATATTCCATAATAACAGTATCAATAAATTTAGAGCAAAATTTGATAGAATGTTAATATAAAGGCGGCACTTCTTGAACAAATTTCCAACCTCCTCTACTTTAACAAAGTGAATAAACACACACACACACACACACACACACACACACACACACACACACACACACACACACACACACACACACACACACACACACACACACACACACACACACGACTCAGTGGAGCGGATGGCAGAGTCCCCGACTGTCACTACGGCGGTCTGGGTTCGAATCCTGCCCAGGGCTGAAATAATTTCAGTATCGCTGCGCTTCGAGTCGTTACTCCAACTCTCATGGGCGGGGAGTTGTGTGTGTGTGTGCGTGTAAGGTCACAGCATTATATCATAGATCGGTCATACGAGCTCTGAGCTTTCTTCCGGGAGGGAAATAGCTGTCGATCACGAGTCCAACCCATGATCCAAAGACCAAAGGTAAATCTCACACACACACACACACACACACACACACACACACACACACACACACACACACACACACACACACACACACACACACACACACACGTACACACTACACACGTACACACTGCACACACATGAACTATACACACATGCATGCACGCATACACACACACGCATGCTCGCTCACACACACACACGCACGCTCACACATATACACGCACGCACTTACACACACATGCACACACTCATGCACGTACACACTACACACGCATGAACTACACGCACACGCACGCACGCATACACACACACGCACGCTCTCTCTCTCTCTCTCTCTCTCTCTCTCTCTCTCTCTCTCTCTCTCTCTCTCACAAACACACACACACACACACACACACACACA
>NC_134777.1:64592430-64607430 GCF_046742065.1 Oratosquilla oratoria
GAAGTGTGATCAGGACTTTATGGAACAGAGCAGATAAACTCTGTAGAATCCAAGAAGGCTGAAAGAAAACACCTTTTATAGGTCTTCCGGAACAACGGCTATCCCAGCAGAACTATATGGAAATGGACAAAGGCACGACCCACCGACACTCCCCAGAACAAAGACCACACATCACACCATGGTCACTATCCCCTATATCAAAGGAGCATCTGAGGTTACTGCAAGAGTCTTACGAGACAACGGAGTACAAGTGGCACACAAACCCCTCAATGCCTTGCACCGAAATCTTACCAAAGTCAAAGACACCGAAGAACATACATAACTGGCCGGTGTAGTTTACCGCATAGGCTGCACGGACTGTGACACGGAATACGTCGGAGAAACAGAAAAGGAATTAGCCACTAAAGTACAAGAACACCAACGTGCAGTCAGGCGAGAAGACCCGAAATCGGCCCTGTACAAGCACACTACAGAACACCAACACAGGATTGATTGGGATGGAGTGACAACTCTACACAAAGAAAATAACAAAAAGAAAAGACTATTCTTGGAAGCATGGGAAGCTAAGAGCAACTGCATAAACAGGTGCATTGATCTCAATCCTATCTATCTAGGAACGAGGCGTAACGCAGTCTAATTCCTTTGTTCTGTTTTCTAGTCTCAGTCTGCTTCTTTACGACCTGACACTTGTTCAGCAGATGGCTTTTATTCGACCTCCTTTCTCGAAGGCGGTCTCCCAGTGCATTTTTTCAACTCTACTTCCCGTGACTTTTGTCCTTTTTCAGTTCTAATCTACTTCCTTTTTCTCTTCTGTTTTATCTTTCTTTTCATCTTCTTTGTATCTTTTATTTGTATGATTGTAATGTAGTCGTTTGTAATTTAGACCTGTCCCTCCTTCTGTTCCCCCTTCCTTCTTTGCGGACATTTGGTCCATCTTCATTTGCGTCTTTGGAGTATGTTCTGTTGTTTTTAATTTGGGTTACTTATTGATGCTTTTTTGCCACACTTGTTTTATGTTTAAAGCCATCTAACTTTTTTTGTTTGGTTTTTATTTGTCTGATTTTAATTTAGTCGTTTATTCTTGACACTTCATTGCGGACATTTGGTTCACCTCCATTTGCGTCTCTGTCCTATGTTCTGATATTTTTACGTTAGCGTTACGGTTTATGCTTTTTTGCTACACTTGTTTTATGTAAATTTTTTATTTCTATTTGTATTTGTATTTTTTGGTATCAATATTTCATTTCAATTGTAGTGTATTTTGTTTGGTTCTTATTTTTGTCTGATTGTAATTTAGTCGTTTGTTCTTGACACTTCATTGCGGACATTTGGTCCACCTCCATTTGCATCTCTGTCCTATGTTCTGATGTTTTTACGTTAGTGTTACGTATTGATGCTTTTGCTACACTTGTTTTATGTTCACAGCCATGTAACTTTTTATTTGTATTTTATTTTATTTTATTTGGTACCAATATTTCATTTCAATTGTAGTGTATTTAATATTGTAAAGAGGTATGCTTTGTACATGTGATTGAGAGTGTAAACATTTCCCAGATTTATCACTTTGACGATTTATAAGTTCACAATCTTGTAACCATTATACAATTCCTGGACGGGAATCGAAACGTCGGGCAAATAAACCCTCCAATTGAGTCTGGTGTTTACAGTTTTCCAATATATATATATATATATATATACATATATATTATATATATATATATATATATATATATATGTATATATATATATATATATACATATACATATATACATATATACATATACATATATACAGACATGACAGAATTAAATAGACACCAAGAAAAATTGATTTCTGCTCTTATTTAGCGCTTAATGTTATTCAAATTTACCTAGTATGTTGTATTTACCTAGATTTATGTTTCAGATTACATACAAGATTAATCAAGCATGCTCCGAACCAAAGAACCAGTAGATTTATCTAAATTTCAGCAAGATCGTATTGTGGGTGAACATGAAGGTGGACTTAGTCAACGCAAATTATCTGAAAATCTGTCAATACCCGTTTGTACTGTAAGAGTGATCATACAATTCACCAGAGAGGGCAAGAAGGGCACAAATCTTCATTCAGGTCGTCCCGAGCCCTCAGAAAGAACCTTGCGTCTTGTCAAAAGAAATGTCAATTCAGGCAAATATGTTTCTATATTAATGGAAGGACTCATTCCAATATTCTCCAGTGATAGAATGAATAAAAATGCCTTCCTATTTATGGAAAATGGAGCTCCTTATCACACTGCTCAAGCAATACAAAATTGGCTGAGCCAAAATGGGATGAGAAAACTTTCATAGCCAAGTCAGTCCCCGGATATGAACCCTGTTGAACACCTCTGGGGCATACTAGATCAACAATTTCGCAAAACGAACATGAAGCCATCTTCAAAGCCCGAACTCTTAGGATTACTACGGGAAACATGGCAAGAAATCCCTCAAGATGATATTCGTGAACTAATCACTGGCATACCTAGAAGGGTCCTTGCATTGAAAAAAGCAAAGGGAATATCAACCAAGTATTAGTTATTCACATTGTGACCATTTATAAGCACTTTAATTGTATCAATTGCTTGTTTAATAAATTAAACGATTGATCTTGGTGTCTATTCAATTCTGTTATGTCTGTGTGTGTACATATACTGTATATATATAAATTATAAATATATATATATATACATACATATATTTATATATATATATATATATATATATATATATATATATACATATATATCTGTACATGTATATGGATATGTACATTGTACATGTACGTATGTGTTTGAATACGGACCTTAATACCCTTACGCCATCTCAAGATATCATTTCAGCAGTTGTAAAAACAAATAAATAAAGAAAATAAATAAATAAATGAAAATAAATAAAATATAAGATTAAAGAAGAAGAAGTAGATGAAAAAGTAGAAGATGAAAAATGAAAAATTAGAAGATGAAAAAGTAGAAGATGAAAAAGTAGAGGATGAAAAAGTAGAAGATGAAAAAGTAGAAGATTAAAGAATAAGAAGTAGATGAAAAAGTAGAAGATTAAAGAATAAGTAGATGAAAAAGTAGAAGATGAAAAAGTAGAAGATGAAAAAGTAGAAGATGAAAAAGTAGAAGATGAAAAAGTAGAAGATGAAAGAAGAAGAAGATGAAAAAGTGGAAGATGAAAAAGTAGAAGATGAAAGAAGAAGAAGATGGAAGAAGAAGAAGAAGAAGATGGAAGAAGAAGAAGATGGAAGAAGAAGAAGAAGATGGAAGAAGAAGAAGAAGATGGAAGAAGAAGAAGAAGATGGAAGAAGAAGAAGAAGATGGAAGAAGAAGAAGAAGATGGAAGAAGAAGAAGAAGATGGAAGAAGAAGAAGAAGATGGAAGAAGAAGAAGAAGATGGAAGAAGAAGATGGAAGAAGAAGAAGATGGAAGAAGAAGGAAGAAGATGGAAGAAGATGGAAGAAGAAAGATGGAAGAAGATGGAAGAAGAAGAAGAAGATGGAAGAAGATGGAAGAAGATGGAAGAAGATGGAAGAAGATGGAAGAAGATGGAAGAAGATGGAAGAAGAAAAGAAGATGGAAGAAGAAAAGAAGATGGAAGAAGAAAAGAAGAAGAAGAAGAAGAAGAAGAAGAAGAAGAAGAAGAAGAAGAAGAAGAAGAAGAAGAAGAAGAAGAAGAAGAAGAAGAAGAAGAAGAAGAAGAAGAAGAAGAAGAAGAAGAAGAAGAAGAAGAAGAAGAAGAAGAAGAAGAAGAAGAATTCGGTAACCCTTATTCGTTATGGGTTGCAGATATTTTGGCGACTACTAAGCTATTTTACTCATCTGAGCGAAGCCAGTGCATGGTGTGTAAAATACTGTTGATGTTGCTGGAATAATCGCAAATTGGTTGCAAATAGGTAAAAATAAACTCAAAGACGTTTACTTTCATGCAAAGAAAGACACGTTTGAGAAAAGTCAACGTTTACCAACCAGCATGAAGCGAACGTTCACATTCATAATTAGCTAAGATCACAAGGAAGTCGACTTGGAAGTCTGTAAGCTAAGAAACTCACGCTGTTGCCTCCCTCTAATAACGTGTGTTTGGTCAATAACAAAATTTCAGAGACACATAAACGATTATACTTGGGAAGAGATATAGGGCATGTTTCGTTATTATTTCGTGTATACTTACGAACACTTTTATTTTTGGACGTACAATTTACTTTACTTCTAAGCACTGCAGTGACATGCGTTATTGGTAAGTCTGTTGTGGTGTGATAAGTTCATCTATGTTGTAATTCTACAATGTAAACCTACATATCTTAAGCCAAATTAAAACACATCAGGTACTGTAAGTCTTGAAAGCGAAGGCTCTGTTACAATTCAAAATAAAATAATTTACTCAAGTAAGGGCGTAAGTAAATACATCTCTGGCTTCCGAGTACCTTGCACTATTTTTCGTAGTCAAGAACAAAGATATCAAGTCACAGGCTGGTGAAGGAAGGCCTGCGCTATATCTTTTTTTTAGTCTTATGTGGACATGTCTGAAAATGACACACACTATTTGAATAATTTCGCTGCATTTCACGAATTATTTCTTTATTGTAACTGATGTCTGATGTTTTTATTCATCTAAAAAAACTAGATAGTCTTAAACATACATTGTTTAATATTTGCTATGCACTCAATCATTTGGTTGGTGAGTGAAAAGGTGAAAACAAAATGGAATAGGCTTAATAACTATGTAATGACCACTGAAACTATTAGTTGTTGAGAAGGTTAGATAACTTTATGAATGGGGATGATAGGTGGTAATGAACATGGAACTGCCTAATGTAGGCCTTATGTTTTGTTTACTTCTTGAAACACCTTATCTTTGGCTGCTCATTATCTATTTATATGATCTTTTTTCATCAAATCAGCAACATAATTGTCTCGACCCAGGCGTGCGAAAGAACTATGGAGCGTTGAAAGAAAACATTGAAATGAGCAATTTTGTTGATATATAAGAATTTGTCTGAGATTATGACTCGTCTGTTGATCATTATGCCTTATGATCTTGTTGCTTTTAATGATAACTGTACAGCCACTTGCAGAAATCTTGATCGAGCTTGCGATTTTGAACATGCAAACTTATCTTTCGTTACTAAGAACTTGTTGTTTCACTACACAAAAATTGTCTAACAATGAGATCAATTTTGATAAAATCAAGTCATCAATGTGTCATTCCATAAAAGCTAAGCCTATGGTACCAGAAGGCCCTTTTGTAGCTAAATAGAATCGTCTGGCGCTAGCTGGAACATAATATCTAGTCCTTGACCAGAAGAAATATTTGAACGTGACTGGAGGAGTAGGAGCGGACTTTTTTTCTTGTTCAACCACTCATTTTCATTGGAAGAGAAGTCATGGCCAGAAATATGTGTTAAATGAGAACATTTTTATTCCCTCACGCAGTAAGGCTTTCTGATTGGGTTCTTTGGGTTTCACGCGAAACAATATGCGGGTTGAAACTTGGTGTCTTACTTTTCTTCTTATTCATTCTTCGCTGGAAAAAAATATCGGAGAACATTCAGAGCGAGCTCGGAACATTGACGGTCACACACGAACTATTTCCAAAATATCATCGTAAGAGAATCTCGACTCGGTGCGAAGCGCCGGCGTTCAATGGAAAGCGATGAACATAGCGAGGGTTTCTTACTGTTTTTTGTTTTGTTTTTTTTTGTTTTGTTTTTTGCGCAAAGAGCGTACGCACGAGCACTTTGACGTGAGCGCCATGCGGGTTGGAATTTTGTGTCTTATTTTTCTTCTTCTTCGTTCTTCATTGGACCAAAAATTCGGAGAGCATTTGGAGTGCGCTGGGAACATTAATGGTCATACACGAACTAGTTATACTGCATGGTTAAAGACACACAATAGCTATGTATTGACATTGCTGAAGTAACTGTATTGATACTGACCGCGTCACGTTGATGCTAAGTATCCTGCAAAGAAATCGATTTATCCCATCGACTCCAGGATAGCCGCCTACAAAAGACAAATATACATTCTTTTTTCGAAAGGCTGAATTAATGTCTTTTACAGAAATCAAGCTGAAATCCATAAGATAACTAGTCCTCGACATAGACCTTAGGGCAGTGATGATGGTTAAAAGGAGTCCTCATCATATACAAGATTTTCATGATCGAATTCCTATGTTTTCATAATCAAGGTGACGGTACATTAGGCTAGCATGCTACTTGGTTTTTCTATTTCGTTTGAGCAGAAACGACTTCGGTTACAATATTCTAGACTTTCGTAAGAACATCTCAACAATTTTGTGTCTAACATTCGTATTCATGGTTTAAATTCTTTTAGTTCGTCATTCAGCTTCTCACTATTTGACGCAAGGGTAATTTGACGGTTGGAGATTTGAAAAACAAAAAATTGTAACCGAAGTTGTTTCTACTCAAACAAAATAGGAAAAGCAAGTAGCATGCTAGCGAGAAATGCTTAATGTGCCGCCACCTTTAGATTGCGGGCGTAAGTAGCATATATTCCTATCACTGAACGAAATATCATCGGTCTCGCATTGATCGTGCCAGAAATATAGACTATTTCTTTGTTTCTCTATGTTGCAAAAATCTTAGGTTTCGCAAAACTCCAGTGGAACCTCCCGAACTAGAATGAAATCATGTGAAGTTGGCTACGAGATTTCTTAAACACTTTCAGAGATATCTGACTTCCGTCTTACTGTTGCATATTCCAGATTGTAGTTCATGAATGAAAATCTAATGTTGTATTCTTTTTTTTTTTACTTATGCACGCATTCTGTATTTGCAATTTTTTTGATTCAGCAATTCATTTATAAACATTATATTTAAACATATATTTAAAAATATATAAACATATATTTAAAAAATGTCGTTGTAAAATTTTGGAGGAAATCAAAAAGAAACTATAACCTATGAATTTATCTAATTTTGATTTAAGGATAAGCAGCAGAGATAATGTTGATTTGGTCACATGTCGTTTCTAGGTCTGAATTGAGGGTAAATGGTTAAAGTATTGGGTAATTAAGCTATAGCAAGATGACAACTTTTATGAAACGACTATACTCATATGTCAAAATTGAGGTATGAACTTCAATTTATTGATCATAGACATTTTTTCTATTAATTCATCAAAACATACCCAAACAGTTTATTAAAAGGTGAACTACCTCATTGTATAATTTGATAGTGTAAACAAATATTTTTAGATATATTCAACTAATTAGAAATTTAAAACTAAAGTAGAAAATATGAAATATTATTTGGATTTTAATAGTATTAATAGCATTTCCTGTGACTTTTCTCAATGGCCTTTTTCCCTTGACAAATTTATTGATCATAGACATTTTTTCTATTAATTCATCAAAACATACCTAAACAGCTTATTAAAAGGTGAACTACCTCATTGTATAATTTGATAGTGTAAACAAATATTTTTAGATATATTCAACTAATTAGAAATTTAAAACTAAAGTAGAAAATATGAAATATTATTTGGATTTTAATAGTATTAACATCATTTCCTGTGACTTTTTCTCAATGGCCTTTTTCCCTTGACAAAGTTGTTTTATTTCCGTTACTTTTTACCTTATATTTCAGGAAGCCAGAGCAATGTCATCTATCTAATCATAACACAAGTGACAGCCATGAAGAAATGACCTGCCCATATTTGATTCCCTGAAAATTGAACTGTCACTATTCCAACAGTATGACCCTACATCAATACACATGAAAAAAAATATATGTATACATATAACAATCAGTTTATAAAGATTAAGATGGCCCAGAGTACCTATTTTTATTAAGACAAATACCCAATCTGTAGCATCTTTAGCCTAAAGAAAACATTCTCATCAAGAATGAAATGTATTAAATCCTACATAGTAAATTATTAAAATCCACTCCCTCTGTCTAGGAAACAAACATCATATTAACTTCTGAATTGTAACCTAGATTTATGAGTTGTAATTACTTGCCAGCAAAAATAAGGAAATGTCTTTATACTTATAGAATGATCTATTATTGTCATACGCATGAATATATTTGTAATAAGACTGTCGGTGTTTTTCCAATAACTGTAATAACTTAGACTTACCTTAGAACTTCAACCGTATAATTATAATTAGTATTTACCATCTTTATGGAACATCAAGCCAACTCCACCAGCTTTTTAAAGTTTTCGTTTGCCGTCAACATTATAGAATTTTTCTGGGTGGTTAACTGAATCAGGAACTATATATTCAAAGCTCCCAGAATCGAGCCTTTTGGTATCGAGTTCATGTGTCCATATTTGGGTTTTCGTACAACGACGGCGCTGAATCCACAACAAAAAAAGCTAATGCAGTAAGAGAGTAAAGTCTATACTCTGCCTGGGTACTGCATACTGACCGACTTTTAGAATCGGCGTTAACTCAAAAAGAATGGAACCAAATGTCTCTTATGAGTTGGTACGACTCGACTCGTTTGGTGTACGTAGGATCAGTCTAAGGTTTAACTTGGTATGAATGTATTCTAGGGAGTGTAAACTTTGTACTACTTTGGTTTTTGTTACTCCGTCCCCCCCCTCCCTTTCCCCATTCTCCTATCACACCAAATTTACTCTTTCACCACCTGGGTTGCCGGTAATTCCTCAAAACAGGTGACGTCATAATTCCACAAAGACGAATCAACCGAAAACGGGAAAGCTCACTTGAAGCATTCCCTTAGCAAATCAGAATCGTTTGGTTCTATCTACCTATTCTATTCATACACCAAAAACCCTCTTCACTTGAACCATTCCCTTAGCAAATCAAAATCGTCTGGCTCTATCTACCTATTCTATTCATACACCAAAAACCCTCTTCCACCTTTCACCCAATACACCAACCAGAGCAAGATATTCAGAGTAAGACACCATTTCGCTGATCTTGTGCTCCAAGGAAGTCAGATTAATCTATCTAATCATAACAAAAGTTACAACTAATCCCTGATCCCAGCTTTGCTTTAGAAGCCGAGGCTGATGAGGCACTGAAACCCAGACTGATCAAGAACTCTGATTGGTCATCAGGTAAGCTGGGCACTACTCTTAACCAACTTAAAAAAAAAAAAAAATCTCGTATGTTTGCATGTTTTCTGACAGCAGTCTGGCGGTCATTTGATTTGAAATCGCCTCTGAAAGTCAGATTAATCTATCTAATCATAACAAAAGTTACAGTTAATCTTTGATCCCAGCTTTGCTTTAGAAGCCGAGGCTGATGAGACACTGAAACCCAGACCGAACAAGAACTATGATTGTACTATTAACCAACTAAAAAAAAAAAAAAAAAAAAAATCTCGCATGTTTGCATGTTTTCTGACAGCAGTCTGGCGGTCATTTGATTTGAAGTCGCCTTTGAAAGTGTGTGTGCTTGAAATTCAGGAAGTAACTGTCGTTTGCTTTAGCGAAAATGTCGGATCTGAAGCCACGCACGCCATGAGTCGCAAATAACGGTAGTATTTCCCTGTAGCATAGGGTCCATAACAGCTGACACCATGTGTGGTCTCGTGTTCCGCATTTTCGTTTAAACATATGATACTCGACCGTGTTGGCTTGTCAGGACATCGAATTTTCCGGTAACGAGTTTGTGGGATAATAAAAGCATGGAGAAAGTTTGGTGCTCAAACGTTAATTTATCGAAAAGGTTTTGTGCTGAGTGTCTAGAACATCTAGAGGAATGGTTCTCAACCTATGGACCGTGGAACCTTAGTAGGTCACAGGGGTTTACAAGTGGTGCCGCGAGCCGAAAGCCACTAGGAATTAATAGATACAAAACAATTAGATTTAGTGTTGACGTCATCTCCATGAGATAAATGAATAGCAATTCATAAGTTAAGGGTATACGTGAGAGCAGGTTAGAACCTAGACCCTAGTGTCTTAAGTCCGAAAACCACTAGTAGTTAGTAGATGCAATATGATTAAAGTTAGTGTTGACGTCATCTCCAGGATGTAAAAGAATAGTAATTCATAAATAAAGGGTACACGTGAAAACAGGTTGAGAACCTTGGCTCTAATGTCTAAAGTACGAATGCCACAAATAGTTAATGGATGCAAAGCGATTAAATTCAGTGTTGACGTCATCTCCAGGAGATAAAAAAATAGCAATTCTCAAGTAAAGGATACACGTGAAAACAGGTTGAAAACCTCAGTTCTAGTGTCTAAAACCTCAGGACCATGACTGCATCATGAGATGATATTCCATTGAACAACGAAAGGCTTAAGTGAAACCATTGAACTGCAATACAAATATAGAGAAACACGGATAAACACACAGGGTAGGTTTCTACATAGTCTATTTCAAGATTTGAATACTTCAGGTTTCATCCATACTTGATTTTGCTGTAATCAATCATGTAAATACCATTTATCTTCTATTTCATTTTTGTGTTTTTTATTTGTCGTGTTAAATGTGGCGTACTCTATTGTGGTGCAAGGGATGATGTCAAAATTACCGAGGGCAACAATTTCACGATGTAAGCGATTTTGCTCGAATTTTGTTTCCTAAAGTTGAGATCATTTATGCATCAGACGTAATATATCTTTATAAGACCTATTTTTAATAATCATTTACATTATGTAGTACAGAGGTAATGCAAATGCTGTATGATTGTAGCAATACTTTTTTTTTGTTTATTACAATATACGATAATAAAGTATTAGGTTGCACTAGTCATCACGACAAACGAGCACATCTTACAAATTCTACATAAAACCCACATTGGCGAGAAAGGACATTGATAACAAATGGAAGCCCCCGCAGTATGAGTAAATGTATATTCACAAGACTTACTGCTCCAGTGGTTAGCCTTTTGACTTTTAACGCTGGAGGTAAATTTTAAGCCCTGGTCACGGACTGAAAGCCTAACACAACATGCCATTCATGTACCCCTCGAGCAAGGAATGAGGTGTGTATATGTAGAAGTGTACGATATTACCAATGTATTGGTGTATATATATATATATATATATATATATATATATATATACATACATATATATATATATATGTGTGTGTGTGTGTGTGTGTATTCACTTTTCACTTGGTCTTTGGATCACGTGTTGGACTCGTGATCGACAGCCATTTCCCTCCTGGAAGAGAGCTCAGAGCTCGTAGGTCCGATCTATGGGTAATGCTATGACCTTGCACACACACACACACACCCAACTCCCCGCCCACGAGAGTCAGAGTAACGACCCGAAGCGCAGCGGTACCGAAATAATTTCGGCCCTGGACAGGATTCGAACCGTAAGCTGCGGGCCACTATTGTGGCAGCTCAGCGCTCTACCAACTACGCCACCGAGTCGTATGTGTGTGTGTGTGTGTGTGTGTGTGTGTGTGTGTGTGTGTGTGTCTGTGTGTATATGGTTGCTCTCTCTCTGTGTCATATCGCTTCCGTGGAGTTTGCTACTACTACTACTACTACTACTCTACTACTACTACTACTACTACTACTACTGCTGCTGCTGCCACCACTCTTTATTCCCCTTGCATTCTCTTTTTCACCAAATTTGTAATCAACTGTCGCCCAAATTTCCATATCCTTTACCACCACTACCACAAACACAACTATCGTTGCCTTTTAATGCCATCATCAAAAATTGCCTCACCATCTCGCCGCCATCAATTTTACCACCATTACCATCACTACCACCTGTAGCCTTTTAGTTGGCTACACAATGGTGCGACTTGGTTAGACTTCGGATTTATCTAAGCAGGTACTTCTGGTAATTACAGATTGGGATATAATCTCCCAAGGGGAGAATGTCTCCCCTATCGAGTCTAAGGGAGAGTGTCTCCCCTAGCCTTCTCTCTCTGGTAACGTAGTCGCAGCATATATAGGAGAATATGCCTATCTAAGCATGTCCGGTGTGGGGTTTACAGTAGATCATAAGATCGGGATTTATACAATATTATTAATGTGTTAGTTGCACTGCAATAGATATATATTATTCGTGAATATGCCTTGACATGATGTATTTACTGGGGTTACAATAATGTAGCTTGGTAGGTATAAAGAAAAGGTTAATAAACTGTCTGGTGACACTTTGTACTTGTTGGGCGGTGGCGTAATATACGTTGTTGTGATGTGTTGCTTGTCTGAGTCAGATGTTTATGATTAGGAAATGTGGTGGTCAGCATGTATGCATGTAGGTCACGTGTCAGGCATGTGATATATATAATGGTAAGATACACACCACAGCAACCACAACCACCACTACCACAATTACCATCATAACCATTACTATCACCACGACCACCACTACCTTCACCAGCTTACCTTGCCATCTCGACGCCATCAAATTTACCACCACTGTCACCATAGCAATCACACCACTTCCACCATTACCACCACTATTATCACCGCCACTTATACCAATACCTCTGACACTGCTACACAATGCTTTCTTTACCTAGTCTTTGTTATCAATTCTACCATCACTTACCATTATATTAACAACTACTTTCCAGCGTGTTTGCCACCATTCGCAACCAAATTTACCATCCATTGCCACCGAATTCACCACCACTTACCCCCGAACTTATCAACACTTAACATCGAATTTACCAAAATTTGTCACCAAATTTACCACCGGTGCCAGAAACAATCCTGCCGGTTCAATTAGAGCCAACGCGGATGGTACCAAATCCCCAGCTCAGTATCACCTCTCCTCCTCACTCCTATCCCCTCCATCCCCAGCAGCAGCAGCAACGACATAGGGGTTCTCTCCCTTTCCCTTCCTCTTCCTCTCTCCTCTTCTTCCACTTCTTCCTTCTCTCCCGTTACCTTCCCTTCCTGTTTCTTCACTCCTGTTCCTTTTTACATCTTTACTCGTTTCACTTCGTCCTATCCCTCTTCCTCTTCATCTTCTTCCCTATCATCTCTCCTCCCTTTCCTCATCCCCCCTATTCTCACATGCTACTTTTCTTCTGTAAATTTCTCCTTTCGCCTCATCACCTTTCCTTACTCTTTTCCTCCATCTTGCATAGTCACATTTCCTCTTCCACCATTTTTTCACATTCTATTTCTCTCCTTACTTCTCCCTCAGAGTTCAGTCTTTATCTGAATCTAGAAAGAAAAGGGGCTAAAGAAAAAAGTCCTGACCCATTGCCAAAGTCATTCTACCCTCAGCTGAATTAAAGGGTTATCAGACTGGGCCGTTTTCCTCTTATCACACTGGGCCGTTTTTCTCCAGCCTCCGATTAATTGGCGGTTACTATGGGAAATTATTATGTTTTCTCAACAAAAATACATAGAACGTCACTTGATATCCTGGAGGAAAATGAATTTTCTCTATCATATCAGATTCCTTCCCGGGAGCTCCGGGTTGCAAATCTGCTCCGACAGTCAGAGGAAAAATAGCCCAATGTGATAACACATTTAAAGGAGTCAGAGTGACGAGAATACAATATATAAACATCGTTATTCCATGTCCCTTGCACCTCTCCCATCTCCATGCTCCATACCCGACTCCCACCTCCGTGACTCTTGCCTCTTTCCCATCTCTTTTTCACCCTTCTTACCATTTCAATCGTCCTTTCCGTCCTTTCTCTTCCATTCTTTTATCATTTACCATCCATTCCCTGACTCATTCTAACTCTTTAATTGAATAAAAGAATGCCTTTCATCCGGACTCGTTAAAGAAAAAAAAATACGATTGGCTGAAGTAACGCAGGTTAACATGATAACTATAACGCTTTCCGATAAAGGGTATTTCGTTCACCTCTTAGAGCCCATGGGCTAACTTCGACAACATTTAGGAATTATATATATATATATATATATATATATATATATATATATATATATATACATATATATATATATTTACATATATATGTATATGTATATATTTTTTATATACATATATATATACACACACACACACACACACACATATATATATATATATATATATATATATATACATATATACATATATATATATATATATATATATATATATATATATTCATTGAAAGTGATGACTAATTGTGCATTTCTTATTTTTAAATGTATTTTCCATATGTCTTACTGTGGACTTATGTTCCTTTTAAAGGAACATAAGTCCATAGTAAGACATATGGAAAATACATAAAAAAATTATAAATGCACAATCAGCCATCACTTTCAATGAAATATGCCTGAATGTATTGGTATGCAACGTCCCAGTAACTAAAATGGAACCTGTAAATTTACAATTAAGTTTTGATTGGCTGTCAGGCATGCTTTTATAAACATGATCACCAATACTGATGTTGACAGGCTTAGCCCGCAGATGCTGGTATTTCAACATCTTGGCTTTGGAGACGTCAAGTTGATCTCTTACAGAATTATAGATATTATGCAATGTATGATATTGGAGTTGACTATAGTTCTCAATATTGTAGAGGGGACGAGCAGGACTATCAAGCACATCATAAGGGAGTCATTTTTCCACTTTGTAGATAACATAATGAGGCATCTTGCCGTAGAGACATTAATGATGATGTTAATACAAGCACTGACATGTGGAAGCCAATCCTCCCAAGATTCACGAAGGCTACTAGCAACATGCCTGAGTATATCCAAAATCTCCCTATTCGTCCTCTCCACAATACCATTGGACGCAGGGTGGTAAGCAGTCACGAATGTTTGCGTGATGCCCTAACGCTCACAAATGCTCGCTAAAACCTCATTTCTAAATTCCGACCCATTATCACTAAGGAGCACCGAAGGAATAGTGTATAAAAAAAAATAATAATAAAGCATTGGCTACTACTGGAGCAGGCTTGCTACGTAAGAGAGCCAATATTACAAAATTACTAAAGTGGTCCATACACACAAGGACATACACAGAACCTTGAGTACTACGAGGTAGTTGTAAAAGGTCTATAGCCACAGTCTGAAAAGGGAGAGAAGGAGTAGGGTATTCTAAGATGGAAGTAGTGTGCGCAGAACTTTTGTTCTGGGCACAAGAG
>NC_134777.1:64612430-64614930 GCF_046742065.1 Oratosquilla oratoria
AAGCCCTATATCTATAGGGTGCCCAATGGTCCACGCCGTCATTATGACGGTACCCCATATATCTATGAGGAATTTCCCTGTTTGCCATTAGGGACGTGCCAGCTAGCAGTGGGTCCTGCGACTGTGTGTTTGAACTGCTCTTTGTCTGATCTTTCCTACAAAACCTGTTCGATATGGTTAACTCATTGAGAACTGAGAGGAAATTCTAAGAAGGTTAGTGTAAAAAAGAAATGGGATTTAAAAATTATCAATTAATTTTTTATGGTGTGTGGGAATATTGTTTTATAAATATAAGAATAAGTTGTGTGACGCTGGTCCGTAGGGTTTCTCATAAACGATGTAATTAGTATTTTGCCAATGGTCTCTCTTCTTTCACCTGCAGTTTCTTTCTAAACTTGAAATTTTTGTGTTCAACTCACTATTATATATACAAAAAAAATCACCCACTTTCCCCTCCCTAAGCTAATCCCTATACTTAACCCCCCCACTTCCCCCTAACGTGTTTCCCAACTTTCCCTACTGAAATCTGGGCCTACACAACGTAATCCCAGCTGTTTGTCTCCCTCGTATCTACCCTTGTCTCCCACTTCCACCTTCTCTCCCTTCTTTACTTCATACTCCCACTTCCCCTCCCTTATACACGTTTTTTAACTATGTTTTCATTTTCTAACCTACCCTTCCTCTTCATTTTCTTTTCGTTGTTAGCTCCCATTTCTTTTCTTCCTTTCTGTCTCTTCCTATTCTTCCATCTCACCTTCTCTACTTACTCCTTATTCCAACTTGTCAGATTTCCCTCTCATTTTCTTTCATTTTTCTTGTTCATTTTTCATTTTTTCCTCACTTTTAATTTGTTCTTTGTCCTATTTTATGTTTTTCTCCATGTAATCTATCTTCGACATTTCTTAAACCTTCTTTTCTTCTTACCTTTTTTTAATCATCTATGTTTTTCACTTCTATGCTCTTCTCCATCTCCTCTCATTACGACCCTCTCTTTCTATCTCTCTTCTTCTTCCTCTCATATTCCTCTTCCATAAATTCTACCATCATTCATCTTCTCTCTTCCCCTTCTTTCTACCTTTCCTTTTTTCTCTCCTCATCTCCCTTTCTATCTTCTCTTTTCTTCTAATGTCCTTTCTCTTTTCTCTTCCCTCTCTCACGTTCATCTATTCCTCCATCTCACATTTCTTATTATATTTTATCCACTTCTCTCTCTCTTTCCCTCTCCGTCTCTTTCCTTCTCTCTCTCCCCTCTCTCTCTTTCTCCCTATCTCTCTCTCTCTCTCTGTCCCTCTCCTTCTTCCTCTATCTCTTTCTCTCTCTTTCTTTCTCTCTTTTTCCCTCTCACTCTCTCTCCTTCTCCCTCACTCTCTCCTTTTCTCTCTCTCTCTCTCCTTTTCCTTCTCTCTCCCCCTTTCCCTCTCTCTCCTTCTCCCTCTCTCTACGTCTCTCTCACCTCTCTCTTCCTCCCTCTCTCTTTCCCTCTCCCCCTCTCTCTCTCTCACTCTCTGCCTCTTTACTATGTTTTTATTTGTTTCTCTCTTTTTCACCTTATTACCCGTCATCCTTCTCTCTCCTCTCTTCTCTCATCCTCTGTTCTCACTCACTCACCCCCTTTTGCTTCCCTTCTCTACTCTCTTTCTCTTCTAAAATCTTGTCTTTCCCTCTCTCTCCTCCCTGTCCTCTGTCTCTCTCTTGTTCCTCCTTTCCATTTATTCCCTCCTCAAGCTCATTTCTTTCCCCAGCCTCTCATCTCTCATCATCATCTTCCTTTACTTCCTTTCCCTCCTCTTTTTCTTCTTCCTCTTCTTCATTTAGTCTATTCCTTTTCCTACATTACCTCTTTTCCTTTCTCTTCTTTCTATCTGTTCTTTCTTATCTTTCTATTTCCTCCTCCTCTCCTCTCTCTTCCTTTCCTTTCCTCCCCATTTCTTCTTTCTTTTCCTTTTCCTACATTCCTTCTTTTCCTTTCCCCTTCGTTCTCTTACTCCTTTCTCTCCTCTTTCTCATTTTCTTCCATATCCTCCTCAACTTCTTGTTCTTCCTTTCCTCTCTCTCTCTATTGCCTCCCATTTCCTTAATTCCTAGTCATCGTTTAAGCCATACAATCGAGGTAATTCCAGTCAACTCTCAGAACCCCTACGTCAACTCGCCTCTCTCCCTCCCTCCCTCCCTCCATACCTTCCTCCTTCTCCCCATGTTAGTCACGGTACACAGTCCTTGCTTTTATACTGTTCTATCACTGTTTATTTCTCTTTCTAATTTGTTTTCAACTCTTCTTCTTCCTCATCTTCTTCCTTCTCCTCTCTTCCTAGTTTTTACCCTTTTCTCCTTGCCCTCATCCTCCTTCTCATTCTTCATCTCTTTTTTTTTTTACTTCTATTCTCTTATTTCTTCTTCTTTCTCCTTTACTTTTTTCCTTTGTTTCATCTTCTTCTCTACCTTCTTGTTCGCTTCGATTTTGTTCTCCTTCCTCTCTTCTTCTAATCATACTTCTCCCTCG
>NC_134777.1:64627430-64652430 GCF_046742065.1 Oratosquilla oratoria
CGCTGCCTCAGAGACCCAGGAGATCGCCTCCCTCCGAGGAAGTCGACGCTAAGTGCAAGGTAGCGACTGAGGCTGACACTGCAATCAATCACTCTAACATCTCTCCTCCATCTATTTGATAATAACATCGTTCTTCTTTTCACTACCAAAAGTCCTGCCGGCGATGGTACATGGCAGTCAGGAAAGGGAATTGTAATATCTGGAAACTTACAGTTAGAACCCATATGGAAATGGTGCTGGCCTAGTGGTGGCCCGGAACTGAGGCAAGGACAGCAGTACTGTTTGGTGACCACCTGCACGTCTAAGCAGCCATTTAGAGGATTATATCTATTTACCCACCCTGGGAAAGGGGTTAGAAACTGTGTTTCATACTCGTCTGCCTTACCCTCAGCGGTTGGGGAGACGCTCTCAGTAAACTCAACCAACCAACGTGCGGTCTCAACAAAGATACAACGTAAATAAGAGAGAAGGGGAGGGAGAAACAACTAGTCCAGAATCAACAAAGCACCCTTGCTGCATCGCCACCTTAACCTCCCTATCAATAAGGCAAAGAGGTAGCTCCCCTCTGACGGACTGACACACACAAACACACACACTGAAGCAATCTGGACCAATGACACTAGTGGTTACCTGCCCTCTCTACTCACCAACAAAGGAAATAACTGTTGTTGCCATGGTAACAGAAAGGGTCACTGAGCCACAACCATTAACCGTTCCTACATCTTTAAATTACATCGCATTCCCAGACTTATCCCGCTCCTCCGGTTCTCATAACGACTCATACTGGGATGAGTTCGCCCCGATCTGGACCACCCAAAACTTTTAATTCAAAACGCTACAAGTGAACTTTCTCTTTCTCTTCCACCTCTCCCAACATGATCATATCTGACTCACGCAACATCTTGGAGACTCCACACTCCACTACCACCACGTATTGAACCACGAGATCCACTCGTGGATTACCTAAATTTCTTCCATCTCTGCATGCGTAACTTTTTGCTGAGTCCCATCTCATACTGGCATCCCCGGGAACGAACGGGCTGACAAGGCAACTCAGAATGCAGCATTGACTCTGTTAGATACATTCAACTGTACGAAACAGATTTCTACAAGATTTAGGGTAAAAGTGCTGGGAAGAGCACCTGGCAAGTCATTAGACTCAAATCTTATGTGCCTCCTGCTCTTCTTCCACTTGTGTAACTGACGCACTGAAACAGCCTTTATATTCTTAACAACACGACATTTTTGTTTCATTCATAGCTATTTTATGACAAGGACGCCCTACTTTACCCTCTCCTGTATTGATTCCCTTATTATACTACACATTTCACGTGAATTCTCTACTTTCTGTCCTTTGTAGTAATCTTCCACTTTTTCATCTTTTCTAAACAACGATTTTATAACTTATCTTAGGGAAACTGACATCAATACTCGTATCTTCCCCCCAGGGTATTACTTTTTTCTAAAGTATGATTAACTGGCACCATATGTAACAGAGAAACATCATCACATTTATGAATATCGTGCTTCTCCACGTATCTGCACCCTACTAGCTGAATCAGCCTGTACATCTAACTCCTGAAAATAAAAATAGTTGTCGATAAAGGTTCGATATTTGCCATAAAGACAGAAGTATTGGTGAATTGTCAGCGATGAAATTCAATACAACCACCACAATTGCCACGTCACTGCCATCACTACTACCACTATCACCATCGTCATCATCGCCACTTCCATTATCACCTTCCTAACCAGTATCACTACAACTACCATCACCATAACCACCAACACTATTATCACCATCCCCATAATTATCACCATCTTACGCTGGTGGTGTAATCTGAAGTGTGTTGGGCTAGTATGCGCTTAATTGTGAGTTAGAGTCTCACACTTCTCTCCAATTCCCAGCAGTGACTTATTTGCTCCAACAGTCCAAGCTCGTAAGGCAAAGGTAATGATTTTGGCTGCAGTTTCGCGCCTCCTGGCGTGGGTTCCTCGCCTTTTACTTTGCCATATTCACAATCACGACCACAACCATAACACTGGTCAACAAAATTGATTAAAGTACCTGTCCCACAAGCAAAAGGAGGTTAACTTGATAGAAATTTTCTGCTAATTTCAAATACGTTTTCAGAAACTTTCTATCAGGCAGTTTTTCTGTGATAAAATATTAAATCTTAAACAATTATAACTTACAAATGAGGCTGATCTTTCAAGGAAACTTACCTTTAAAATATAGAAATGTGTGATTTTCGAGTGTATTTTGCTTCTGGGAGATCCTCTTTTTAGTGTCAAACAGTAATCAGCCAACACTGAAGAGCTCTTCTTCCCTTGATACCGGGTTTTCATGTTCAGAATGTCCTGGTGAAACCTCTCACTGTGCTCGTCACTGACGGCACCAAGATTTGCAGGATAAAGTCCAAGTGACAGTCTAGAAGCTTGATTTTTAGGCTCATATTGCATCCTTGTAGGATGGTAGTAGCTCTTTTACGATTTCAGAATAGTTGTTTGTTTTGTAATTCCCCCAAAAATCTGCGCAAACTTTCTTAACTGACAGCCATGCAGGTTTTTTAAGATCATTCAGCTCTTCATCAAAATTCTGGTCTCTCATCAGCTCCCTAATCTGTGATCCAACAAAAATACCTTTAATTTTTACGCCACTTAATCTATGAAACTTATTTTTTAAATATGTGAATCTATTGCCTTTTCTATCCATACCTTTAACCCTAGCTTAATATGCAAAAGAGACAGATAAATTTTCCTTGAATCAACAACAGGTGGATTGACAACATTCTTCTCTCCTGGGCTCAGAGATCGTTCCGGCCACACATTTTCATAATTATTTTTTTTTCATCCCGACTGTCCTACTAACAGAGAAAGCAACGAAACTTTGTGTAACCCAGCTGCATTCCAAGAAAAAGTGTCACAACCTTTAGGTCACTACAGATATCCCATTTATGTTCTTCATAGAAGCTTTATACTCTTAGTCTCATATGTTTCCTTCATGTTAACTGCATGGGCCAGAGGAACAAAAGGAAACTTATTTCTATTGTCGAGCAAAACAACTTTCAGGCTCACTTTTGAAGTCATTAAAGAAGCGCCACTCATTCCTGCCATATTCATGCTTAGGTTCCTCCATAACAGATTATACATCATTGCAAAACACCACACCATCCTCAAGTGAGAAAAACTATTCAAAATCACAATGTCGCTTACGATAACTAACTTTGGATTCTTTTCGGAGAAGATTCCAGCCTTTTAACCTGGAAGCCAGAATTTCAGATTGCTTTGTTGATAAATTTAAATCCCGCACAAGATCATTCAGATCTACCTGACTCAACAAATGTGGTTCACTTGAAGAACAGATTGGCTGAAAGTCCATGTCTTCTGTTTCTTTTTCCATAACCTCTTCACTTGACTAATCATCACTTAATTCCATTTGTTTTGGAGGGTCGGGTATAAGGATGTCTTGACTGTAAGGTACTGGTCTCATACCAGATGATGAATTAGGATATTTTACAATATACTTGAATTTTAATGTTATACCTTTTATATTTGTAATGCAGAAGTAGCAATCTGAAGTATGATCTTTTGGTTACCTCCAAATCATAGGGATGGCAAAAGGCATATGGTGTGAACCTTTCGGCCATGCAGTGAGAAGCCTAACACAGGCTACACAACGCACATGAGGGGCCCAGCTTTTATCTTGGTCCCCCACTTTGCAGCCAAAATAATGTTCATAACACTTTTTAATCAATGGCGTGAAACACCGTCTTTATAACTTGAATGTCAATACACCGAAAATAAAGCAAAATTGTCTGGATGGTTTATACAGTTTCTTGGCATTATGAAAATGAATGGCGGATACGCTACTGTATAATATCACAAGCTTATTGCCACACAAATGCCCACTACCCAACGTCACACCAACACTTCAAACACAGTACTGCCAAACGTAAAACAATCTCACGCAGTATTGCCAAACTGTGAGTAAAAGCAGCAACGACTGCAACAGCACTGTAGGAGAGAGGCCAAACGCAGAGTATGGGATCCAATATATTTAACGTTTCGCCCAGCAGGGCTTCTTATTTCTGAAGAAGCCCTGCAGGGTGAAACGTTAAATATATTGGATCACATACTCTGTGTTTGGCCTCTCTCCTACATTGCCAAACTGTGTTGGCAACCGCTTGATTGATATTTATTCCACGTAACGTAACATACCGTTGAACATAAAAAATGTAGGTGATGGAAAAGAATGGAAGTTGTTTTTGGATTCTGCATGCAAAAACATGTAAGATACAGCTATTATTTTCCTTGTTACGAATCCTTTGTTGATCAGTATAATCATAACCATAATCATCATCACCCTCTCCATGATCACTATTACCACCTCACCATTACCATTACCATCATCACTAATCATTCTCTATATCATAAGCATTATCATCTACATCGCCGTTATTATGTTCATTATTGTTATGGTGCTTCGGTACATCATTTGTTACCCCCACCATTTTCGCTTGATCTTAACGGTTGTCTCCACAGTGGTTTTGAAAGTCTAGAGACATAGGCTATCTTCCCACTACCTGAGATCCTTGTTGGTCTGAAAAGTTTTGAGATATGGACTAACTTCCCCACTCCCTGTTTTCCGATGGCTTAGAATCTTTGAAGTTTGCGGAAGTCTTCCCCATTTCCCTTGCTTTGAGCCTTGAGTACCTGGAGACATCGCTTTTCTCTCTCTCTCTCTCTATTTAGTTGTCTGTTTCTTAGGAACACATCTGTCTTACCAGTACATACTGTATGAAGGTTTTTATACTACCCGTTTATTAATCTTTAATTTTGAGGGCGTAATGTTCCCCATTACCCGGTGCATGGACATTTGTACGGTCTGCAATTGTATCTCATTTTCCCACTCCCTGTTTCAAAATGTCTTTCGTCGTCAGGGCTCGGCACCCAAATCCGCACTCCGTTATGAAACTTTTAAACGTTCATGATTTAAGGAGGAAATAGGCAAGAACTGGTTTACCAATAGAGTGCTTAACGAATGGAATAAACTTAGTTACCATGTAGTGAGAGCTGAAATTATCGATTGTTTTAAGGAAAGTTTAGACAACATTATGGTTGGGGATGACAGGTGGTAGTGAAAATGGAACTGCCTAGTGTAGGCCTTATGGTCGCTTTCATTTTTATGTTCATATAACGATTTCATTAAACATTGCCTTACCATAAAGATTAAGACTATGAAACCTTCAGCTCGGAAGACATAACCTACATATTGTAGGTGACAGGTTAGGCGCAGTGCAAGTTTTGTTGTTGTCTTGCCAATATATGTGCGAAGTCCACACATATAGTATGTATGAATGTATGTACATATGTATGCATGTATGTATGCATGTTCTGGTGCTTATTTCGTTGAAAAAATAAAGCATGAATCGGTTGTTTGAACTACTTTATTCTGTCAACACAGAATAGATGGTTATAGTTGCGTCGTAGTAGATATTTTAATTCTTATACAACTGACACCACGGCGAGACTTTCAAATTGTCAGTGATGGAAGGTGCGGACGAGTTCTTGAATTAACAAGATCCCAACAATCAATATCCACTACGTAGAGGTTTCACTCAGCTAAATAAAATCGAATGACAGCCGCTAAATCGGTGTTTCCCAACTTTTTTTTTGTCCATGTTCCACCTAATCACCTCTAGGATCCTGATGCCCCCCCCCCCATGTGGTGATATATAATTCTTATTTAAAAAATGAACTCCGTTTCAAGTAATGAAGCTTAAAACACCTATACTTTGATTTAATCTTTAAACTTTTGTTTTCCACTTAAAATTTAAAGTTAAAGTTTGTTTAAATCATTGGCATAAACAAACTTCAAAACAACATGGCATCCATGGAAAAGAAAAATGAAATAAATAAAAGACAAAGTTCTGGGCAACATATTATAGTACAGGCATTAGGAAATATGAATTTTGGAAAATACTTTTAATTAAAGTTAATAATTGTACTTATATTTCATAAAAGTCCTGTTTTAATGCCATGAACACATAATATACGAATGATTGGGAAACTTTTCAAAATGAAATTCTAAAGTTGTTTTAAAATGGAAGTTATTCGCCAGGTGGCAGTGCCATCGGGGGTAATATGGAAATCGAAGACGGAATGATGAATGAAGTAATTTGGGATTGCTACATTTTTATTTATTGGAATGTTACGGCTAATAGATTACCAAAACACCTAAAAATCAAATTGCAATCTAAAATATCAATTTGCCCCCCTAAAAAATCAAATTCCAATCTAAAATATCAATTTGCCCCCCTAAAAAATCAAATTGCCCCACAGTAGGACACACCCTACGCTGGGAACCACTGCACTAAATCAAACGATTGAAGGGAAAGGATTTGTTTACCAAACAAATATCGACTTACCGAAGTGTTGCCATACGGTCGTGAACAGTTTTTCAAACTATTTGAAAATTTCAAAGTTCCTGGCGTTATTTCAAACATTCTTGCTCTTGGCACAGTCCCTTGCCCTTATTAGTCATTTACTGACACTCGTGAAATAATACTACATTACCGATACACTCGCATCACAAATGAAATAAACTTTGTCTGGCACCACCTAGTTCAAAACGACAAGTGTTGGAACTCTGATCTACGACAAAACGGCAGCAATTCATATATTTTTCAAAACATTGTTATACTAAAGCCGATTTAAGAAATGTAGACATAAATACTAAATAGAATATTTATACATGATAAAATATTTTGAATTAATATCTATGCATATTTTTGTGTAGTTTGGTTTACTTGCAGATTTATATTTCCGTGTAAGTTGCTAAAGATGAAATACCCTAACAACGGCGTAAAACTAACATAAGATTAAAAAAAAGTTAAATGAATTAAACCAACGTGCATATTGCATGAAATAGATAAAATTAGAAATATTTTTCTAACCTGGATTGCTAAATATGAATAAAAAAATATATATGATCACTTACTATACGTGAATTTTCTCGAATGCATGCCTGCGAATATTTTCTGGTTAGTATAGTACAGAAAAAATAACGAAAAAATTCTATATTATTTTTTCTTTCTCGCTCTGATTGGCCATTGCTGACTGTGAATGTAAACACAATCTCAATTGACCTTCTACAATTCTAAGAAATTATAGAAGATCACGGACCGCCTCCATGGAGGATTCTACAGCCTCATGTCACGTTCACACCCACTTCAAAAATAGACCCACCGCTCCTCCAGAAACAATTAGCCCTGGAACACATCACCGCAGTGTCCTCCTCCGTCCCTGCCGCGCACCATCTCTACGTAGACCGGTCCTTATAGCCAGACGATAGCGCGAGCTACGCCGTCTATTCACTGGATGTGGAGCCACCTGAGGTAAGGTGGGTTCGTCGTAGACTACCCAACTCGTCCAGCTCTACCTACTGGGGACTACAGGCACTCCTGCTAGCTGTTAACCTACTGTGTCAGCGGCGACTGAATGGCGTGGTAATGTGTGACTCCCAGTCCGCAATAATGGCCATCTCGTATTCACAACTCATACACTGCGCCCTCATCCATCACATTTTACAACAGCTACTCACAGCTCTAGAACAGTCTCTCACTATAAGCTTTCTGTGGATTCCCTTCCACGTTGGAATCGCTGCCAATGAAAAGGCAGATCTCCTAGCTAAAAATGCCTGTGAACTGCCACATCCTCCCTCCACTACTACAATAAGATCATGCACTCTGCCGCTCTTCTAACCACTCTCCACCGCATGAGTGCAGAGCGCACACAAAGCTTATCAATACAACACTACGACCTCTTCCATCTCTCACTCCCAAGGTATCGCAAGGACGGACTCCTCGTTCGCAGACACAATATCGTGACTGCAAGGCTTCGCCTGGGTTACAGACCGTTGTGGAAAGTCTCTGAGGCGGGGGACGTACCACATCACTCCACCTGCAAGCTATGCGACAGTTCCATCGCCAACAGTCTCCACCACTACTGCCTCGAATGTCCCTTAGTAAGAGACCTATTGCCTCAAAGCCAAGACCTAATACATGTGTATCACTTTCTCTTAACTCACAATAATCTAGACACTGTCCTAATTCGACACCCATACTTTGGTGAATGCTAAAGCTTACCTCATCTTGATACCCAATATATTTTCCCTTACAGGATGTAATAGAACTGTCTAGCGTGGGCATTGTGGTCTCTTCCAGTCTCTTTGTTATGTTCTTATGTTCATATTATTGCTGTACAGCTTCACTGTACGTGGTAACATGACCTGCGTGTCACGCATACTATGTATAAATAGAAAATACCTACTATACTAGGTTTGTCGCTCTATGAGCATAATACATTATTCAAACAGTCTCTCTCTCTCTCTCTCTCTCTCTCTCTCTCTCTTTCTATGTCTCTCATCGTGTGATGAATTGACTGCCTAAGTTTTCTAGACAACATTTTAGGAAGTTTGGTGGCACCCTATGGACCAGGGTCACGCAGCCTTTTTTCCACCAGTAATCGCCAAATTAGATTCTCTCTCTCTCTCTCTCTCTCTCTCTCTCTCTCTCTCTCTCTCTCTCTCTCTTTCTCTCTCTCTCTCATGTGCGAGAGCGCGCGTGCGTGTATGTATGTGAGTGTGTGTGTGTGTGTGTGTGTGTGTGTGTGTGTGTGTGTGTGTGTGTGTGTGTGTGTGTGTGTGTGTGTGTGTGTGTGTGTGTGTGTGTGTGTGTGTGTGTGTGTGTGTGTGAGTGTGTTTGTGTGTGTGTGTGTGTGTGTATGTGTGTGTGTGCCTTTACCTAGAAAAGGCTTACACAGGAAAGTATACATATAATGAAAATACTTTTGTATTCAATCATGTTTTTTTATAATTGCTTTACATCTTGATTTGCATATGATTAGATATTATTTTATGTCTGTCTTAATATTGTAAATACTATTCTAATTTTTCAGGAAGCATTGCATTACTACACTTATAGATACTATTGTAGATATATAAAGGTTCATTTCAGTAGTTTGATAAGGATTTTAAGTCAATTTCGGTCCGTTTCTTACTTTATAACAAGTGATCATTCACCTGTTGTTGGGAGGTAGGCCTCCTTGGATTAAAAAGATCACTAACTACCAAGCTTTTAGCCACTGTTACTTCCTAGAATTCATGGTCCCTGGGAACGTCTCAGATCTGATTTCAGTAAGTCATCAAGAGACTCGTGGTTTATAAACACAATCACAGATGTGTCCGTGGCGGCCTATTGACCGCTATATGTGTATACATGCATGCATATACTTATGCTTATACGTATGAATATAGTATGTAGTATACATACATGCATATATCCATGCATGTATACATATATTATGTACAGATTATGAATTCATGATTGTAAAGTATATACATTAATAATGCATATATGTTGTATATGTTTATTAGAAGGCTTGTCAGTGCATATTCCTACAAGAAGAATTCTAGAAATGTCATTGGATTTATGTCAAAAGGAAGAGATTTTTCTCTTCTGTTACATGAGGCGTCCAGAAACAGAGGGTCATCCCTGCCTTTTTTACTGGTTTCGAGTTAAGCATAGATCGTGAATGGCGTGCTTACTCAAAACCAACAAAAGTGACGGGGATGCCCGTCTGTTTTTGAACGCCTCATAAGGTCCGGAAATAACAACATGAGAGTAGATATGACAAACTTTAATTATACCTGAGAGAATCGTTTTGCTACCTCCTCTTCGGATTTTGTTCTAGCTAAGAATATTGAATTTCTTTTATGAGGATACTCTGGCTTGAAGGATGTCTCAAGAGATCGAGAGCTTCGGGACTACTCAGGTTGGAGCTCGCCACCATAAAAAGAAAAAAAAAAAAAAAAAAAAGCTTAGAGAGTTTTTGATTTGCGTTGTTGGGGGTGAAAGTGTCAAAGACTAACATGGAAAGGGTCTTCGAATTAGCAGAATACTTTGGACAATCAGTTCGGGACCTAGCCTTTATGGTTTCGATGGCGGTGACCATCGTGAAAAGATCGACTTCGAGGAAGTCTAAAGAACTTCGAGTGAAGTGTCGAGAAAGTTCTCTGCTTCGATAGATCCATTCTGTTTTTTTTTCTATTAAAGTATCATATGATAATTAAGCACATTCTGGATAGGTTATAGAAAGTTTGACTATTAATCATAGTATGAATTATACAACATTTCGCAAAACCTTGCCCCTTTGCTGAGAAAATTATTCAAATATTTTCTTCTGGGTAGTGTCAACTGAAGGTGGTAATCTTTGGTACAAAACTTAATCAAAAAAGCAAAGCGTTCGAATTCATACGTCGAATGAACCTAAGAATAAACTGCTATGAAATAGAATTTGTTCTGAAAAGAAGAAATATTTTTTTAAGAAAAGGAAAAAGTCATCGAGAAACGAAATCGATGTTATGCAAGCAATGCATATGAACACACGTAGAATTCGAAATATGTTTTAGGAGTTGTTGGCTACCATGCAAAATGAAAATCCAGTTATAAGAGGAGTTAATGAAAACGTGTTAAATAATAAAGGCGTCGAATAGAACAGAACATTTTATTAACACCCAAGCTATAATAAAGCTACTGGATTACTGCTTTAAGAAAAGGAGAAGAAACTGGAAAGAGGGAAGGAAGAAAGGGAGGAAGGAGGGAAGGAAGAAAAGAGGGAAGACAGAAAGGAGGGAAGGAAGGAACAGAACAATTTTATTAACACCCAAGCTATAATAAAGCTGCTGGATTACTGCTTTAAGAAAAGGAGAAAGAAACTGGAAAGAGGGAAGGAAGAAAGGGAGGAAGGAGGGAAGGAAGAAAGGAGGGAAGGCAGAAAGGAGGGAAGGAAGGAATAGGGGAAGGAGGAAGGGGAAGGCGAGAAAGAGGGAAGGAGTGAAGGTGGGACGGAAGAAAGAGGGAAAGGAGGAAGTAGGGAAAAAGAAAAGAGAGAAGAGGGAAAGGAGGAAGGGAGAAAGGAAGAAGGAGTAAAGGTAGAAAGAAAGGAAGAGGGAAAGGAGGGAGGAAGGACAGGAGGAAAGAATGAATAAGAAAAAAAGGAAAGAATGAAAGAGGAAAGGAAGGAAAAAAGAGGAGGCGAGGAAGAATGGAGGAGGGAAGAAATGAAAGAGGGAAGGAGGGAAGAAGAAACGGAGGGAAGGAAAGAAAGGAAAAAGAAGGAAGGAAGGAGATAGTCAGAGAGGGGGAAGGGAGGAAAGAGGAGTAGGGGGAAGTAAGGAGGATGTAAAGTAAACAAGAAAGAAAATAAGAAAGTTGAAGGAATAGAAAGATGAAAGAAAGAAAAGAGGGGAGGAGGTAGAAAACGAGAAGAGGAGAGAAAGATGGGACGGAGATACTAAGACAAGTCTCCCGTGCCTCATCTTTTATCCCCTCTGATCTGTTAAATCTTACAGAGACTAATGATGATGAAATATATGTTATTAGTGATCAACGTATGTTTTTACAGCCTGTTTTGATAAATTCGATTTGTATAGTGTATTGATTTTTATTTTATTCTGACAGCCACATTGGTACTTCCTCTCTTCACGTCACAACCCATTAGTGGATATGGAATAGGGAAAACTATAATTATTCACCTACTTAAGTGAGCTGAGACGCAGGAAGGCTATGTGTTTGTACGCATGAACATTAGCGTCAAAACTCACAGACATATGCACATGTCTGCGCGTATGCACACACATGCATGCACACACACACACACACACACACACACACACACACACACACACACACACACACACACACACACACACACACACACACACACACACACACACACACACACACACACACACACACACACACACACACACACACACACACACACACACACACACACAATCGCGCGCGCGCGCGACTCGCATGGCGCAGTGGTTGCGTCCATATCCTCTACTACGGCGGTCGGGGTGCGAATCCCGCCAAGGACTGAAATAATTTCAGTATCACTGCGCTGCGAGTCGTTACTCCAACTCTCGTAGGCGGGGAGGTGGGTGTGTTTGTGCGTGTATGGTCAGAACATTATTCATAGATCAATCATATATGAGCCCTGAGCTCTTTTCCGGGAGTGTAATAGCTGTCCATCACGAATCCAATACGTGATCAAAGACCATGGTGAAAGACTATGGTGAATCATACACCGTGTATACATGGATGCGTGCGCGCGCGCGCGTGTGTATGTATTTACTTAGTTATATCTTACGTGATGGGGAGCTACGCTCGTGAGGTTCCGTCTTTTTTCTTTTTTTTTTATCTCGTAGTATCTAGTTTGTTCTCAAATTCGTGTATGGTTTTTGCACACAGTATTGTTTTGTTCAGTTTGTTCCAGACATCAACCACTGGGTGGAAAAATGTTCTTTTTCAGGTTTCTTCTATAAATGTCTTTTTGAGTATCTTTTCATGTCCTCTTGTATTTCTCTTATCCCAATTTAGTAAGTCTTCTCTATCAAGGACTTCCATGCCTCTCATGATTCTATATATGGTCAACAAGTCACCTCTTTCTATTTCTTCCAGAGTCGTTAATTCCAGCTTTGACATTATCTCCTCATATGATATTTTTGAGTTTTGGGGCTATCTTCATAATTGCTCTTTGGATTCTTTCAAATTTCTTTATATTCTTTTTAGTACTAGGTGTCCATAGTGTCATTGCGTATTCCAGTCTTGGCCTTATCAGTGTGACTAGTATTTTCTTCATCATTTCTTCGTCCAAGTAGGTAAAGGCCACCTTTATTGATCTTAGCAAGTTGTAGGTTTCTCCGGCAATTTTATTTATCTGTTTGCTAGTTGTCATGTCCTTTGTGATAATCACTTCCAGGTCTTTTCCAGAACTCATTTTCTTCACTTCCTTTGTACCGGTTTTATATTGTCCTGATATATATATATATATATATATATATATATATATATATATATATATATATAATATATATATATTACTTTTTCCAAATTCCATTGTGCTACATTTCTTTATGTTGAAGTCCACTTCCCACTTCTAACTCCATTCCCAAACCCTGCTTAGATATCTCTGTAGCGACTCACAGTCCGTTTCTGTACTCACTTTCCTCATCAGTTTTGCGTCATCTGCAAAGAAGTTCATGTAACATTCTACACCCTTATCCATGTCATCTACATAAATAGCAAACATTACTGGAGCCAATAGTGATCCCTGTGGGACACCACTGATCACTTCTTCCTAAGTAGAACTCTTATCTCTGAGCACTACTCTCCTTTTTCTTTCATGTAAGAAATTCTCCATCCATTTCAATAGTTTTCGTTGTATCCCTCCTATGGTTTTCAGTTTTCTTAATATTTTTTGTGTGGTACTTTATCAAAAGCTTTTTGTAAATCTAGGAGAGCACAATCAGCCCATCCATCCCTTTCTTGTATTATATCTATAAGTCTTGAATAGAAACAGATCAAATTTGTGGCACATGGCCTTCCCTGTCTAAATCCGAATTGTCTCGGGTTTATTATATTGCTTTCCTTCAGATGTTTTGTCCACCTATTTTTGATAACTTTTTCACAAAATTTGGCTATTGAACTTGTAGGGGAGACCGGTCTGTAATTTGTTGGGTCTTCCTTGTTTCCCCTTTTATATATTGGTACGTTATTGGCATTTTTCCAGTTTTCTGACATTTCTCCTTCTTTGAGTGAGCAACTTATTATCTTATATACTTTGTCTATTAGTTTATGTATACATTCTTTTAGTATCCGGTTTGCAATTCCATCCGGGCCGTGCGGTTTCCTGACATCATTTCTTTTTATGCGGTCCATTATTTCTTTTCTTATTGCGTTTATTTTTCTCATGGGTGGGGATCTCACTTCACTTCTTTCATCCCCATGTATATTTTCTCTAGTGAAAAGAGACTTGAAGTGTTTGTTCATGACTTCAGCCATTTCCATAGTTTTTGTGTATTCTATGTTCCCTTGGCCCAATTTTACTGTTTCCTGTTTGTTTTTTAGTTTACTGTTTGCATATCTATAAAATAGATTTGGTTGGTCCTTACATTTTTCTATAATGTCTTTTTCATAGTTTATTTTTTCCTCCCTGCGTACTTTTACATATTCATTCCTTAGATTGATACATATTTGCCACTTTCCATTTCTTTTTATATTTTCTCCATCTTTTCCAAGATTTATTTCCTCTATCTTTCGCCTTACTGCACCTGTTAAACCAGCACTTGGTATACACCTTTTCCTGTTTTTGCATTCGTACATATGTATCAACTCCTTAGTTGTAAATTTCTTTCATCCATTTCTCTTCCAGTTGTGTCTCTTTATTGTAGATTTTTTCCAATTCGCTTTTTGAAAGAATTTTCTAAATTTTCCAAAGTCAGTTTTGTTATACATAGTTTTTCCTTTTCTGTATTTCTCATTTCTTTCCATATATGTTTCCTCTTTTAGTTCAAACTCAAGTAGTATGTGGTCACTTTTCCTAATTGCTGTCTTGTATTAAATTTTATCCTTAATTCCAAGCTCTGATGTAAATATTAGATCTAGTCTTGACGGTTCTTCATTATTTCTATACCTAGCATTTTCTTTTACCCATTGTGTAGTTGTATATTCTCTAGTCATGTCAAGTAACATATTTTCCGAAAGGTCCTCTCCACCTTTCACTATCATCTCTTCCCACCATATTTCTTTGCAGGTAAAATCTTTCATAAGTACTACGTTTCCTCCGCTCTTCAGCATCTCATTTAATAAATGCCTTTTATCTTCTAACATTTTGGAATAATCGCTCTCTTTCCAAGAACCCGTTTTTGGGGGCACACAATTCACCACAAACATCCTACTTTTCATGTCAACTTTTACCATGATCATTTCCATACTGTTTTCTCCATCTATAACTTTCGTCACATTTAAGTTTTTCTTAGTCAAAAACATGGCTCCTTCATCCTGTTTTCCGTCCCTATTTTTCATCCAGTGATTATATAATCCTTGTCCAACACTATTTGGTGGTAGTGGGCCCTTAATTTTGTGTCTACAGTTCCCATTGTATCTGTTTTTTCTTCTAACAGATTATCATTTAGTTAATCTAATCCTGAGATCAAACTGTCTATGTTTGCATGTCACTTTTAATTTATTTTCCTTTTCTATCTCGTTCTCTGTTTCTTTCGTTTCTTAATATACCATTTCCTTGCATCATGTCTAGTACTCTCCAATAGAACTCGTTCTTTTCGATCTCCGTTCTTTTCTCGTTTTTTTCTTTATCTTCACTTCTTAATGTCTTCTCTCTTTCTTTTTCCTCATCGTTCATTTATTTTTTTATTCATATACTTTTATAGTTTTCACTATTTTCTAATACTCCTGTGTGTGTGTTTGTGTTTATGTGTGTGTGTGTGTGTATTTGTGTTTGTTTGTGTGTGCGTCTATGTGTGTGAACGTATGTATATGCTTGCTTTCGTGTGTGTGTACGTGTGCGTGAATGTGTATGTGAGTACACTCAAGCATTTGTATAAGAAAGAATACAATCCACATATCAACCCCCCCAAAAAAAAAAAATAAAAAAAAAAATAAATAAACAAGAAATTCCCTGGAATCGAAGCATTATTAGGAGACCCCCGGTGAACAATGTAATAAGCGAGGAATATACCACCTTTGCATTGCGCCCCTACAGGTCCAGAATATTCCTCAGATATTGAGTTACATTCTATAACTTAATCAGGAGGGTTGGGTCTTTCCATATCTATCAAATCATTTTCATCCGCACTGTGTATATAGATATTCACACAATATACTTTGACACCATTCCTGCTATGTGCACAGAAATCCCACAAATGAACTCTGGAAAATCGCAAGCGACTCGATTAGAAATGACAAAGTAATATCAGACTGGGACTATTCTCGCATTTACATGGTCACTGTGACCCAGAAGATTTTCATGGAAGCCTAAAAAATAAGAAGAAAGAAACTCATATATATATATATATATATATATATATATATATATATCCATATATATATATATATATATATATATATATATATATATATATATACCAATTAGAAAAAAATTAAACAAACATATCCTTTGTTTCTTGCTTATATATACTACGTCCCAAAACTACATTCTTTGACGCAGTCTCTTGTTAAATGTTTTAGTAAAAGAATTCATATCAACTCTTCTCAAGCATGTCTAAAGTGATGGGACTTTGCATCTTCATAGAATACCTTAATAAACTTTGGACAGTGTGTTGTGTGTCTGTCATAAGGACGTCCCTTTCAGATGTCCATCAAGTAAGCTGTATAGTCAGATTGATGGTGTTGTAGGGTGGCTAAATGAAAGTATATGATCAATGTAAATGAATGTATTAAATCGTAATTTGATAAAGAACTACTATTAACAAATGCGTGCGTATACTTCGGAGGTAGAGTTATAACTGGACGCCAAGCCTTGACTTGGCGCCAAACATACAGGAGCCCCCTTGGTTTTCCGTACTGACTCGTGTATAAATACAAAATACACAATTACAATATTAATTATACAATGGGGAAAACATGCAATTCCCAATTGAGCAATATGTAAATATAATACACAACAATAATTGTACGATGCTACAACGTACCACACCATTACATCGCTCGGCCACCACCACTCGGTGACCCCACCGAGTAAACAAAAAAATGAATGACCGAGACAAGTCAAAACTCAAAACATGTACAACAGACTCCACATACATCACATTTTTATATATCATACATAAAAAATGTGGAAATTTTTTACATGAACATATATAAACAAATATCTATACAAAATATAATAACGCATAAATAAATGTGTACACACACACACACACACACACACACACACACACACACACACACACACACACACACACACACACACACATATATATATATATATATATATATATATATATATAAGTACTGGTGCCAGTATTAGACTAGGGATAATAAAATCCGGACCTCCGGGACATGACACTTAATTGCTGAACAATAGATACACATTATACAAACCAAGACAATACACTTAATAGTTAAACAAAATTTACACATGATACAATTCAAGACAATACACTTAACAGCTAAGCAAAATTTATACATTATACAATTCAAGACAATCATGGATAAGAACATAAGCAGATATTAAGGCATAGGATCCCTTGAACGGAGATTGTAAAGCATAGTTTGTACAGTGGGCCTTGGGGGAGGCCGGGAACATGCAGGGATAGTCACTCTTGTTATTTTAAATTTGTCCACATGCAATACTTCATTCAGTCCCTGGGAAGGATCAAAGACCCTGAACTTATTGGGATGCAACTTTTCCGTCACCAAAAGGGGACCTGCAAACCTACAATTGAGTTTAAATCGGCGGTCAGGCATATTTTTATAAACGTGATCACCAATACTTATGTTAACAGGCGTAGCCTTGAAATGCTAGTGTTTCTATAGCTTGGACTTGAAGACATCAATCTTTTCTCTCACAGAATCATATATTCTATGTAATGTGTAACATTGGAGTTGACTATGATCTTCAAAATTGTAGAGGAGAGGAGTGGAACTGTCTAACATATCATATGGGAGCATTTTTTGACTCCGTAGATGACGTAATGAGGCATCTTACCTGTGGAAACATTAATTGTGCTATTAATGCAAGCACTGACACGCGGAAGCCAATCCTCTCAAGATTCATGGAGGTTACTGACAACGTGGCTGAAAATGTCCAATATATTTCTATTCATTCGTTCTACTAGACCATTAGATGCAGGATGGTAAGCAGTCATAAAGGTTTGAGCGATACCGCAACGTTCACAAATGTCCGCTAAAATCTAATTCCTAAATTCAGTCCCATTGTCACTAAGGAGCACTGAAGGAGTAGCGTATGAACAAAAACTTTAGAAACTAAAGTATGTGCAAATACTGGAGTAGACTTTCTACGTAAGGGAGCCAATATTACAAAGCGACTAAAATGGTTCACACACACAAGGACACAAATAAAATCTTGAGTACTACGAGGCAATTGTAAAAGGTCTATAACCATAGTCTGGAAAGGACGAGAAGGAATAGGGTACTCTAGGATAGGAGCAGCTGTGACGGAACATGATCATTACTCTCTGCCTGTGCTGAGAGAGTTACTTCAGAGTATTGGAAAGGATAACGGCTTTTTCCACACCAAAAGGGCACTATAGATGACTACGTTACCCTATGGGACTTAGAAATTTCCCACTAACCTGCCAACGCTTCGTCAACTCATTTTTTCAAGGCCTAATTGGTGATGGACTGTTCGTCTATCTTGATGATCTTATCATTGTGTCCCAAGATTAAGCAATCATATTCATAAATTGTCACTAGTTCTTCAAAAGTTTATTGATGGTGGCCTTAAAATTAATCTCCTTAAATGTCAATTTCTCAAGTCAAGCATTGAATTATTGGGACATGCTGTTGACAAAGATGGAATCCACACCACTAATGATAAAATAAAAGCTATTCAGAAATTCTAAGTCCCTACTTCTATTTGCAATATCAGTTCATTTTTAGGTCTAGCTGGTTATTACCGAACTTTTATTAAATTTTTGCTACCATCGCTTACCCTTTAAACAGACTAAAAAAAAAAAAAAAAAAAAAATGTCCCCTTCCAGTGGACTTCCACTCAGCAACAAAGTTTTGACCAACTAAAAAAAGCTTTAACACAAGCCCCTGTTTTATCTTTCCCTGATTACTCCATCCTCTTTACCATTTGTACAGACGCTTCAGTTGATTGACTTGGTGCTGTTTTAATGCAACAAGCACATGGAAAACACAATGTCATAGCTTATGCTAGCCGCATCTTGAATGATGTTGAGTCACGCTATTCAGTTACTCATATGAAAGCTCTTGCAATAATGTGTTCCCTTAAACATTTTTGTGACATCATTTACAATTACCCACTAGCTGTTTACACTGATCACTCAGATGTCACGTAGCTTTTTATAGACAAAAAGCTTACAGGCCCAGTAGCCCGTTGTTTTTAACCTTAGAAGACTTTAAAACAAATATCAAATACCTGCCTGGTCGTGCTAACGTTGTAGCCCATGCACTTTCACGTAACGTCGCTGTTGCTGATAATACGCAGATTGCTGATTTTTTCCCTCAAAAATTAATTATAGCTCAGCGTGAGGACCCAGAGTGGTCTAAAGTCATTTATGCCTTAGAGTCTGACGATGATAGTATCCTTCCAAAATCATCTGTTCCCTTGTCTGAATTTAGTCTTGAAAATGGGATCCTCACTCGTAACGTAAAAGTTCATGATCAGTATGTTAATCAACTTGTTATTCCAGAATCTCTAGTTCCCATTGTCCTCCACCTTATTCATGATGCCCCTCATGCTGGTCACCCTGGTTATCATAATTCCCTTGCTATGGCCCGCACAAAGTATTATTGGCCTAAGGTGCGCCTTGACATTGCCACCCATGTTTCTCAGTGCTTATCTTGTGCATGCACCAAAGGCACTACCAGCACTGCTCCCATACTAGAGTATCCAAATCCTGCACGTCCTTTTGAGACTGTTACAATTGACCTTTTGTCGTTACCTCGCAGTCATCAGGGCTCCACTGCAACTCTAGTTTGCATTGATCACTTCAGCCGGTTTGTTGTACTAGCCCCACTAACTAATAAGTCTGCTTCAGCCGTTGCATATGCTCTAGTCTCTCATATTCTCTGCCCTTACACCACTCCTTGTGTTCTTTTGAGTGATTATGGCAAGGAATTCCAAAATTATGTTCTTCAAAGTATTTGCCACCAGTATGGTATAATTCAGTCATTTATAACAGCGTATCACACTGCTTCAAATGGGTTAGTTGAGCGCGTAAATAGGAATATTATGGAGATCTTACGTCATGTTGCAGGCCTGTTACACGAAACTTGGCAGGGTTGGCTTCCCCATGTGGCTGCAAGTATTACTAGTTCCATAAATACCTCCACAGGAAAGACTCCTAATTACATTGTCTTTGGCTCAGAAAAGCGTTTACCGTAAGACTTATTAGTCTAGCCTCCTGCGCCTGTGTACTCAGTTGAAGACTATAAAAAAAAAAAAATGCGAGCTTTCCAACTCATTCATGATTCTATTGAGAGAAATCTTCAAAATTCTCACATTGAGATGTTGCAAAAACAGCATGCGAAAGCTACACCAACCTCACTACATGTTAATGATGTACTATTTAAATATGCTCCCGAACGCCAGTCTAAATTAAATCCTAAATTTACAGGCCCTTATGTCATTTCAGAAAAAATGCATGGCAACAAATTTAAAATATATGACCCTGGAACTCGGACCAAAGAAATCATATATTCTGACAGGCTGAAAAGAAGTAATATATCAGCATCAACTTCTCGTTCCTCTCAGTTACCTGTCTGTGAGCCTGTTCCTATCCCTCATTCTTACAATCTTCGTCCTAGGGCAGATTCCTAAACTCTGTGTATGATGTTTTGCTGTCCCAGCAATCTTTTTAATAGTGTGCTATAATTTTGCTTATGTAGAGAGGGAATTAAAAAAAAAAAAAAAAAAAAAAAAAAAACGTAAATTCCCTTTGCCTGCTGAGCTTGCTGGCCGGTTCCAGCAGTGCTACCTGTCTCGTCTGATGGGACGCTTCCAGACAAAACAGGCTATTTCTTTTTCTTTTTAATCAAGCCTTGATGTTGTTTATGTACTTACACATGTATGCATCTTAATTACTGTGTACCATGCCATGTTCTTTCTCGGCGGGGTCGACTCGTCCCGCGTGGCCGAGTATTGGGACCGTAACCACATACACACTTACGTGTCACGTATGTATAGCATATGATCAATGTATATAAAGTGTTGATATGTTATATTGTTGTACTACTGTCCTAAATGATTATGTATAAAAAAGTATATGTACCCGCGTGGCCGAGCAATGCGACCATGGCCACATACACACTTACGTGTCACGTATGTATAGCATATGATCAATGTATATAAAGTGTTGGTATGTTATATTGTTGTACTATTGTACTAAATAATTATGTATAAAAAGTATAAATATATACTTGTATACCTAGAATATGTAAATTATTGATTTAAATTGTAATTATATAAATTCATTTCTGTAAAGAACCACGCGCCAAGTTCGCACCAAGGGGGCGAACTTTGCCTTGTTCTACCTGCCGATCGACGAGTCAGTCGATGCTAGTCACTTGTAAAGCACAGTTATACAGCACATTTATAAACATTTGTTTTAACTTTCCTACCGTGCAACAATAAGTCTTTCTATAAGACTACATCCTGAAGACTCAGCAGCCACTAAAAGGATGATCTGAGACTGGCCATTACTGGTCAATCCCTTGTTTTGTGATATGGGCGCTGGTAAAAATGGGACTGAGTTTGCCTAAATTGATGAGAGGTCTCTGCCTTAAATTTCAGAGCACAGATCAGTCGAGTGTTTATATTGACTATGGATATGACAGTAGCTAAGTTTATCCTGAAGCATTACTCTAGAGAGGCCATGTTTCGCGTGAGAAGAGGCATCTGAGAAATTCCTACGGACAGGGGAATGTTTTGACTTGTACTCGTGACGCTTACGACAAAAACAAAAAGCACTTGAGTGACCTGACTTGTTATAATAGGTACGTGTAAATACAGGTGGTACAATTGTAGACGAAAGAATGCTATGAGTAGGCTCTAATGACTGAGGGGTTGAAGGAGGAGAACTAGGAACATCGGCATGTTGTTGTGCAATCCTGATACACAAAGAACCATAAGACACTTCCTTTAGATTACTTGAAAGACGTGTTGCAAAAGACAATAGGGACTCATCCGTCTTATAGCTGAGAGAAGATGCTGCTCTCCTCTCAAAAGGCACCAGTAATAGTATATAAAAAAGAAATTCCAAAATAAGGCGGAACCTATCCAAAGTGATAGCATCTTTATCTACCCAATCTGAATGAAACAATGACTCCAAGGCATCAAAAGCAATCTTGCTGGCCTGGGCCTGAGCACGCATATAGTTAAGAGTGCCCAGTTAGGACAGCACATCAGCTAACTGAAAACATAATTGAAAATTATCACCTACAGAGGTATCAGAAAATATTATGAGGAAATTAGCTCTAAAAGTATCATAATTATAGTGCAATGTTTTAGGGTTAAGACATAAGGCTGCCATCATTTCAGCTGCCAATAAGTTAGGAATAAGTCGAGATCTAACGAATGAGATTTTCTTAGACCTACTACTGACGTTAGTATTAACTATACTATCTCCGCATTGTTGTATGAATTCTGCTGCTGCTGTATAATGGAGATCCTGAGCTGAGAATTTAACAATGGAAGGGTCTTGATGTAAAAAAGTAAATGTATTAGGAGCCATCGTCGGAGATGGAATTTGGGGACTAAGAAATGAAGGCAGCTTACTCTTAGTGCACATCGTTAAATAATATAATTGCTGAAAACCCCTTCTAATTAGCAGTAATGCAAAAAATAAAAAAAATCTTAATACATGCATAATTGCGACCGCTTACAAAAACACATGCCCCACGACGATAAAATTGGGCTAGCAATGGTTGTCTTACCTGAAAAATATGTAAACAATAACACAAATTCTCTATAAACGAATTGTTAAGAAAACAGCACCGCAAAGGATGACTATACATAAACAAAATGTCCGAGAAAAAGTAAACAAATATGGACGCATGTTGACATAGGCAATAAAACTCGATATATATTTTTAAAATATAAACATACAACAGAACTTACAATATGGCAAAAAAAGAGTTTATATGCACTATCATTAAAACATTATGTATATGTATGCAATATACACAAGGTTGTCAATAAGAAATCAATGTAATCAATCTCTTCAAGAGGGAGTGAACTGAAGGGTGGCTAGGAAGCCAGGAATCCGTCACAAAACCTAGGATGATAAAACCAAAAATCTAAACAGGAGATGCTAAGCTGGAGACCACATGGAAAAAAAAGCGCACACCTAAAGTACACTGTCCCTGAGCACCAGCTTACAAATAATTTCAAAAAGTCACTGCAAGAAATTCCTGGCTGGAAAAAAGAAAAGAAAAAACCGCAAACATATACGTAATATGCTGGTCAGCCAAATTTTACTAAAGTTTGTATAACTCGAGATTCGTCCAAATGTTAATATATATATATATATATATATATATATATATATATATATATATATATATATATAGCATATAGCGAGCAAATTTAGCTTTACCGCCGCGACCACATGTAGGGTGGGTAAATGAAAACATATGAACAATGTAAATGAATGTATTGAATCACAATTTGATAAAGCAGTACATTAAACAAATGCGTGCGTACACTTCGGAGGTAGAGTTACAACTGGACGCGAAGCCTTGACTTGGCGCCACACATACAGGAGCTCGCTTGGTTCTCTCTATAGACTCGTGTATAAATACAAAATACACAATAACAATACTGATTATACAATGGGGAAAGCATACAATTCCCAATTGAGCAATACGTAAGTATAATACACAACAATAATTGTACGATGCTACAACATACCACACCATTATAATGGTGTAGCATTGGGAACTTCCTTAGGTATCTTGTTTGCCCACTAACATATGTGCCACCATAAAAAATCTGTTCCTCAAACTATGAACTCATAACCAAATATATATATAGGATATGTAGTTGGTATCTTTTGTAAATGATAATCGAAAGGAAACAATTGACAACCTAAGAAAGAATTAGAAGTAAATCCTTGCTTGCGCTTTACTGTTGAAAAAATGTAAAAAATTAAATCCTTTCCAAATGGTTGGACAGGTAAATCAAAAAGTGCTCTTATTTTTATCAATGTACATTGTAAAAAATCCTTAACAATCTGGCAGCGAATACTTGTTTAGATTATTTTCCTATGTAATTTTATCTAGACATAACTCTCTCACTTGGCATTCCATCGCTATAAATTTCAAAGTTATAGGCCTATACTATCATTAAATGAACATAGTTGTTTGAATAGAGGATATTCAGCTCCGACTGCTCTCTAAATTAGGACATTAAGTAGCACAGAATACTTGTTATAGCTCGTATATTTACGACAAAATGAAATACATCAGTTTTACCGTCTAAAATTAAAATTTTCTTACCACTTTTTACGGAAAGGTTTGAAAATTGATAGAAAATCTCGAGTGAGATAGTGTAAGCAAATGTGCTACATATCCAAAGATCGTGTAATCCGTGCATTCAACCTAAGAGGCTTCAGAGTATCCTCAAACTTGCTCCTGCACTAAGACCTAGTCAGATAGATATCAACAAACAATAGTTACTTAGTGAAGGATATTGATTAGAAAATTGAAGACGATATGAACAAATATTATACTGAAACAATCAATCAAAAAGCCACGGGAAATATGATAAATGTGTATTACCAAAAGATAATCTCGCTTGTTTACGGAAAAGAGGATGAAGTAGGACCAGACAAGAAGCAATGAATGAAGAGGAATAGAGGCGTTGGGTGTGTGTGAAGAGAATCGAAGAGGGTGAAGGGAGGGATAATGGAAGAGAAATATGCAATTAGTAGCATTTATCAATATGAGAGAATATTAAGTGAGGAAGTCCTCTGAAAAGACCATGGTGGTCGCAACGTTAAGGCAATGTATTTATTCCCAATCGATCCTCGTTTACCCTTCCACACATAATACTCTCTCATTTGTCTTAAATACTTTACGAATTTATCAATACGACGACAGGAGACTTTTGGTTCACAGTGAGGACGGGTGTTTTGTTATTGATCTCTTGTGTACCAAAGATTCATCGAAGATGAATGAAATAGTTTGGCGTCTGCAGGAACAACTAACTTTTGACGAGGCAAGACATTCAAGAAAATTTTGTGTTACCTCTTCTCACCCCCCCCCAAAAAAAAAAAAAGAATTAAAGACACCCCACTGGACCTTAAAAAATCATCTTCTCCCTGATCTCGAAACCTACAACCAAAAATTGCAACCTGCAACTTTGCAGACCTCCATATTACATAGTCCGACCC
>NC_134777.1:64662430-64664930 GCF_046742065.1 Oratosquilla oratoria
TTTCCTATTGATGATCAACGCTAACTCAAATATCACAATTAGAAGTCTTAGGTCTTGGACCCCACAAATGGAGTGAGACGAGGGGCGAGTTCTGTCCCAATGTTCCCTTTTTCATGTCAAGGGTTCTACTTATGTAGCAATCACTATTCCATTTTTGTATCTAGTGAAGAGGATTGCAGTTTGCAATCGAAATATATTGATTCCGTCTCCAGTCTTTTTTGCTCCAACAGTGGTTTTCACGTGATTGACAAATGTGGGATTACATTTTTCACCTGTAATATATATATACATATATATATATATATATATATATGTATATATATAATATATATAAATAAATATATAAATATATATATATATGCATACATATTCCAAAGGCTTTTTCCCCCTTCTAAGGGAGGTTGAAAAAAAAGGCATAAACCACTCCCACCCATTCCATCCTCAACATTCTCCACTCCCTTCTACCCTCTTCCCTCCCTCTTATCTTGGCACCTCCTGAATCACGGCTCATCCCTATATCTTGCCCACTGCCCTGGATCAGAGGCATTGTCGCAAGACAGCACATCCACATCAAGGCCGCTTCATTAAATCGGCAAAACCCTCCCCCTCTCCGTCCTCTCACGCAGAAAAGGAGAAGACGGGGAGAAATCACTTCGGGCAGCGTCAATTTATTTCTTATACATAGTCGCTTACCCCTCACTCTCCACCCACTCCCCCTCATGCATCATAGCATCATCCATACACAACCCTTCTCCATTCACCTCTATCTTCTGTCCTCTCCCGTCCTTCCTCAACAGACATTCCCCTCTTTCCCAAAACCTCTTTTACCCCATCCATCCATCACATTCTAGGTCGTCCAATCATGTTCACTCTCTCCACCTTTGCCTTCCATATCTCTTTTAATAGTCTTTCTTCATTCATTCTTTCCATGTGTCCAAAACCATCCCAATACTCTTTCACCAACCCTATCACCCAACTCCCTTTCCACCCCCGCTCTCCTCCTCACCTCCTCATTTCTCACTTTATCCAGCCTAGTAACCCCTATCATACTTCTCAGACACCTCATCTCAAAACACATGCAAACTCTCCCTCTCTTCCTCCCCTATGTTCCATGTTTGTGCCCCGTACAGTGCTGTCGGCACAATCAGTCCTTCATACAATCTTCTCTTAACATTCATTCCCAAATGTCTATTTCTCATTACACCCTTAATCTCCCAAGGCATTTACTTTCTTCTCTCAATCTATATTCTACCTCCACCTCTAGTCTCTCTCCCTTAATTCTCACTTCCAGCCTGCTGCCACTTTTTCCTCTTGTACATCTCACCACCTTACTTTTACCCACATTCATCTTCAGCTTCCTTCTTTTGCACGCCTTCCCAAACTCTTTCACTAACTTCCTCAATCCCTCCTCTGATCCTGCTACAAGCGCAGTGTCGTCTGCAAACAACAACTGGCTTATCTCCCACTTTTCTCTATTTTCTTTAACCATCTCCAATCCCTGATCCACTACCCTTGTATTTACCTCTCGCAACACTCCATCCATGTATAAATTAAACAGACAGGGTCGACATGACACATCCTTGACGAAGTCCCACCTTTACCTCAAACCACTCACTCTCTCCATTTCTAATCCTAACATAAGCTCTACTACTTTCGTAAAAACCTTTGACTGCTCTTAACACCTTTCCTCCTATCCCATATATCTACAATACGTCCCACAATGCCTTCCTGTCTACCCTGTTATAAGCCTTTTCCAGATCCATAGAAGCTCAAAATACACCCTTACCTTTTCCTATAGCTTTCTCACATATCTATCTTACCACAAAAATCTGATCTACGCAACCTGTCCTAAACCTCCACTGTTCCTCACCAATTACTCTCTCTGTTCCTCTTCTAATCCTCTCAATCAAGACCCTTCCATAAGCCTTTCCAACTACACTTAACAAGCTGGTCCCTCTAAAGCTACTGCACTCATACTTGTCCCCTTTTCCTTTGTAAAGTGGAACTATACAGACACTACTCCAGTCCTCCGGCACTCTACCCTCTCTTAAACAAACATTAAATAACCTCACCAGCCAGTCCACCATCACTGTACCTCCATTTTTTAGGCATTCTACATGACATCCATCCAACCCAGGTGCCTTACCTGCTCTCGTCATCTTAACAACTGCCTTCACTTCATCTTTTCCTATTTTTCTTCCATTTTCCTCACTCATCACTGTCATTTTCTTAGCGCTTCCCACTACAACTACCTTTCCATCCCTATCCTTCACATTTAGCAACTCCCTAAAATACTCTGCCCGCCTTTCTCTCACTGCCTTCTTTTCCATTATCGTCCCTTCATTTGCACGTTTTACCTTTTCTTCTCTACTTATATTACCTCCTCTTCCTCTCTTAATTTTTTCCATTTTTTTTTATTACTATCAAAATTTTCTGTCATAATCTTACCTCATTTCACATCTGGTCTCCTCTTTGCCTACTTTATCTTATACTTTATTTT
>NC_134777.1:64669930-64677430 GCF_046742065.1 Oratosquilla oratoria
AAAAATGTGCATGCATTTATTTATGTATTCTATTTGTTATTTACATTATTATAGTTTTTATTTATTAATTTATTATTATTATGATTTTTTTTCTCATCCGACCTAGATATGAACCAAAAGGTCTCCTGTCGGCATGCTCCGCCTCTGTAATCCTTTGTAATCCTTTGTAGGTGGCTGCACACTAGGCTTGCATGCTACTCGGTTTTGCTACTTCATTTGAGTAGAAACGACTTTGGTTACAATATTCTAGACTACCGTAAGAACATCTCAACAATGTGTCTAATATTCGTATATGTTTAACTTCTCTTAAATCGTCATTCAGCTTCTCACGTAAGAGTAATTTAATATTCGGAAAGTTGGAAAACAAAAGATCGTAACCAAAGTCGTTTCTACTCAAACAAAGTAGCAAAAGTGAGTAGCATGCTAGCGAGAAATGCCTAGCGGACCACCACCTTGAGCAAACCTGCTACACTGATGATTCTTTTGGGAACATAACAAATTATTACTTGAGCAAGAGTTTTTCAGTACTCAAGTGAAATCATTCAGCAACCATCCATTCCCTTCCTAGCCACTACAGTTTTTTCCAGTCAGCATATCGATTAACTACTGAGTTCGACATCGAAATAACAAGATATCAATCAGCCGTAGCTTGTTGACAGTTTAAGAAATGGGAGAGTAATGACCTTATTAAGAGACATAAAAAACTAAAATGGAATCAAACTAACTTTCTCAGGCAATTTAGATACAAATCAAGCAAACAAAATAGACAGGACAAATAATTATAAATACCTCCAATTGATTTTCCACACACTGGACTAAACATTACCTCCGGGATAACAAGAATTAATTCTGCAACAGAAGATGTCCGCATAACATACTCCCATATACTCTCCTATTGTGACTGGCATCGGATGGATGAACGTAACAACTAGAGTTAAAGCAACGTGCAAACCCACACACAAACAAACATTGAGTAAAACATTTTTGCAACGGGAATGAAATACAGAAAGTCATTTGGTGAAACTCCTGCACCATCAACGAATCCGTTAGACGTGGCATTGTTTTTTTTTTCAGGCATGCAAAGACATTACGGTAAACACTGATTCTTGAGAGGTACAGGGAACTTGCCAAAAGATGAAGATTTCCCACAGAACCATTAGATTTAATCTATATAATTAGTTAGGCCATCTTGCTCTCATTCCTGAATGACCAACTTTCAACTCTATTTGATTTTCTACATTACAGGAGACTAGCATCTAAAGTGCTGTAAAATTTTAGACTTGGGCTTCTTGACAGAACACGAATTTTATTTAAGGTCTTGGAAACGTGAAAAGCATAGATGGAACTAAGGATTCAAAGCTTTATCTGAATCTCACCACCCGCCTGGTAGGTCTATGTAGACCTGTCAGTCTGCGTCAGCATCCTTCAGTCGACGCGGTCAACATACCGTCTCTCTTGTAGTACTTATTGCAGAGAGGATCCTCTATTCCTAGGCACTTCATTGATGTTGTCACACCATCTTTTCCGTGGTCTTCCTGGTGGTCGTCTACCCCTGGGACGCCAGTTCAGCCATCGCTTTGGTGTCATGGATATTAAATAATTACATAATACAGGGGATACCAAAACCCCATCTTTTCCGTGGTCTTCCTGGTGGTCGTCTACCCCTTGGGACGCCAGTTCAGCCATCGCTTTGGTGTCATGGATATTAAATAATTACATAATACAGGAGATACCAAAACCCCCTTCAGATGTTTCAGCGTTATTGTTATCATTATCAGCCCCCAACTTTCCTTATATAGACTTTCCTCCCATTGATCTCAATATCTTTCCTCCAACTTTCAACAACCTAAGATGCGCCGACTATTCATATCAGGGAGGAGGTAGGTTGGTTATTGATCACATCAATTGCGTGGTAATTCAGTCAATTCCTAGGTCATCTGGTAGGTCAGGTGGATTCATTCACCAGCTCAGAGACAGCAATTCAGTTGTAAGTCAAACTGAATAGGCCATTCATTCGATATGTTGATAATTGCTTCATCAATAAGCTGACTCGTTAAGGGATAATTTTGAAGGTAAATCGGCAAGTCTTTGCAGCAGTGATATTTAGTTAATTTAGCACTAAGTCAGGATGAACTGGATAGCTTTCAAAGTGTATCTTTTGCTTACATGATAATAAGTAGCTACCATGTTCTTTCTTTGTTCATTAAGGTAGCTTGCATATCAACACAACCGGTTGCATATAACCAGTTGCTTAGTACGCCACAACCAGTTGCATTACTTATATCCTTGAAGACAATATCGCACCGAATGTGACACTAAGAAAAAGACCCATATACTGAAAAAAAGCAATAATGATGGTAATAGAAATTATACAAAATAAAATGAAATGCGTTCGATAGGTTTCATGCAACTGTTTCCGTCGGTTTGTGAGCTGCCTAATTTAATGAACCCACAGGTCGATGTCTTAGACAAAAAATTACATTGTTCCTACAGAAATTATATGCCGTATGTTCCAGCTTGAAACCCAAACAACACCCATTTATTTATTACAACAATGCTGCTGATATGCTGCAAGTTTTCAAAATAACCATATCTCAGCAATGTTTCGTAAAAACAATGGGAATTTAGAAAAGTTTCTTTTGAGAGAAAATCAGCTTCAACGTCCAGGTAACAGTGGCAATCGGCGCTATCAGAGATCACCAATTTATTAGCTCTTCTACTCTTTAGAATAATATCTCGCATTGGTGCCTGAGCACCGTGAACAACGACTAATTTCCTTCTTAATTCTAAAAAATAATCGTTACTTCTAAAGCAAGACTGTAATGGAGTGTTTATTAAGCGTGTAGTGTTGTATGATTAATCACCTATGTATATTTATTTGCTAATGTATGTATGTATATATAAATCCACCTGGCGGGTTCTGTTAGTATGTTCGCATTCCCGACAAATGGAGTGATGTTTTTCAGCGTATTCTGGGCGCGAGACGCTGTATGAACCAGTCTCTTGTCAGCAGTGAGCCAGAAAGCACACGGTTTTTCCTGGTGTGTAAAATATAGTGATTAATGTCATAACTGCAATTTGCAGTGACTTTCATTTAAAGCACTATTATATGGTGGTACAACATTTAAGTGACATTCTCAGTGTGTGTGTGTGTGTGTGTGTGTGTGTGTGTGTGTGTGTGTGTGAGAGAGAGAGAGAGAGAGAGAGAGAGAGAGAGAGAGAGAGAGAGAGAAAGAGAGAAAACTAGTACTAATTTTTGCGGGTGTTTCGGCTTGTATGTGTTTTCTTTTTCTCTCCCTCATCGTTACAGTGTGAGTGCGATGGTTAATCATTGACTAGTACGCAAGCGCAAAAAGTAAAATTGTGGAATACTTGGTATTAGGTGATGGACATTGATTCAAGCCATTTTCGCCTTCGATATTTTGAGCCTTGTCTCCAGGCTACTAGCTACCTACGTCGGCCCAGACTGTTATCATCAGAGTGCTACGTGCTCAACGTATTGCTGTAATTTGTCTATATTTCCCATCATTGTGCACGTGAATGTTGTCAGAGGAGTATTGGGTTCTAAGTCCATATGAGCTTCTTTCAATGGCGTGTTGTGAGACCGCCGTATTGTTTGCCTGTATATTATGGTCACACCTTAATGTTCCCACATTTTTTTAGTCTTCGTATGTTATGTGAGACTACTTTCACTTAAACAATAGTGTTCTTTTTATGTAAATACTTAGATTTTCATGTTTTTGTAGGTGTGTGCGAGTCAGGATTATGTTAGTAGCTGTTGAAGATTACAGATGGGAGTCCCTTGGTGTAAACTGACAAGTCAAATGTAATATTATTCGGGAAGAAACGACAGAAATTTCAAGTTCAGTTTAGCTCCACTCTCTTATACAGAGTAATGGAACTTGACTAAGTCGGATGATCGGAAGCAAAGGGTCTTCCTACATAAGAATATTATGAGAGACTATCATACATAAAGACAGTGGTGAAAGGGGACCATAGAAGGGAACAGTGGACGTACCGTAGGATCGGGTAATCGGGCCATCACTGGGGGTAAATGGGACATATAAAAGTTATTCACTTTTTTAGTTGAAATTGGTTTTAAAATATTTCACTTTTACCCTGAATAAATGCCTACCTCCACTTTACCAGAATTTTATTTACCAGTTGTAACAGAATTTTTAATACATGAATAACTTTTATATGGCCCATCTAACCCAGTAATGGCCTGATTACCCCATCCTACGGTAGTAGAAAACAGTGGTAACAACAGAGGTAAGAAGCACAAAGGCAAAGCAAATCAATTATTTTGTTGACAGGAAGTAGTAATCTGTCTTGAAATGGATGTAGTCTGGATTCTAAAAGTATTAGAACATACTCAACATTTATGTTAGTGAAGAGAGGGATACATCAAAACTAAGTGACCTGGCGTCCTATACTTTGACATTTTTTATTTTGGAAATGAAATGAATGGATTTTTTTAATGTGAGAATTGGAAATTTGGCCAACAAAAGGTGACAGAAGATCTGAGAGCCATTTGGAAACTTTACTAGAACAGGAGTAGATGGTCGTCGTTCACGTGTCAGTGCATAAGCAAGCCGCAAACTCAATCATGCTAAGTCTCGCTGCTCTGTGACACATCTGGAAGCTTTAGCAGTGGTGTGGGCTCTAAAGCATTTTCGTGACATCAGTTTACACAGACCACAGTGCTGTCACACAAATTTTCAATGGTAAAAATCTTTCAGGCCGCCTAGCCAGAAGATTTCTTACTATTGAGGAGTTCAATCCAATCCTTAAGTATATCACTGGACGTGCGAACAATGTTGCAGATGCAATTTTACGAAATGTACCCAAAGCTCCTGCTGCTGTAATTCACAACTTCTCCCTGCGAGATTTAGCCAAAGCTCAACTTGAGGACCTTGTTTGGTCTATTGTCATTTACGCCTTAGAATCTGGCGATGATGTTACTTTGTCAAAATTGTCTGTACCTCTGTCTCAATTCTGTTTCATTAGATAAATTGTAATTAGCTGCCAAATGTACGATTCTTCTGTACTTGTTCCTATTTATACTGTGTGTTGTTTACCTGTTGTATATTTTATTGTGTATTTTGTATCATGTCCCGGACGTTCGGCAATGTTTGTCACAATTCTTTACTGGCACCAGTATGTAGTTGTATCCATATCCCATTGTGTTTCTTGTGTTTCTCTGCTCCCTGCCACTAGTATTATTTTCTCGGTGATGACACCGAGAGGTGTTGACCGAGCCATGTAATGAGGCGTGTATTAAGCGTGTAGTGTTGTATAATTAATTACCTATGTATATTTATTTGATAATGTATGTTTATATAAAGCCACCTGGCGGATTCTGTTAGTATGTTTGTATTCCCCGCCAAATGAATTGATGTTTTCACTCGCATTCTGGGCACACGGTTTTTCTTGGTGTGTAAAATATGGTGATTTATATATCATATTTGCAATTTGCAGTGTCTTTCATTTAAACCACTATTATAAGCCCTACATGATCAATATTATTGACATAATATATTGACTCAGTTTTACTGTGTAATATTTGCCTCTTCCTACATTGCGTCATATTATTGCACAATATCGTCAGTCGAGAGAAAGATTTGACAGAGCATGACGGAAATGTCGCTCATCCTTCTTGACAGACATGTCGACGGTATGAAGGCAGGAAACACACCGACAATATATTGTGCAATATTACTCTCACACTACTCAATATTGTGCAATAAAATATCAAGCTGTATTTGGTGTATTCACGTTATTGTGTCATTCTTCAATACCATCCCTCTTTCACGTCTCATGTGTTCTTTTGTAATTGTTTTAAAATACTGAGTATCAATATCAGATTGCTTCATATCTTAAGTGTTTTTTCCGTAGAAAAAGGAAAAGGTAACAAAGCCAACCATGACTTCAGAAATGGGAATCTGGTAGAGAATGCATTTGTTGAGTTGCTTTCAAATGCCATTAAAAATATAACTTAATTTTTCCAAAAGTTTTCAGCTAATCAAAAACATTACTCTATCTCCAAAACATAATTTTCTGATCATAATACGTCTCGAAGTTAGTTTGAACAGTCACTTTGAACAGAGAATGCGTGTCCTCGCCGGCTTCCTGATCAGCCCGTCTTTCGGTTCGAGTTTCTATCATTCCAAGAGATCTTCCACATTCCAAGAAGTTGTTCCAATTACCGGTGAGATGTTCCTCTGGCTTGCAGCCAGGTTATCTGTTGGCCGCCGCGGCGCTCTCGTGGAGGCTTTCATTCCAGCGCCCCCCGCAACTAACCACCTCTCAGACAACGCTGATGTCCAATCCGTCAATTGCAACGTAGGTCAATGATGGATGAAGCTTGTGTCACGGTTGACAGATTGTGTGTGTGTGTGTGTGTGTGTGTGTGTGTGTGTGTGTGTGTGTGTGTGTGTCTGTGTGTGCGTGTGTCTGTGTGTGCTTGCGTACATACATATATATTAAAATCTTTTGATGCGTGTACACAATATACATATCTTTGTAAAACCATAAACTATTATTTGCGCATTTTATATGATTAACTTTGAACGATCCCTGAATATGATTATATATGTATGTATATATATATATATATATATATATATATACATATATATGTATATATATATCATATATGTGTGTGTGTATATTGTATATGTATATATATATATATATATATATATATATACATATATATATGTATATATATATATATATGTATATATATATATATATATATATATATATATATATATATATATATATATATATATATATATATACTCAAAAATTAGTACAGGAGTAGACCCATTAATCTCTTTCATGCGACAAAGTGTGTTTATCCATACATTTCGATCTTTGAACTATGATGAAATGTTGTGCTATATCAAGATTGTAATCTAAGGCACAGGTGCATTTTCCCGCTGTCCGATAAGTTATGAGATCTTGCAGTTCACATTGATAAATTTCGTTCAGTCTGTTTGGCAACAAGGAAGTCGATTTATACTTTATATTGGGAAACGGTTCAGCTGAACATAATTTGTTATGAGATATAGGCCAAAAGGGAGTAGGTAAGTAATATTGTCTTGTATTGGCTTGAAGAACATAGATAAGGTTAACCATTGAATTTAGATGAAATTGGTTGTTATTTGAATATTTGACGAATTTCAAGTATTCTGGGTAGTGATGTCATAGATGCTGTAACATAATATGATACTATGATTACAACGTCAACATCTACTAAAGAAATACGTCACTATGGTATCACCATCCCCATGACAGACGTTATAGTCCCTGGAACTGGATGTGACGTAATATCTTTAATCAATAAGGATGACGTCATACTCAGCATAAGCAGGTATTACGTCATCATTTTCAATAAACAGACATAATTTTCCTTCCTGAGGATATTTAACTACATAAACGCGCGCGCACACACACACACACACAGACACACACACACACACACACACACAC
>NC_134777.1:64682430-64684930 GCF_046742065.1 Oratosquilla oratoria
AACACGTTTTTTATCGTATATATATACATATATGTATACATACATACATATATACAGTATATATATATATATATATATGACGTAAGCGGAATAGGAAACACAGGAGTCTTAGTCTTGAGTTTATTCCTGACTAGTTTCGCAGGTATGCTTTTTCAAAGGAATAGGTTTACAAACGGGCTGTGGGCATTATATACATGGGGTGGACCTCACCACCTCCCCGAGTTACCATAGTTGGTGACGAGTGTGAACATTACATTGTGGCTAACGTAACAATGATGAAATTTACAATTGAATATGATAACACTAATAACAAAGAAATTAATAATAGTAAATGTAACAATAGTAATGATAACAATGATGATAAAAATTTTAGATAATAATAACAATAATAATAACAAAAATGATAATAAAATAGAAGTAATAATAATAATAATGATAATAATAATAAAAATAAAATAAAAGTAATAATAATAATAATGATAATAATAATAAAAAATCTGATAATACTAATAACAAAGAAATATGTATAAAATAAAAAAAATGTATTAATAGTAGTTATAACAATAATAGTGATAACAATGATAATAAAAATCGAAAAATTAAATATTTGAATAATAATAGTAATAATAATAATAACAATAATAATTACAAAGATAATGAAAGTAATAATAATAATAATGGTGATAATAAAAATAATAAAAATATAAAAATAATAATAATAATAATCATAATAATAATAATTACAATGATGAAAATAACAGTGTTGAAAATAAATAGTAACGAATAGTATTAAAAGAATAAATCATGATAAAAAAGGGTTGGTAGCATGGAGGAACGAAGAAAGCTGGAGAGGGTAGGCCGAAGTGGGAAAAAGGTATCTACTTAGTATTATCAGATTTTTTTTCTATCATTATCATTATTATTACTTTTATCTTATTGTTATTATTATCATTATTATTATTATTACTTCTATTTTATTGTTATTATCATTTTTGTTATTATTATTGTTATTATTATCTAAATTTTTTATCATCATTGTTATCATTACTATTGTTACATTTACTATTATTAATTTCTTTGTTATTAGTGTTATCATATTTAATTGTAAATTTCATCATTGTTACGTTAGCCACAATGTAATGTTCACACTCGTCACCAACTATGGTAACTCGGGGAGGTGGTGAGGTCCACCCCATGTATATAATGCCCACAGCCCGTTTGTAAACCTATTCCTTTGAAAAAGCATACCTGCGAAACTAGTCAGGAATAAACTCAAGACTAAGACTCCTGTGTTTCCTATTCCGCTTACGTCAACCTGTCAGAATGTCTCAACATATATATATATATATATATATATATATATATATATATATATACACACACACACGCAATCTTTCTCCCGCCTTCTTCCTCTCTCTCTCTCTCTCTCTTTCTCTCTCTCTCTCTCTCTTCTCATCCTCTTTCTCTCTTCCTCTCTATTTCTTTTTCTTTTTCTTTTTGTCTGCCTCTTTCTCAGTCTTATTTTCTCTCTCTTTCCCTTTCTCTCTTTCTCTTCATCTCTCTCTCTTCCTTGCATCTCTAGCACTCAATCATTCGTGCTTATTTCCTTTATGAAAAAGAAATGCTAAACAAAGATGAAAGAGGAAAGAAAAAAATTATGATTGAGAAGGAGGAGGAGAGGGAAGAGAAGAAGGTTAAAAAGAAGGAGAAAAGGGTGAACAAAGAAAACGAGGAGCAGAAGGAGAAGGAGAAGAAGTACAAGAAGAACGAGCGAGAGGAGGTAGGAGAAGTAGAAGAAGAAATAAAAGAAAAGGAACAAGAAAAATGAGAAGAATCAGAACGAAAAGAAGAATGAGGAGAAGGAGAAGGAGAAGGGAAAATAGAGGAAAAGATAGAAAAAGAGAAGAAGGAGAAGGAAAAGAGGAAGGAGAAGAGGAAGAAGAGGAGGGAGGAGTAAAAGAGGATGAATAAAAAGAAGAGGATGAAGAGTAACAGAAGAAGGAGGAGGAGAAGAAATAGAACAGTATGGAGAAGGAAAAGAAAAATACAGAGAAAAAATAAAAGGAGAAGGAGAAGGAGAAGAAGATGGAGAATAAAAAGATGGAGATGGAGAAGATGAAGGAGAAGATGGAGGAGAAAAAGGAGAAGGAGAAGACGGAGAAGGAGAAAATGGAGAGGGAGAAGTTATAGGAAAAGTAGAAAGAGAAGGATAAGAAGAAAAAGGGAAAAGGGGAAGGGGGAGGAGAAAAGTGAAGAGAAGGAGTCGAAGGAGTAGAGGGAGTAGAAAAAGTAGAGGGAATAGAGGGAGTAGATGGAGTAGATGGAGTAGAGGGCGTAGAGGGAGTAGAAGGAGAAGGGGAAAAAGGACTAGAAGGAGTAGAAGGAGGAGTAGGAGTAGAAGGAGAAGAAGGAGAAGAAGGAGAAGAAGGAGAAGAAGAAGAAGAAGGAGAAGAAGGAAAAGAAGGAGAAGAAGGAAAAGGAGAAGGAGAAGAAGAAGAAG
>NC_134777.1:64689930-64692430 GCF_046742065.1 Oratosquilla oratoria
CTCTTGATGGTGTATTGGTCTAAGTCACTACGGCACTGGTCACGTGCTTGCCGCCTTTGGTTCGAGTCCTCGGGCGTACCACGTTTCAATTTCTGCATGTGCCTCCACGGTTCTTCCGATGTTGATGGCTTAGAATTAAAGTGCATTGTGACAAATAAAAATGTATCTCTAGTCACTGAGTCCCATTCAGTGTTGTACAAATACTTTCCCGCGTTCGTATACTTACCAATAAACTATCATAATGGAGATGGGTTGAACGCAAGCTTTCGTGTATGTGTATGTAACTCGAGCATACAAGTATATAAGAAAAGTTGCGCTCCACTTATATCTCTCTTGATGGTGTATTAGTCTAAGTCACTACGGCACTGGTCACGTGCTTGCCGCTGTTGGTTCGAGTCCTCGGGCGTACCACGTTTCAATTTCTGCATGTACCTCCACGGTTCTTCCGATGTTGATGACTTAGAATTAAAGTGCATTGTGGTTGGTAGAAATATATCTCTAGTCACTGGGATTCATTCAGTGTTGTACAAATACTTTCCCGCGTTCGTATAGTTACCAATGAACTATCATAGTGGAGATGGGTTGAACGCAAGCTTTCGTGTATGTGTATGTAACTCGAGCATACAAATATATAGGAAAAGTTGCGCTCCACTTATATATCTCTTGATGATGTATTAGTCTAAGTCACTATGGCACTGGTCACATGCTTGCTGCCGTTGGTTCGAGTCCACGGGCGTACCACGTTTAAATTTCTACATGTGCCTTCACGGTTCTTCCGATGTTGATGGCTTAGAATGAGAGTGCATTATGGTTGATAATATATATATATATATATATATATATATATATATATATGTTTATATATATATATATTTATATATGTATATGTATATATATATATCTATATATATGTATATATATATATATATACACACAGGGTGACCGCAAAATGATGAACATCAAGTTTTGATAGGGCTGATTTCTTAATTTACTGAAAGAATTTAATGAATCTTTGGTGATAACTAGTTTATCGTGTTTAAAACATCACGTCAAAACATGAGAGTCTGAACTTTTCTTCTTTATTCTACAGCATGTGTTCGAGATGGCCTCCATTGTGCTCCGTGCATTTTTTGAGGCGCATTACAAAGTTGTCCATGACGTCCTTACAAACCGACTGAACAATGGCTCTGATCTCTTCCCTTAAGTTTCGTTACTCTCTTTAAGGTAGTCAGAGAAAGAACTCTGGAGGGCTAAGGTCTGGGCTGTGAGGTGTCCACTAAAAATTGGTCTTGAGACTCATCACACAGCCACCAAAGTTTTCTTTCAGCCAATCTCGAGACAGATTTGAGGTGTAAGAGCTTGCTCCATCTTGCTGGAACCAGAAATTTCCCATAAGCGACGGGTTTAGGGTCAGTAGCTCACTCTTGAAAGTTTTGAGGATCTCAACAGACCGCTCTTTGGTGACTGTCACTGTCGCGCCAGATTCATCGATGAAGAATGGTCCGATGATGCCTCTGGCTGAGATTGCAGTCCATACCGTGCACTTAGGGGAATGTAGAGGATGGGTGGCTGTCTCATTGGGTTTGAAGGTCCCCAAAAGGCATTTGTATTCAAGTTTACCTTTCCTTCAAGATGGAAGTGAGCTTCGTCTGAGGCTCCTTGTCTGAGGATGTAAGGGTCTGCTTCGTCTGTATTCTGTATGGGTAGGACTTTACATTCATTACTAGAACTCTCCTGCAAATCTCAATGGGATATACTGAGGGACTGACTTTGCTTGCGCACATAGCGTTTCGGACTCTGCTGAACTGGCTCATTCACGCTCTCGACCAGCTCAGCTGTACACTTCCTGGAGGCGTCCTGAATGGCTTGGACGGTTGTCACTGGCTTCATTGAGGTTCTCCACTGTCCCATAATTCTCGAAATGGTTCACTAAGTCCTGAATTATGCTTTTGGAGGGGGCTTCTTCACATTTGAATTGATGTATGAAAGTCTCCTATACTTTCTTAAACGAGTCTGTCTTGTAGTAATGTTTGACACAGTGCATTTTTTGTTGGAGCTCCCATTGAAATCGAGTTGTGTTTACAGGCGTTGCTTCTGTTATGTCCTGCAAAATAAGAGTGATTAATGAATGAATGAAGAATATATAAAAAAAAGCGTGAGCGGGTGCCCGTTTTTTTAAGGTCACCACACACACACACACACACACACACACACACACACACACACACACACACACACACACACACACACACACACACACACACACACACACACACACACACACACACACACACACACACATATATATATATATATATATATATATATATATATATATATATATAATGTAGGTGGTGGTACTCTATATTTGAAATTGGTGGCAAAGGAAACTCGGGCGAAGATCTTGGCTTTAATCATCCAAGTATAGATCTAACTACAAAATACACGGCAAGTCCCCAGGAAGGCTTGAAGGGTTACCAGACACATATTATCTATGTAC
>NC_134777.1:64702430-64704930 GCF_046742065.1 Oratosquilla oratoria
GGAAGATGGGCAAATTATTTTAGTGAATTGCTAAATGTGAAGGAGGATAGGGAGGGAAAGGTAGTTGCAGTGGGATAAGCTAAGAAAATAACAGTGATAAATGAGGAGAATGGAGCAGAAATAAGGAAAGATGAAGTGAAGGCAATCATTAAATTGATGAGAGCAGGTAAGGCTCTCGGGTTAGATGGGTGTCACGTGAAGTGTTTCAAAAAGGGAGGTACAGTAATGGTGGACTGGCTGGTGAGGTTGTTTAATGTTTTTCTATAAGAGGGCAGAGTGCCGGAGAGCTGGAGAAGTGCCTGTATAGTTACGCTTTACAAGGGAAAAGGGGGCGAGTGTTAGTGTAGTAGTTTCAGAGGGATCAGTTTGTTGAGTGTAGTTGGGAAAGTTTATGGAAGGGTTTTGACTGAGACGATTAGGAGAGGAACAGAGGGAGTAATTGGTGAGGAACAGTATGGGTTTAGGAAAGGTAGGGGTTGCGTAGATCAGATTTTTGTGAGAAAGTTTTACGAAAAGGTAAGAATGTTTTTTTTTTTTGGGGGGTCTTTATGGATTTGGAAAAGGCTCATGGCAGAGTAGACAGGAAGGCACTGTGGAAGTTATTTCAGATATACTGGATAGGAAGAAAGCTGTTAAGGTGCAGTCAAGAGTTTTTACGAGAGTAGTAGAGCCTGTATTTGAATTAAAAAATGGAGAATGAGTATTTTAAGGTAAAGGTGGGACTTCGCTAGGGACGTATCAATTCGCCTTGGCTGTTCAATTTATACATGATGGGTAAATCCAAGGATAATGGGCCGGGGATTGGAAATGGATAAAAATGGAGAAAAGGGGAGAAAAGCCAGTTGTTGTTTGCTGATGACACTGCGCTTGTAGCAGGATCAGAGGAGTGATTAAGGAAGTTAGTGACAGAGTTTGGGAAGGCGTGCGAAAGGACGTTGGAGATAAATGTGGGTAAAAGTAAGGTGATAAGATATACAAAGGGACAAAGTGGCAGCAAATCGGAAGTGAATATCAAGGGAGAGAGACTGGAGGAAGTAAAAAGCTTTAGATACTTGGGGGCGAATGTGGCAGGAAATGGAGGAATAGAGGTGGAGGTAGAATGAAGGAGGATTAAAAAGTGTAATGAGAAATAGACATTTGGGAATGGATGCTAAGAGGAGATTGTATGAAGAAGTAATTGTGTCGACAGCATTGTGTGGGGCAGAAAGATGGAACATAAGAGAGGAAGACAGGAAGAGCTTAAATGTATTTGACATGAAATGCCTGTGAAGTATGGTAGGAGTTACTAGGGTGAACAGAGTGAGAAACGAGGAGGTGAGCAGGAGAGTGGGGGTGGAAAGGGAGTTGGGAAAGAGTATTGTGATGTTTTGGACACATGGAAAAAATGAGTGAAGAAAGATTAGTAAAAGAGGCGTGGAAGGTAGAGGTGGAGGGCATGAACATGAGGGGGCGACCAAGGATGAGATGGATGGATGGGGTAAAAGGGGCATTGGGAAAGAGGAGAGTGTCTGTTGAGGAAGGGAGAAGACAGAAGATAAGGGTGAGTGGAGAATGATTATGAATGTATGATGCTGTGATACATGGAAGGGAGTGGGTGGGGATGGGGGTGAGGGAGTATGTGCAAATAAAATTTTGACGCAGCCCGAAGGAATTTTTCCTCGTCTTCTCTTTTTCTGCATGAGGGGATAGAGAGGGGGCCGCCGATTAAATAAAGTGGCCTTGCCGTGGATGTGCTGTGTCTTGCTACATTGCTTCTGACCAAGGGCAGTTGATGAGATGCAGGGATGACCCGTCATCCAGGAGAAGCCATGAAAAGAGGGAGGAAGGGGTGGTGAATAGGAGTGTAGTATGTGAGGATGAAATATGTGGGAGTGGATTTATGTCCTTGACTTTGGCTATCTCCCTTGTAAAGTGAAAAAACGCCTTGGTATATGTATATGTATATATATATATATATATATATATATATATATATATATACATATATATATATATATATACATATATATATACATACATAATATATATATATATATATATATATATATATATATATATATATATATATATATATATATTCACACACACTGAATGGTCCTCAGTGCAGATCTGAATTTTTTTCAACCACATCAACTTCTTACATTTAATTCCATGTCATCACCAACGTGACTGACAATGCGCTCGTCGGAGACATATACAGAAACTGATACGAAGCGAAGCCAAGGGCTCGAACCTCAGCTCAGACGTATCAAAGTAACAGTGACTAACCACTGCGCCATCAAGAGAGATCTTAATGGCGCAGTGGTTAGTCACTGTTACTTTGATACGTCTGAGCTGAGGTTCGAGCCCTTGCCTTCACTTCGTATCATTTTCCGTATATGTCTCCCACGAGCGCATTGTCAGTCTCGTTCGTGATGAAATGGAAAAAAAATTTGAAAGATAATGTGGTTGAAAAAAAAAAAAAAAAAAAAAAAAAATATATATATATATATATATAAAT
>NC_134777.1:64722430-64732430 GCF_046742065.1 Oratosquilla oratoria
ATCTTTTTACTACTTTCAAAATTTTCTGTCATACTCTTACCCCATTTCACATCTGCTCTCCTCTTTGCCTCCTTTACCTTTTGCTTTACTTTTCTTTTCTTTTCTTTGTACGTCTCATATGACTCCCCCGTCCTCTTTTGTAACCAATCTGTGAATGCTCGCTTCTTCTCTTCTACAACCTTCTTTGTTTCCTCATCCCACCATTCACTACCCTTTCTTCTATTTCCCCCTGTCCTTCTTGTTCCACACACCATCCTTGCACACTTTAAGACTCCCTCCTTGAACCATCCCCATTCCTCCTCCACACCCATCTCTGCTCCATCCCTTACTCCCTCCCACTCCTCCTTCAGCTTCTTTTCGTACTCCTTCTCCTTTTCCTTTTCATTCAAGGAGTTCACTCTAAGAACCTTCCTACCTTTTGTCCCTTTCCTCTTTCTCCATATATATATAATTGCATGAGAAGATGGTAACAGAAGGGACTCGAAACTCCACGACTACTGGACTTGATCATTTGAAAAAAAAAAATCACTACAAACAGTGGTTTCTTCCATAATACTTACAACGGCGAAGAGGATAAAAGCCTCGTTAAAATGCTACCATGTACAGTATATCTGATGGCGCTGGGGGTCGTGATAAAAGCAGGTGTACGGGCTACATATACAGCTATTACCACACTTTACGTCATCATGCTTAAAACGATTGGCAGATTTTGTGAAGCTTTGAAGCCCTGAGCGGGGCTCGATTTCGAGTTTGCGTTACCTGGGGAGCTCTCGAACCTGTTCCAGCAAGCAGAGACTCCGTGCTCAGTGTGTGTATGTATGTGTGTGTGTATACATGTGTGCGCGTCTGTGTAGATATATATGCACATACATGAATATAGATGAACATACATAGAGATATGTTTAGGTGCACATTATGTAAGCTCCTCATTACTTACAAATATGAATACATAAATCAAATAACAGTACTATTCATTACACATATGGGAAAAATTCCAATCATATATAAAATTATTCAATGACTAGAAAATATGCAAAATCTCTATCAAACATCCAAAGAATCCGAGGCTTAGTGCATTAATATAGTTTTTAGGACGAAGCACAACCCCCCAAGATATGAAATTAGTTTTGGTTCTCCTAATAAAACTTATTTCATGGACGAAAATATCTGGAAATTGCTCGATCAAGAGGACACGCGATTTGATTTCCCCGAAATCTGGGGCCTAATAACCCCGAAATCGATTCCCAACCAATCCTTTCCACTCCCGCTCCCTTTCACCCACGCCGAGACCCTACTCCTGCTTACAGATGCCAATAATTAAGCTTATGTATATGTATATGTATATGTATATTTATATGTATATGTATATGTATACCGTATGTATATGTATATGTATATGTATATGTATAAGTATATGTATATTTATATGTATATGTATATGTATACGTATAAGTACATGTATATGTATGTGCATATGTATATGTATATGTATATATATATGTAAATATATATGTATATGTATATGTATATGTATATGTATATATATATATATATATAAAATATATATATATATATATAAATGTATATGTATATGTATATGTATATGTATATGTATATGTATATGTATATATATATATCTATATATATATATACATATATATATATATATGTTAATGTATATGTATATATATATATATATGTATATGTATATATGTGTGTATATGTATGTGTATATGTATATGTATATGTATAAGTATATGTATATGTATATGTATATGTGCATAAATCATCTGCAGTTACGATATTTAAGGGTATTTGATCATTTGAAAAAGTCGTTATTGAATGTCAAATTAATTATCATCAGATTAAATGATCTCCTCAATTAGGATAAAATTCATGAAACAAACAAGACAAAAGACCACGGGGCAGGACACCACTGAGAGAGTAGAACACTGGGACAGGAGACCTCTGGGAGACGAAACCACCAGGACAGGAAAGCACTGGGACATGAGATTACTTGGACACAAAACCATAAGGTAAATTTATCGCCATTAACAGAGTGACTTCTTTGATTCCACCCAAACACCTAATTCCACCCTATTTAAGTCCTGATATTGTATTCAGATATCACACTGGACAGTGGTTTATCTGGACTTACCATTTTTGTATTCAGGGATAGAGGACTAAAGCTGTGATGGGCAAGTTAAATACTTTGAAATCAACAATACCCACTAAAGGTCGATTGTACCTAGCACTGGTATGACCGTTACTGTACCAGTTCTCTGGATTAAGTAAATAACAACTATTCTTATCAGATTTCAGAACGCTGCTGTCTGATTCATCACGGGTTCGTGATGGAGCAAATTTAGAACCTCTGAATCACTACTATAAGCTGCCAATATCCGTCCAATCAAACAGTACTAACATCATCTCTACCTCAGACATATTGAAGGAATCTACACCAAACATGAACATCTAATTCGATACATAACAAGGTATGTATGTATACTTGTATGTATGAATGTACGAGTATATATAGATAGATGTACATATGTGTAGATATGCATTACATATATACCTATACACATATGTACATATATAAACAAATGCACTAGAATCGTGAATTCTGCTTCGTATGCAACTGAGCGGACTCCCCATCGCGAGTCCTCTTTATAAATGGAGGTTCTAGAAAGGGACCATTTTACCACAATAATGGGCCAAGATACAAAATGGTTACGGTGCATGGATGGTGTACTTGCTGTCACCCCCAGTGAGACGGATTTCAGTAATAAATTAAACATGCTCAATGGGGTATAAAATTACATACGATTCACTATGGAGCAAGAGGAGAATGACAAATTAGCCTTCCTAGACACGGTACGAGTAACATGGAGAAAAGGGAACAAGATTGCTTTCTCAGTACACAGAAAAGACACAAATAAAAACGACATTATCCACTACTACTCTGTTCACCATCCAAGAATAAAAAGCGGGGTGGTAATAGGTTTCTTTTTGAGAAGATACCCGGTGTGCGGTGAGGAATTTCTCCAAGGAGAAATTGAATAAATTTTTGGCATATTTAGGAAACAGTGTTACCCACAAGGACTCTTACATAGACTAAAAGGAAAACCTTTAAGAAAAAAGAAAAGAAAAAAAAGCCAGAGGCCAAATATGTGAGAAGAAAGGCGACAATGGGGGCTTTTTGTCCGTCCCCAACTCTAAACACGCAAATGAAATCGAATAGTTGCTCACCAATGCAGGATTAAGAATTACATATGGCACAGGGACAAGAATGAATGACATAATTAAAAACAAAAACAAAAACGAGTACCATATGGGTGCTGAGGACAGCCTGATTTATAGAATTCCTTATAAAAGCTGTCCTGTCAGTTATTTTGGGGAATCAGGCAGAAAAAAAAATAACCGGCTATATAAACACAAGAATGATGTACTCGTAAAAGCCCACCGGACATCAAATTCTCTAAAGATTCATATAGACAATTTTGGCCACCTTCCTGATTGGGAAAATACAGAGGTGCTCCACAAAGGGCTAAGAAATCAAGAAAGAAAAATAATCGAAGCAGCGCACATCGCTTTAAAACCTTGCAATAACCATAGAGAAGGATTTATTAAATTATCAAAGTTGACTAGCGACTCTGTTCGAGATGAAGTGGAGCGAAGGAAGGACGGAGATAGGGGAGGAACGGGATAAGGAAAGTGAAATATATAAGCAGTAAATATTTTTCTTAGTGTATACTCAGAGGAAGTCCTTTAAGGACGAAACGTTAGTAATAAAACTCCTACGGTTTTTTCTGGCGTTTACATCACCACCCTTTCCACTCATATATATATATATATATATATATATATATATATATATATATATATATATATATATATATATATATATTATCTATATATGTATACATATATAAATATATATATGTACATATATATATATATATAATTATGTGTATATCTATATATGTATATATATAAATATATATGTACATATATATATATATATATATATATATATATATACCAAAACATATCTATGAATATATGTATGTATGTACATGTACATATAGACACACAAATGTATGTGTGTACATGTATTTTTTCAGAGGGATGGGGTGGCCAATTGAAAGCACACCCCCACTTCATGCGCAATTAAAATCCATCCATGTATCGCCCCTCCCATTTCGGCCACTAGTGGATGAAGAGTCATAACAGTCCTACAGCACGCTACTCGGAAAGGAGCTGACAATACCGCCAAACCATAACATACCTTTTATAGCATAGGAACTAAAAGTCACATCAAACAACACACCCATATAAACTGAACAGTTCCAGCTTTTTAGTTGATGGAGCGGGTATCTGCCGCCACCTCCGTTCTCCCTTCTCTCTCCCTCTCACCCCCATTCCCCTCTCAACCTCTCAAATTCCACTTCTTCATATCGTCGTTCTTCTCCTCTCCTTACCCGTCTTCCTCTCGAGCTCAAGCCCTCTTGTTCTTTGGCCTCAGTCTTCTGGCAGAGTCCTTTACTTGACGTTTTTGGCATCAAGTTCTTTGCATAACGTTCTTCCTCTACTTACTATTTTCTCAAAATCGTAGCTCAGATGTTAACGCCTTCTAAACAAAGTCCTAAATTAAGCTAAAAAGAATCGTCTAACGTTAACCAGGGTAAAATGAGTAGAGCGCTATTGTGCCAAATTAACATAGACTAAACTCATAAATTTCCTTGTCCAAGTTTATGCATGAAAATATGCGGTTGTGTCATCGAAAGATAAGAAAGCTAATTAGATAATTAACTAGATAGATAGATAAATAGGCAGAGAGAGAAAGAGAGAGAGAGAGAGAGAGAGAGAGAGAGAGAGAGAGAGAGAGAGAGAGAGAGAGAGAGAGAGAGAGAGAGAGAGAGAGAGAGAGAGAAAGAGAGAGAGAGAGAGAGAGAGAGAGAGAGAGAGAGAGAGAGAGAGAGAGAGAGAGAGAGAGAGAGAGAGAGAGAGAGAGAGAGAGAGAGAGAGAAAATGTCTATTAATTACAGCTGGGTGTACAATAATACTTGATGTACGGAGCCATTGTGAAACGGCAGAACAAATGGTGAGTTATGAAATTCCTTCGGAGATACTAAATACTAATGCATTAACATATTTTTTACAACCTGGGTGTATGGCGATATGTGGATGTACATATGTAAGCGTGTGTTTGTAAGCGTGTGTTTGTAAGCGTGTATTTGCTTACTATGAAATAGTAAGAAAGATCGGAAGGTCTGCGAACGATAGGAAAACTTTGAAAGAGGAAGAAAAGTTTAGTTTCCAACTTCTTTCAAGTTTCGGCAGAGCGGATCGTTGGCCACAGACATCTGTCTGAGTCACAAGCATCTATCTTAAGTCATCGTCTTCCTCATTGTTGCCTTAAAGTTCTCTCCCCTACTCACTAATATATGGTAATCTAATTCATATCACACTAATTCCTTTATTTTTTTTGTACATGCAGTACGGTTGATGATTTGAGCATAAGCTGGATGCTTGTTGACTTAGGCTTACCTACGTTTAAGATATGCAGCTGTAGCTAACTGGCTGTCAATTCCATCTTAAGAGCACTTAGATTTGGGTTCGATTCTCTGAGTTTACCTATGATTGCCACATGACCAGGCACTTGTACAGGACTATGATGACAGCTTCAGCCCGGGTCAAGTGTCTCCTCCGGCATAAGATTCTCACTTTAGTCACGAAATGTCAAAGGCCAGCAATAGAATATGGAAATATGGCAAGGATCCTGTAAGTTACCTTTCGAAGAGGAATGCCCATGAGAACTTGTTGAGTCAAAATAAAGTGTCAGAGGAGGGAACACATTTTGATACTTTCCATGTTGCAGGAGTTGAAGTTATACAACGGCAAAAAATTACCTGATGAAGGAGAGGGCCACAACCTCACTATGAAGAGAAATCATAGTACACTGGCACAAAACCAGGATAAATCACTCGAAAAAGATAAACATATAGTCCATGCACAGGCGGGAAAATACTTGAAGAGTAAGAGTTCCAGAGCTTCTCCATGGAAAGAAGATGTGGTCTATTGCAATAAGAACGCATATACTTTAAAAGCTGTAAGGATACCCTTCTTCATCGTTATATCATAAATACACGATATCCTGAGTTCTTTAGACTTCCAGGGTTCTGCTGTGTTGCCGAGTGGGTTAGGGCGTCGTTACTTGCGGCGAAGATCGAGGGGATAGCGGTTTGATCTCAGCCACCGGTGAAGTTGAACCAAGGGTATGGTTTATTAAATTCCATGCTACAAAATCCTCTGTAAGTAGAATCGCCCTAGCCTTTCGGTCGGGAGAGTTTGTGACGTTAAACCACATCATCATCATCATCATCATCATCATCATCATCATCATCATCATCATCATCATCATCATCATCATCATCATCATCATCATCATCATCATCATCATCATCATCATCATCATCATCATCATCATCATCATCATCATCATCATCATCATCATCATCATCAGCATTCCTTTAACTAAATAAAATTCCCCGACGGCAGACATTGATTAGAGTAGGGTACTCACAGGATTAAACTCATTAGACTTCCTTTGAGGAAGATCTCGGTTGAAACTGGGGGCAGGCAATGTCCGTGCGAGAGATTCAAAGGAACTAATCAAAATGTTCTAATTAATCGTAAATAATTGAAATTATCCCTTTGCCCACCACCTCTCTCATTCTCACCATCTCACTCTCACGCAATGGGAAGTGAGAAACCCCTGATAGAGCAAAGCACTGTCAGCTGCGGCAGGCCGCTGTTTTTTTCTTAGGCCGATGTTTAGTCGCCTCGACGCCTGGCCAGGGAAGAAATCGATTTTATTCATCTGAGTGGGAGCGAAAGGTATTGTAAGGCCATAATTACATTACATTATTCTGCCGCCACTGCCTTTTCTCTCCATCACACTATTTCTTCATAAACAAACCAGAAGTTCACCTAAATTTAATATATTCATCTGTAGACTGCTAGAATAAGACCTCAAAGGTGCCAATTAAACTTGATGGAAAGGGAGAGAGAGATAGAGAGAGAGAGAGAGAGAGAGAGAGAGGTGGGGGGGAGCAGGCAGCACGACAAAAAAAGTGCAGAAACCGTTCCGTCGTGTCCCAATCTCTGACACCATCTCGCACCCTGCACCCATCCTTAAAAAGAAAGAGAAAACAAAAAAAAAAAAAAAAATCTGACTTCGTCACCGAATACCTGGACCAACCTCTGTGAGCTCTTACGTTTGCAAATATTAGGTCGGATCAGGTTCTGGGTGCCATAAGGTCGTAAGTCTTTGTTTTCCAGCTTCAGCTTGACTTTTATGTTTGTTCCTTCGGAAGTGGCGTTGTGTAGCGCGCTCAGCATCAATTCAGCTTTGATTACAAAGGCTCAGGTTCGATCCCCAACGGTAATTGAGGCCCTCCTGGCTTTCCTTGCACACAGGGCAATGGTGATGCTCTCAAACGCAGCTAAAAAAAAAAGACTTAAAAGGTTATCACACTTGGCGATTTTTCTTCCAACACCCTACCTCCAACCTTCAGTCCAATAACTACAAAATGACTTCGCTTACAGAAATCTAGACTTCTGTAGGAACATTTCAACATTATGTCTTATATTCGTATAGGTTAACAATCTCTTAGTTCATCATTCAGCTTTGTTATATATGACGGAATAAATATAATTTGATATTTGGAGGTTTGAAACATATGATATTATAACACGAGTCGTTTTACTCAAACAAACTCAACTGTCATTGCTGATGAATCCCGTGGAAGCCCACCGTGATAATCCCGTTATTCGGACGTAGGTGAAGGATTACAAAGGAATACAAAGGAAGAACAAACAACAGTAGGCCTACTGGCCCTAACGAGGCTGTTTGTGTTTACTATACTAAGCTACAGTTAAGAAAACAGGGCAGAAGATGAACTAACACTACTGCTAACACTATCCTATCCAATTGCAATTAAGTGCCGGATTGTCAGATCTTTTATTGCAAGGGATAATATTTTATTTGCGTATTAGAGTCCAAATATTTATCTAAGCGATTTTTCAATGTTGTTATTGTGTTACTTTCAACGACAGTGGAAGGTAACGAATTCCACACATTAACAACCCGGTTAAAGAAGAAGTGCTTACCTTCATTCGAAAAAAAGTCTTTTGCCAATTACTTTAAAATCGTGACGTCTTCTAGTATTTGATTGGTCTAATGAGAAGTAATTTTCGACACTGATGTTGTCAAAGCCTTTGAACATTTTACAAACTTCGATTAAATCTCCTTGCATTCTTCTTTTTGAAAGTGAGAATAAGTTTAGACTTTTAAGTCTTTCTTCATACGGCAGATTTCTCAGCTTTGGTATAATTTTGGTCATTCTATGTTGCACTCTTTCCAGTTTGATAATATATTTCTGGTAGTATGGGGACCAAAATTGTACACAGTATTCGAGATGGGGACGGACCAAGGAATTATAAAGGTTTTGCAATATTTTTTCTGATTTTTTTTCGAAGGCTCTTCCGATGAAGCCAACCAATTTATTTGCTGTTTTAACAACTTCTGAGCAATGTTGACTTGGCTTCAAGTTATTTGATATTAAAACTCCTAGATATTTTTCCTTAGTTACTGAATCCAGTATTTTGCCATTCATTTGGTATTGGATGAAATCATTGTTACTTCCAATGTGCATGACTTTACATTTGTTAACGTTAAATTTCATTCGCTACTTGCTTGCCCAGCTTGATAATCTGTCTAGCTTGAATTGCAGAGTTTCGTTCTCTTTGGTGTTTGTTACTTTACCTGTAATTTTTGTGTCATCAGCAAATTTTGATACTTTGCAAAGGAGGCCGTCGTCTAGATCATTTACATATATTAAGAACAAAACGGGTCCCAAAACTGATCCTTACACTACGCCACTATTTAACGTCGAGCCAGCTAGATGAGGCCCCGTTAATTAGAACTCTCTGTTTTCGCTCAGAGAGCCAGTCGTTAATCCAGTTGTGGATACTGCCAGAAATACTGTACGTTTTTAATTTGTAGAGCAATCGTTTATGGGGAACTTTATCGAATGCCTTCTGAAAACCTAGATAAAATATATCAACAGTTCTCCATTCCTCGTATTTGTTAAAGACGTCATGAAAGAAGTCGAGGGGATTAGTTAACATAAGCGTTTGCTACGGAAGCCATGTTGCGAATCTTTCATGATTTTATTTTCTTCTAAAGATTTCACTACACTGTCGCGAATAATGGTCTCTAGCAGTTTACACACAATCGAAGTCAGGCTAATCTGTCTGTAGTTGCCTGGTTGTTATTTGTCCCCTTTCTTGATTTGATTTTTGACTTCTCGCAGAACTCTAGGTGAAATTTTGTCAGGTCCCGGGGCTTTGTTTATTTTGAGCTTATCAATTACTTGTACGACATCACTTTCGTTATTTATGAGTTTATTCAAAACGTTTTGGGACATTTTATGTTCTGGTGGCTGATACACTGAGCAATCCTCATCTGTGAAGACGGATACAAAAAATTATTAAGGATTGAGGCCATCTCATTTTCATCATCCGTATGTTTACCTTCATCATCATTTAGTGTTCCAGTGCCGATGGTAAACGTTTTCTTCTTATTCGCATAACTATAGAATTCTTTAGGGTTCGATTTGCTTGCCTCAGCAATATACTCTTCAAGATTTTTGTTACTACGCTTTATCAGTGTTTTGGTTTCGTGGCGAATTCTGTCTAGTGTTAGTTTATCGTCTTGGCTTTTAGTTGATAAATACTTTTTGTACGCACGCTTTTTACAAGAGAAGTTGTTACTAATTTCCCTATTCCACCACTTTGGTTTATTTGTTGCCGGACGTCTCTCACGATAGGGAACGCAGAGGTTTACAGCATTGTTTAGCTCCATGGTGAAGTTTTCCCACGCTTTATCAATATCAATCTCGTTCGAAGTTGTGCTCCAGTTTGAGTTTTG
>NC_134777.1:64737430-64744930 GCF_046742065.1 Oratosquilla oratoria
TTCCATTTATGGTCAGATATATCCATATAGACGATTGGGTGGTGGCAGCGTATACCTTGATTTTTTTATTTCCCAAATCGTTATTATGTGGGTATCTCTGATCACTCCCATTGGAGGTGCTCTTGGTTAAACACATCCTAAATCAATCGACGGCACCACATTATTGGTGGCCGAGCGGTGGGATTTACGCTATTAACCAACCTGAAGCTCACTTATCTGTGTGTCGACTTAGACAAAGCTTGTGTACCCTGTGGATTGGCAGTACAGTAATCAGAGACAGAATAGATCCTCGGCAGTCACTAAGAGTATAGAAATAGCGGATGAGATTGTGTGGGGAAGTGACGTGTTAAGGTGTATAGCTTTGATGGAACTACACATAATTAAAGGCAGTCAGGTAAAAATGAACAATAAAACGGAATGGGAATCCAATTCGGGAGAGGAAGAAGAGACGAGAACGAGGATGGAAGATAGACCTGAATGGGAATCTAACCCAGGAGGAGGCAAAGAAACAGGTGCTACAAATGAACAGAGAGTCAGTGGAGAGCTATTAGAGATAATAGGTACGTTGAGGAACGTAATAGACATACAGGCACAGAATGCCCAATGCACACCCAAAACCCCAATAAAGGAGGAAAAACCAAGGATACTCGCAGACCCAAACGGCATTCCCATACTAAAGTTGGAAGAGTTACGGGGACTTGATGCCATAGCCAAGTTCCAATTGTTCATTGAGTTGGTGGAGCGATGTAGCGACGATGACCAGGAAAGAATCCTGATTGCAAAGAGTAGGGCCAGCCCGGAATTAGCCGTAGTCATATACAACAATCAAAAGAGGGGAACCATCCACTCATGGGAGTCTTTTAAGACGGGGCTACAGAAGGAATTCGGCATCGAAGTTAACCTAGATCGAGCATGGCAGGACTTAGAGAACATGAGATATGACTGGATAGAGTCACCAGAAACATTCATACATAAGTTTAAGTACCATCATGCAGTACTCGAGACGAGAATCCCAAGTGAAAGCTTACCAAACCGGGACCAGACCATCAAAAGGAAGCTGTGGAATGGGTTACCCACAGGATCAAAGGAAAGGATTGAGGGATTCTTAAATGATGGGTACCCACTTAATCACTTCCTAAATAGATTAGAGAACGAGAGGCAGTTCTTGATGATTCAAAGGGACTCGCCGGTGAACGTGTTACATGCCAAGGAGAGGAAAAACAGCTGTACCCGAGGTGATGTCGATGTCGATGAACTCATGTATAGGATCCGCAAACTAGAGGTTCAGTTAGAGCAGGAGAAGGGGAGGAATGCACAAGAAGGTAGCGACCGTCTCAGATACTGTCAGTACTGTCAAACAGCCTCCCATTGGTTAAAAGACTGTTGGAGGAAACCACCCCCTGGCCATTGTTTTGATTGTGGAAAGCTAAGTTGCAGGAGGGGAGACCCGAATTGCCCAGCCTCGATGAAGAGCCAATACCGCTCAAACTCCAAAGGTTCAAAATGACTGGATAACAGAAAATCAACCCCGGTGATCACTACAGAAGTAGGGGGCCAGCAACTAAGGGCATTAGTAGACACAGGGAGTGATCACACATTGGTGTCGGAGAAAGCATCTAAGATGATTGAAGGAGAACTCAACTTGCGGAGGAATCCTCCAAGATTACAAGGGGTCACAGGGAACCCGCTTAGGATAATTGGAATGATAAAAACAAAGGTTAATGTGGGTAACGCAAAGGTAGTTACACAATGGATTCCTATAGTACCAGACTCATACCTAGCTACTGACATACTATTGGGATGTGACATCTTGAATCAAGCAGATTATCATTGGAACGCCAGGAAGAGAACTCTATGCTGGGGTAGGGTATCGTACCCATTTAACACCGTCAAGAGTCAACGGGGGGAGGTCCGACAGGTACGAGAGAGCCCCATTACGCTAAATGGAAATCCGAAGCATCACTTACAAGTAGGTTTGGAGGCTCCAGTATTCTTAGAGCCATATCAGACTAGATTTATAACAGTCCCAGTGAGAGAAAAACCGGGCACATGTCTTATAGTGTATCCCCAAGCAAGTTACAGCCATAACGGTCACCCATATTTAGTAGATGTTAGCGAAGGGAGTTCAATATACGTACCACTGGTTAACAATTCTAAGAAAAGGCTGAAGTACCAGAAAGGGACTATAATAGGTTCATATGAGCTGACTAGGAACATACCCCCTCTTAGAATTAATGTGACCAGGGAAATACACAATGATCTACTACCTAATTATGAGTCAGCAAAGTTAGAAGGTACTAGGGTAGAGAAGTTGGAAGAGAAAATAAGGGAACAAAACTGGGACCATCTTACTAACAGGGAGCAGAGAGAGCTGAACGAACTGATCCTAGAGCACGAACGGCTATTTATACTGGGAAGCGATGATCTGGGGTTAATTGAAGGTCCACCCGCTCATATACAGGTAAATAACCCTCAGCCCAGTAGAGCTCCTATATACCGTTATCCTGAACAGGCAAAGACAATTATCTCAGATATGCTAACGGATATGGAGGAAAAGGGGATTATTGAGAAATCAACGGCAGCCTGGTTATCTCCAATAGTCCTGGTGAACAAACCCGATGGCAGCAAAAGGATGTGCCTGGACTATAGGCGTGTGAATGAAAAACTGACTGCAGATGTCTACCCTTTGCCAAGACTAGATGAATTAGTAGAACAAGCCAGTGGTCATGAATATTATGTAACATTAGATATGAAGGATGCGTACTTCCAAGTCATGTTAGACAAGGAAAGCAGAGACCTCACTACCTTCAGTGATGGTGTATCATTATATAGATTTAGAAGATTGCCTTTCGGACTGAATTGTGCTCCTGCTATATTTTCGAGGCGCATGACTGAGGTATTGAAGCCCCTGTTACGGAAAGGTTGGGTCAGGAATTATCTGGATGACCTTATTCTATGGGCACCCACCTTCACAGAACTAGTGAAACGACTAGGTGAATTATTCTCAGTACTGGAACAAAATGGAGTCAAATTAAATTTAAGCAAATGTCTCTTCGGACTAAAACAGGTTACATTTCTAGGACATGTAGTATCAGCAAAAGGTAGTAAGCCATTACCGAAAAACGTGGATGCCATACTAATGATGAAAGCACCAAAGAATGTAAAGGAAGTGAGGAGATTCCTAGGGATGTGTGGATTTTATAGGAAGTACATACCAGATTTCGCAAAAATCGCGGTACCACTCACTAATCTTACAAAGTCAGATTCTGAATATGTATGGAACAGCAATCGCCAGGAGGCATTTGAGCACCTGAAGGAGAAGCTAACCAGTGCACCCATACTAGCGAAAGTACGGAATGACCAATCATTCCTACTAACTACTGATGCCAGCAACACACACGTGGGGGCAGTACTGAGCCAAGTGCAGCCAGAAGGAGGCATTAAACCCATAGGATATTTCTCAAAGAAGTTAAACCCATGCGAAACGCGGTACGCAATTACAGATAAGGAGGCACTTGCAATAGTGCTAGCTTGCAGAAACTTTCACCATCACTTATGGGGGACGAAGTTCACCATTATAACAGATCACCAGCCCCTAACCAGTGTATTCAAAAGAAAGACCAAGTCTCCACGCATGAATAGGTGGATCCTAGAGATGAGAGAATACCAGTATGAGATCCAGTATGTAAAAGGGAAAGAAAACGTTGTAGCCGACCAACTGTCAAGGCCAGTTAGAATGATCACGAGAGTACCAGAAGCCACTTGGCTGGGATACGATAGTCCCACTTTCAAGGATAAACAGAGAGAGAGTTCCACATGGTTAGAGTTAGCCAGCTACTTAGAAGGAGGCACATTACCAAGTAGACGCTTAAGGAAGACGACCCTAGATCAGTTTGCATTGATAGACGACATCTTATATTATGCTAGAGAGAAATCAGATGGAAGCGTTCACTACGCACTCATAATCCCTCACAATTTGATTCAGGAAGCAATAAAACATGCACATGAGTTAACAGGTCATTTAGGGCAAAAGAAAACAATTAAACAAGCCGAGGAGCTGTTCTATTGGCCAAATTTAAAGGTAGATGTATGTAATTTTGTAAAGAAATGCATTACTTGTCAGAGGTTCAAGGGTACACAAGGGTTGTCACAGCAATACAAAGAGGTTCCCCCTGCTACAAAGGCAATGGAGAGAATAGGCATAGACCTAACGGATATGGTATCCGGGTCGCAGGGATATAGGTATATTTTGACCATAATCGATCACTACAGTAGGTTCGTTAGGTTTTTCCCATTGAGAACAAAACACCACCAACACATACTACACTCCCTAACCCAGTTCTTCGCAGATTACGGCACCCCAGAGAGCATCATAACAGATAATGGAGCAGAATTCACCAACACGGCTTACAAGAAGTTGTGTGGAGAACAGCAAATCACCCTGCTCTACACTACCCCATACCATCCCCAAGCGAATGGAATGGTGGAGCGGATGCATCGAACATTGAAGAGCATCCTGGCAACGCTCTGCCAGGGCCACCCGAACCAATGGCCGGGTCTACTGCAGGCCTGTCAGAGGAAGATGAATGGAGCCACACACACCTCCACTGGACATACTCCCTACTTCGCCTTCTTCGGAAGACATCCACCCAGATTAGCCGGACACAGACTCCCCGGTGTGGATGGAACGGAAGATGAAGCAGAGATCGCTCATCGAATCATCCGAGAGACCCACCACAAGATGACAACGGAGTACCAGAATGTGGCTAACCGCAGGAGAGGCGAGCAAAAAGTGGAAGTGGGAGCTTTAGTATGGATCCGGAAAGAAACTACGATGCCGGGTACCTGCCGCAAGCTGAATCCCAAGTGGGAAGGACCCTATACAGTGGTAGAGGTGGTAGCAGGACATAGTGTATATGGACTAAGAAATCCCTTCACAGGAAAGGAGACAAGGAGAGCTGCTGCTCAAGTGAAACCTTACTTTGGTTCCGAAGAGTGGTTGGTGGAGCCTGTTGAAAAAGAGTTCCACCCAGACCCGGAAGTGGAAATACTACCACCAAGGATGCGTCGTGCACCAAGACGGCTCATCGAGGAATGCTGAAGAAATCAACTGGAGCAACCCGACCAGTTGGTCCCATATCTAGTGATTTAAGGTGCTAAGATGACAGTAGTTAACTGCAATAGGAAATGTAGGGATCATATCGTGCCAGTATATGTCCAAAGAAAAACGAATGCTCGTGCAAATTAATGCAAAGATGCCCTCAATGTTCCTATATATTGGACCATAAAGCTTAAATGTAACCCACCTATACTTTTATACATGTGTAAGGTTGAGATGTCCTAGGATTAAGGATGCATATATTTCATATGTTGTAAAAGGAAATTTCAGCAACAGCCAGGTGAAGGAACTAAATGTCAACTTAGGGGGGGGGATAAAGAAGTCAATATTAGCCTAGGAGAGGGACTACAAACGATGGTTAGCGAGCACTTTCATTCGGAGTAGTATTGGAAAATGGGGAAATTCTTTAGCTCGAGTTGGGATCATGAACCCAACTCAATTCACAATTGCCCGCTTGACAGGGGTGTAGGACTTCAGGACCTGGTGGACAATCGCCGATTGCCCAGAGGTGAGCCCACAGATGGGGAAGTAGTGTGCCACCCATGGGGCGAATCCACAAGAGAGAGTCGTGGCTTAGCTCGGTCGTAGCGGCTATGCATGTCCAGTCAAGTAGTATGTAAGAGGTCAATTGGGGAATCCAGCCAATACGAAGGCTGATGGAAAAGTCCACGGAGACATCCACAGTAAATTGGTGTACCCCCGGGTCACCTGAGATTCGTACACCTACGAGTGTGCTGAGGAGAGAGTGCCTCGTCAAGCTATCAAAAGGATAATCGCTCTCTGATGCAGGATGGATTTTTTTTTCTTTTGCAGAGGGATTTGGACCACACCAAATAGAATCCTTCACGTGATGTTGCGGAATTTTTCTTTCAGAGGGGCGTAGAGCCATGTAAGGACAGGAATTTTGAAGGGGTATTATTTTTGGAATTTCGTTTTATTTATCTATTTATTTATTTGAGTGTTGATTTGAGAGACTGGGTATTATGGACGTCGTAACGGTTTTACTCAACCAAGAAGCAAAGTAGAAAATAGAGCCTTAATAGACCATGAATTTATTCTATTCTATGTCTGCCTATCAAGATGTGTTGGCAAAGAGCCTTACTATAATCATTGAAGAAGAACATACAATAGGAGATAGCTACAAATATATTTCAGCTGATTTTGGTTAAACTGAGTTTCGACGCGACATTAGAATGTTCTCGAACATAGCGCGGGCACCGTAGCTCCGCCCACCCGTGACGTCACTAAACGTTCGGACAGAGGCGTAAGCTAAGGCCATTAATTTTAAGAGTAATAGGAAAAATTCCCAACTTTCAGTTCAGGATTCCACTAGAGAAATAGTGTAGGGAGAGATTGTAGCAGCTAGGGGCTCTGTTGAGAAGCGAAATGAAGTTTTACGAAATAATACAACAGGGAGGTTAGTAGTTTACCCATAGATACGAACACATAGCCGTCTCGTTCTCTTTGTGCGCAGCTAAAATTTTAATCTGATGCCAAAAATGATTCCGATAACAGGTATGAACACGTTCTGTAAGATTAATGAAAACAAATGTCAATATGTGAGTTAAATGATATAGTGCAGATATAGTAGGTAGATAGTTATCATTATTATTAAGTTTTGAATCTGATGCCAAAAATGATTCCGATAACAGATATGGAAAAAGGGGTTTAAGGGAGTGTACTTCACAAACACTTTGCGTATATACATTTAACATTAGCTATGAGAGTGTAATCCTTAGAGTACAATTCCGTCTGTGATCGTTCTCTAATAAGAATACGGGGTTGAAGGTAGACACAGTGCTTGAAGGTAGACACAATATTGTAAGTAGACTTATACAGTGACCGGAAGGTTGGAGCGTAAATAACTACGTTTCTCCACGTGCCTGTGACCTTATTTATGATGCCCATAAGAAAGAAAAAACTGTGTTATTAAATGTCTCGCATACCCATATATTTTTCATATTGTAAGGATCAATAGATTAGTTGGAGAAAACCACAATATACTTTTGTATTTCCTTACTATATTTTTGCTTCAGTGTAATAATTAACACATAGCAGACCTTCGCTTATTTTCTTTTATTACCCCCACTTGGGCATAGGCCTTTTCGCTACCCAGAACCAACCCCGAACGACCTGAGGAAAGGGGACGGAGTCAGACGTGAATAACAAGGAGCAGTTTCCATTTATGGTCAGATATATCCATATAGACGATTGGGTGGTGGCAGCGTATACCTTGATTTTTTTATTTCCCAAATCGTTATTATGTGGGTATCTCTGATCACTCCCATTGGAGGTGCTCTTGGTTAAACACATCCTAAATCAATCGACGGCACCACATGTGTATGTGTGTGTGTGTGTGTGTGTGTGTGTATGTGTATGTG
>NC_134777.1:64764930-64774930 GCF_046742065.1 Oratosquilla oratoria
GAAGTGTGTGAAATAAGAAAATTCTCAATTGTCTTAGAGGTTTGATAAGTATAGCTTGGGATAGTTGGATTCCATGTGTTAAATGTGCACTTAATAACAAAATTAATACAGCTACAGGTGAAACACCTCATTTTATTATATATGGGGAAAACAAAATTCTCTCATATGAATCAGTGTATAATATAGATGATTACATCTCAAATAGGATACATATATTTCAAGCCATACACCAAAGAATTAGGGAGCACATAAAAGATTATACACAAGAGATGAAGAAGTAACAAAATAAAATTACAAATAGGAGATTTGATCACGGCCAAAGTAAACAATATTGCATATAGACTTGCAACAACGAATCTGATTGGGAAAAGGGTGGAGGAGGAGAAGATTCAATTGGTTCACAATTGTAAGATCACGCCCTTTGGGTAGGATCTTAATGATAAAGTTCAAGATAATTGGACTAATGAAATTACTACGTCACTGCAAAGCTTACCTAGGACCTTGTTCGCGTTTTCTCTGGGAATTGTTGAATGTACCTCAGAGAAACACGTTCTATAAGATTAATTCAAGAAAGATACAGAAAGGAAAAACTTTACATCTAATTTTCTTATACAGAAAAATATAGTGAAGTGAGAGATAGAAGCTTAACATTGTAAAAAAAAAAAAAAAAAATATTAAATGGAACTAAGTCTGGAATACCTATGAAGAGATTATATCTAAATGAAACTAACTAAATGGATGATTGGAGGCAACAGGGCCTACCGTCTAAAATTGTAAGTGACTAATCATACGTAACGAATGGCAATGGAGAAAGGTGGGAGAAAGGAGGTTGAAAAGGCTTGTCCATCTTCTTTCCTGTCAATTCAATAGTAATGTAAGGGTGCGACCTCACTGCAACACTTGCATAGATGCATATTGGACATTTTTTACCAATTTCATTACGGAGCATCAACTGATAACGTTAAGGTCACTAACTTTATTTATTATTATTTTTTTTGATCAAAGATACTGTACTTCTTACGGAGTTATTGGAGCTCTTGACTGCAGCCTTGGACTCAGTCCATAGGAAGGCAGGATCCCTTAAACTGTAGGTTCAGACGTTGGGGGCTTACTGGACGATAAAATTCAGTCAATCTATTCATGTAGCAAAAACAACGAAGTCTGGAAAAGCTTCATATTCCTTGGAAGTATAGTGTATATCAGTAGGGGGTGGTGTCATTTTGCAAAAGTCATCCTTTCGATGCGGTACACCCCTAATATTATTGTCTAGGCTTATATGAATTTGGAAATATCAACATTTGGTCTATGAGATCACCATAACCTCCTTGTATATACTGTTTGATAGTTTCACCTTCAAAATCAATTAAAATATGACGTTTGTGGAATCTTGCATAATATTTTTTTGTGCTTTCAGGCAAACTAACGAGTGAAACAGAGTATATATAATTGTTTACAGGAAAATGATATTATTTCTCTTTTTGCAGATTGAATCGATATGGCTAGCGTAGACACAAGATCTCATTTCAGGAAGACTCTGTGTGGTGGGGACTATATAGAGAGAGCAGAATTACCGCATGAGATGCTCTCAACTGGCAAAGATGTCATACAGAATATGCTCTACTTGCTGCGGCCAAAGCGGGCAGACCAATCTCAGCGCTCTAAGAATGCAGCAGCTCAGCTGCTGGCAGAGCTGATTCAGGAACACTGGCTATTTTGCAGTCTGTACACCATCCACACAAGGCACACAAAGAAACACATCCTGAAGCTATACGGTAAATTTGTCATTGATTCAGACACGGAAACAGCGACAAAATGACATTTTTCAAACAAGAGCAGCAGGATTCAATGCAAGGATGAAACAATTGATGGACATTCTTCTAGAACTCTAAAATACGCAAGAAAATGAAACTAAAACATGAGCAGAAAGTGGGTGAAAATTAATGGGCCTTCCTTGAGGATCAAAGAACCCAGAAGAAAATGTACTGTAAAGACTTGGTGGACAAGGAATGGATGGAAACGATGGAACGTCGGAGCAGGGATATGCAGAGCCTTGATAGAATGAGAGCTGAGTATGAAAAAGGAGAAATAAATCTCTGTGTCAGTTGGATCCTTTGAGGACAGCGAACAGTCTGATTCTGAAGATGCTGGCATGGACCCACACACCTGCTCCGATGATGAAAATCATATTTCTTCTGAGGAAGGTGAGGGTCCAAGTGTTAAGAAACGGCGGACGGTGACAAAAACAATCACTCAGTAGCATGATGAGTTGCCACACCGATATCAGTACATCCGTGAAAGTATACAAAAAGTCCCATCGGAATTCTACGAGACTGTTGACAAACTGAAGAACTGCTACCACATATCTATGATCATAGTCGGCGACAAGATGTTTGGGCGAAACTGAAAAGTACACGATGAACCAGAAATTATTTATCTGGACACCTGTCAGAATCCAAGAGTGTTAGGGATGCAGGCAAGAGCACTGAAGTCATGGAGACGAATGAAGTTGTCCAGATCATGAACTCTGATGAACAAGTAGTTGTGACTTATTATGATGATGGTTTAAAAAACCGAGGCGCTGGTTCTTTTTTCCGTTCAGAGTATCACTGTCAATGAAATATACCGTGCCTTACCGACCATGAACATTGCTTTTGAATCTAGGAATAACTTGGCTGCTCCCAGGGTGGCAGTTCTTGAAATCCTGGAGGCGGCAAGTGGTGTCTCATCTAAAACTCTGTTCGAGAAAATAGACTTTGTAATTACAGACAAGGCAGCTCACAATTTGAAAGTGGATAAGGTATTGGCAAAAAGTCTCGAGTCTGAACACATTCCAGATCACCTGTTCTGCAATGTACACCCAACTCTGATGTTTAATAGTCATTACCAAACATTGGGCTGAAATAGAGAACACGCTGGACAGGGACAAAATCTACTCAAACTTCCCTGTTAATGCAACAACAGTCGCAATAAGACTGAAAAAGTCCTCAATTGTATGACTCGACTAAATCATAACTTTGATCACAAGCCATAGAATCAGGCGCATTAATTTGATATCCATATAGTGCTTCGACCGAACAAGTCTGTCAGCCTCAAGCACCAGCGCTTCAATTGCCTGACACTGATCTGCGCCATCAGTTTCTACTATCTGGAAAATGTGGTATCCTTTCTGCAGAAATATGAATATGTTACAAATCAGTTAGCTTGCATTGTAAGGTGCTTCTTGAACTTAGACTACCTGAAGGTGATGTACTGTGTAGGTACCCTTTTTGGACTTCATCTAGTCCATGATGTTAAAGAAATGCTCGAAATTAATGGCTTTGTTAATATCTTTGCGGAGGACTAGGATTTAATTTGCATGTGTTTCGTGTCCTAGTGTGAGGCACTATGTTTGAATGTGAAATTGAAAGGGCGCTTTGATTTCTTTTGTAATAAGTATTTCACTGGCAGTACCTTAGGGACAATGTCGCACTGACGAGGTAAGATCTTAGAGGTAGTAAAGCAGACTTAATTAAAGGTATTTAAACAGAAGGATAAAATAAGTGGTCAGTATTTCTTTATTTATTATCTTTTTTCTTTTAGTGTAGCCACCAATCATAAAAGAATGCCTGAATATGGTCCGTAGGATGACACTAGTCATGACTACACAAAATTTTGTAATCATTAGCCCATGGTGAATCTTTGACACCAAATGCCTTCGGAGAGTCATAGGGTATCACTTGAATGTCCGTGTATGAAACCAGAGACTTCTCTGTAAGACACAATCTAGGTCTGTTACTATTTCGATTCGTGAACTTCAATTCTAGCCACGGATATGTGACACGGTTCCTTGATATATATTTCATTAACAAGATAACTTTCACAAGAGACATCTCTCGTTGGAGGAGACGAAGGAAGGCACCCAAAAAACTCACAGCTGGAACAAGTCTACTAATTCCTCCTTGAAATGTTTGGAATGGGAAGGGTGAGTGCATGGGAGTATATTCGGGGAACTTGTAAGGAATGCGTCACCATGTCAGTGTAGCGATGTGTGTGAGTGTAGTGATGGGCTCCATATAGATGATAATGATGTACATAATCTTAAGAGTAATCGAATTTTTCCTTGCCAACGGAACTCTACTCTCCCCCGGTGTCTAATTAGGTGGCAGGGACCACATGACCGGCATTTCCGTCGCCGAGCCCACTTTGATATGTCCACGAGCAATCGCTGGTTGAAATGACGAGGCAGGAGTGGATCTAAGTTAATTTGTAATGGAAAATGGAAACTAATTTGCGATTTCGGACGCGTGAGTGTTGGGGTTCAGGTGGCAGTGTCGTCGCGAGGCCATTTTCCTTCCACTAGATATCAAAGTTTGATCAGGACGGTTGGGTCAATTGCAGAGTCGAACGGCCTTAAATGACCCGGAACCTGTATTTACTCTCTCTCTCTCTCTCTCTCTCTCTCTCTCTCTTCTCTTTCTTTCTCATTTTGTATTTTCTCTCATTCTTTCTCTTTCCCTCTCAATGCCGTTGTCACTTTTTGTGACTATGTAATTATGTGCGTTCGTGTGAGCGTATATTGACAACCTGCTAATATACATGAAAACCACAACGTCCGTGAAGTCCAGTCTTTTACTCTCCAATTATGTGCGTGTGCTTGTGCGTGCGTGCGTGCGTGCGTGTGTGTGTGTGCGTGTGTGTGTGTCCGTGTGTGTGTATGTGTGTGTGAATATGTTTGTGTGTGTGTGTGTGTGTGTGTGTGTGTGTGTGTGTGTGTGTGTGTGTGTGTGTGAATATGTTTGTGTGTGTGTGTGTGTGTGTGTGTGTGTGTGTGTGTGTGTGTGTGTGTGTGTGTGTGTGTGTGTGTGTGTGTGTGTGTGTGAGAGAGAGAGAGAGAGAGAGTGTGTGTGTGTGTGAGAGAGAGAGAGAGAGAGAGAGAGAGAGAGAGTGTGTGTGTGTGTGTGTGTGTGTGTGTGTGTGTGTGTGTGTGTGTGTGTGTGTGTGTGTGTGTGTGTGTGTGTGTGTGTGTGTGTGTGTGTGTGTGTGAGAGAGAGAGAGAGAGAGAGAGTCTACGAGCGGACGCGCGTGTATATAACATTTTAAAATATTGTGAACTGAAAGGATGGATAAAATGTGATATTACAAAAACATGTACTTATATGATAGGAGCTCTGATTACCCGGAACCCACGGAAGACGTACAGTAACTTTTCCGATAAGTCAAAGACATTATATCCTCCGGCCTTTGAGAACAGGTACTGATACCTGTGACACACTTTCAAGCGCTGCTTGAGAGTCGGAAAGAATCTCACCGTGGTGAGGTGAGAGATATTTTGTCTGTGAAATGTTCAGCTGGAAAGTCTACCATCGCATGCGCCGAAATGCCCTACCCATATTTCGTAACTGCAAACCTATCACTTCCTCCCTCCTTATTTCCATCCCCTTCTTCCTTCCCCCTCTTCCTCCTTCTCCTCTTCCTCTCCTTCCTCCTATTTTTCCTCCTCCTCCTCCTCTTCAACCTGTCCTCTTTTTCATCCTCATCATTTGTCCTCGTTTTCCTCCTCCTAAGGCTTTTCATTTTCCTCCTACCCTTCTTCATTCTGCTCCACCTCCTCAATCACTCCTTCTCCTCCCCATACTTCCTCCTCATCTCCTCCTTTCTTCTCTTTCCTCTTTTCTCCATTTCCCTTAGCTTCATTTTCTTTCCTTATTCTCCTCCTCTTGAACGTATCTACTACTCATATATGTCCATCCTCTTCGTCTTCTTCCTTCTTGTCTTCTTCTCCACCCCCTAATTTTCCACCTCCTTTTCCTCCTATTTCTCCTTCTCCTCTTTCTCCTCCTCCTCCTTTTATCATCTTTCCTTTTCTCGTTTCCTTTGTCTCTTAGCACTCTTTCCTTCTTCTCAGCTCCCCCTTCTCTTTCGCCTCCTCCTCACCCCCCTCCTCTTCCTCCTCCTTTTCCTCCACTCTTTCTAACCCCTCTTTCGCTTTCCCACTCCTCCTCTATCCTCCTCCCTCCTCTTCCATCATCTCAAGGAACTCTATTCATAGGTCACTCAATTTGATCCCAAAATGAGCGATACGGTACACAGATTATGAGGATGAGATAAACTCGGAGTTACAAGGAGTATGAGTCTGTGGTTGAGGGCTAAAGGAGGGTGAGAGTAAATTTAAGTTTAGAAGAAAGACAGACGAGAGCTAGGATGGGGGTAAAGGATAAGGGTGATGGTGAATATGATGATCAAAGCGCAAGTGAGAGTAATGGTGAAGGTGAGGGTAAGTGTGAGGGTGAGATGAGGGTGAACGTGAGGATGAAGATGAGGGTGAGGATGAGGGTCAGGGTGTAGGTGAGGGTGAGGGTCAGGGTGAACGTGAGGATGAGGGTAAGAGTCAGGGTCAGGGTAAATGTGAGGGTGAGGATAAGGGTGAGGATAAGGGTGAGGGTGAGGGGGTAGGTGAGCATGAGGATGAGGTTGAGGGTAAGGTAAGGGTGAGGGTGAGGGGGTAGGTGAGCATGAGGATGAGGTTGAGGGTAAGGTAAGGGTGAGGATAAGGATGAGGGTAAGGGTGCGAGGATGAAGTTGAGGGTGAGGGTGAATGTAACCGTTAAGATGGTGTGAGGATGAGGATGAGGGTCAGGGTGAGGGTCAGGGTGAGAGTGAGGATGGGGGTGAGGGTCAGGGTGAGATAAGGGTGGAGCTGAGGATCAGGGTGTGGGTGAGGGTCAGGGTGAGAGTGAGGATGGGGGTGAGGGTCAGGATGTGATGAGGGTGAAGGTGAGGATGAGGGTTAGGGTGTAAGTGAGGGTCAGGGTGAGTGTGAGGATGAGGGTGAGGGTAAAGGTAAGGGTGAGGATGAGGGTAAGGGTGCGAGGGTGAAGTTGAAGGTCAGGGTGAATGTAATCATAGAGATGATGTGAGGATGAGGATGAGGTTGAGGGTGAAGGTCAGGGTCTGGGTCAGGGTGTAGGTGATGGTGAGGATGAGGCTGAAGGTGAGCCTGAGGATGAGGGTGAGGGTCTGGGTGAGCGTCAGGATGAGGGTGAGGGACAGGGTGAGATGAGGGTGAGGGTGAGCGTGAGGATGAGGGTGAGGGTGAGCGTGAGGATGAGGGTGAGGGTAAGGGTAAGATTAAGGGTGAGGGTGAGGATGAGGGTAAGTATGAGATTGGGGGTACAGTTGAGGGTGAATGTAACCGTTCTGATGATGTGAGGATGAGAATGAGGGTGAGAGTCTGGGTGGGCGTGAGGGTGGGGATGAGGGTCAGGGTGAGATGAGGATGAAGGTGAGGATGAGGATGAGGGTCAGGGTGTAGGTGAGGGTCAGGGTCAGGGTGAGCGTGAGGATGAGGGTCAGGGTCAGGGTCAGGGTAAAGGTGAGGATGAGGATGAGGGTAAGGATGCGAGCGAGGATGAAATCGAGGGTGAGGGTGAATGTAACCGTAAAGATGATGTGAGTATGAGGATGAGGGTGAGGGTGAAGGGGAGGGTGAGGGTGAGGTTGGGGGTGAGGGTAAATGTAACAGTGTAGATAATGTAAGGATGAGGGTGAATTAAGGATTGATTAGAGGGTGAAAGTAAGAAGTAGAGAGATACGGAGCTATAGGAAAGAGGCCAAACGCATAGTATGAGATCCAGTGTATTTAAGGTTACGACCAGCAGGGCTTCTTCAGAAATAGCATAGTAGATAAACATCTGACTCTTTATATAGCCCGAGCTTGCGGGTAGAAACGAACATGAAATTGGTGTAAAAACAACTTGAGGAAATTGCTTGTTACTTCGTTATCAGAATTGTTAGAGGTTTATTTATGGTAAAAAAAAATCCATTGTTTTCATTGATATTATTAATGATAGATATAAAAGCAGATTCAAAACTTCTACGATTTATAGTATCGTTTTCATGTTTTAATACCGTAGATTAATTCCAGTCAGTATTGTGGCCTGTATCTCACATTCTGTGGTTGGCCTCTTTCCTACAGTGAGGGTAAAGGTAAGGGTGAGGGTGAAGGTGAGGGTGAATGGTGTAATTTGAAATTGAAGGTGAAGGGATGAGGGTGAGAGTAAGGGCGAAGGTGAGGGTAAGGGCGAGGGTGGGGGTGGGGTGAGGGTAGGAGTGAGGGTTAGGGTGAAGGTGAAGGTGAGGCGAGGGAGAGAGTGAAGTGAGTTTTAGGGTGAGTGTTACGGTGAGTGTGAGTGTACAGGTGAGGGTAAGGGTGAGGATGAGGGTTTGTTTGTAGTAGGACAAGGGTGAGATTATGGGTGAATATAAAGACAAGGGTGAGGGTAACGCTGAGGGTAAGGTTGTAAATGTGGATGAATGAAGGCAAGGGTGAGTGTCAGGGTTCGTGTGTGGTAGGGTAGGGGTGAGGTTATGGGTGTTTATAAGGGTAAGGGTGATGGTAACTGTAAGGGTGAGATGTAAATGTAGATGAATGAAGGCAAGGGTGAGTGTGAGTGTGGGTGCATGAGTGCGAGTGTGAGTATAAGTGTGAGTGTGGATGTGAGTATGAGATTTTTAGGGTAAGGGTGAGGTGAGGGTCAGAGTAAGGTGTGAGGGTGAGGATAAGAGTTTGGTGTGAGGATGAGGGTAAGATTGAGGGTGAGTTTGAGGGTGGATGAAGGTAAGGGTAAGTTCTAGGGTCAGGTTAAGGTTGAGGATCAGAGTGAGGTGGAGGTGTGAGGGTGAGAGTTAGAGTAAGGTGTGAGGATGAGGGTGAGGGTGAGGGTAAAGGCAAGGATGATGTTGAGTTTCTGGTCGAGGCTGAGTGAGGGCATGTGGGTGGTATTGAGGCCAAAGATGTGTCGGTGACGGTGACAGTGAGAAAGGTGGTAAGGAGGTGACAGAGGAGAATGCTAAGAAGGAGGAGGAGGAGGAGGAGGAGGAGGACGGTAAGGGGGAAGGGGATGGAAGAGGAGAAGGGAGGGACGGAGAATGGAAAGTTAGTTAGGGAGTATATTGCAGCCTGTCATGTTGCCTTGTGAAGAGCCTCGACATCAGTGGGGAATCTCGGGACTCTTATGGTGACTCGCATACGATGTCTTCCGATGGTTTCTTCTCTTTTGCCACACTGCCATGGCCCGCCATCACCCAGTCATGCCAGGGAGGGATAAAGGGGTAAGAAGGGAGTGGGAATAGGAAAAGGGTGAATACAAGGGCAGGGGTAGGGAAGGGGTTGAAGAAAAACGTGAGGGAGGGTAAAGAAGGTCAAGAGAGTATAATTACTTCTTCGGCGGTAACCAGTTCCTTGGGAGCAGTATCGCGCGGAGGAAGTTTATAGAAGTGGTAGATGAAAGATCCAAGAAAAACAGTAGAAAGGACAGATAGTAGAAGTTACAAGTGATCAATGAAGATTAGTTGACAATCATGAAAAATGATGCATGACTCTGGTCCGTAGGAACGTCTCTAACGTCCTTCCATAAAACTCATACCCTATATGGGGTAAGGGCAAAGGATGGGGAAGAGAGGATGGAAGGGGAAGGGAATGGGGAGGCGGAGAGGAAGGAAATGGGCAGGTAGAGGGGAAGGATAGAAAACAAGAATATGGGAATGGTCAGATGAAGGGTAGACGCAGCGGAAGTAGGAGAAGGAGGAAGAGGAGGAGGAAGAGGAGGAGGAGGAGGAGGAGGAGGAGGTGGAAGAGCTGGAAGTGGAGGCTGAGGACAGGAGGAATATGAGGAAGAGGAGGAGGGGAGGAAGAGGAGGAAGAGGAAGAAGAGGAGGAAGAGGAGGAAGAGGAGGAAGAGGAGGGAGAAGTGAAAGAGGAGGAAGAGGAGAAAGAGGAGGAAGAGGAGGAAGAGGAGGAAGAGGAGGAAGAGGAGGAAGAGGAGGAAGACGAGGGAGAAGAGAAAGAGGAGGGAGAAGAGAAAGAGGAGGAAGAGGAGGAAGAGGAGGAAGAGGAGGAAGAGGAGGAAGAGCAGGAGGTGGGGGTAAGATGAGTGGCGCATGGTATTGCTCTCTCAATCCCGAAGACACCAAACGTCTTCCGGAGACCTGATCCTCCGGACGGATCTCTTCAAATCTGGAC
>NC_134777.1:64779930-64784930 GCF_046742065.1 Oratosquilla oratoria
TACCTCCATAAATAGACAGGGCAAAATAGCCGACAATGGGCTGCCCATTGCGAGGCCTTTTGTTTGTTTAATCTCGGTGTTGTTAAAAATAAAGTATCCAAACTTAACGCACATTGAGATTTGTTTAAGGTAATCAGATTTTGGGACTGGAAGGATATCATCAGCTATGTCATCAGTTACCTTTTTTAGTGTAATCCCTTATGTAAAATCTCGACTTTGTTCCAATCAATAGAGACGTTCGTAAATAAAGCTGTTACTTGTGTGTGTGTGTGTGTGTATGTATGTGTGTGTGTGTGTGTGTGTGTGTGTGTGTGTGTGTGTGTGTGTGTGTGTGTGTGTGTGTGTGTGTTTCACATTGGTAGAGTAAAAGTAAGAACATATACAATATGAAGATTTGGATCTTAGTTCTCTTCCATACATATTGAGAAAGCCAAATACTCTGGTTAATCAAAGCAATAACTCTATGGACAACACTATTCCATCGCAGGGCTTGTCGATATGACCCACAACAAGTATGCAATACATTTCATTGTATGCGATGCTTTCTATCCATTACCTTGATGTCCTAGCCATATGCATGGCCAGACTAAACTGTGTCATTAAATAAGTCTACAAACTCCTAGACTTTGGTGTTGGTTCAGGAATCCCAGAGTCCAGTCGTTCTCACTTCCCTGTGCAGTGATGCGAGGCCCGTACCCAGAATCTCCAATGACTTTGTAAGAAGTTCAGTATCATTGATAAAGACAAAGGCCGTGAAATAAACATTGCCAGTGGATGCTCCATAATAACACTGATCGACATTGCCCAATACCTAGTCATGTAGGTGCTGAAAAGTTTTGGGACGAATATGTATCCTTTCCTCACTCAAGTAATAATTGGAAAGAAGGCGGACACGACTCCTGCATATTTCACAACACTTTCTTCAGAATAGTAAAAGTCATAAATCAAGTCAATAATCCTCGTAGGAATTCCACGGATTCGCAGAAACGGCTTAGATCACCGAATTAAACGTCTTCATAGGATCAACACAGACTTGAAGAAACTCCTGTTGAAACTTGCGTCGGTGCTCCACAAGAACATAGAGAGCTAGGATTTCACCAGTTGTTGATTCACTGGGCTTGAACTAAGAATGTGTAGTCCTTTGAAAGCTTAGCAGGTGTGAATGAACCCATGCCAGCAAGTGATGGACAAGCACCATGTCCGACACATTGAACAATGTGATACCGTGGTAGTAGTTCCAGCCTTGTCGATACCATTTCTCCCTCTAGATAGGGACGACCAGAACCGTTTTCCAGTCAGAGGGAATGGTACTAGTTGCCAGACAGCAGCATATCTTTATCTCCAGTTTTCAGCAACTCCATGCTTATGTTGCAGATGTTGACTACCTTTCCACTCTTTAATTTATAGCCTCCTTGACCTCCTTTACAGAAGGCGGAGTTTCTTCTATTATTGTATATCCAACTACCATCTGATTACTAGCCAGAGAAAACTGGCTGCTCGGAGTGTTATACACGAGCATCTGTTTAGAGTACTTGGCAAAATAACTATTACACATTTCACACTAGTTACCCATCATTTGTTGAGGCCATGCTCACCTGGTCGGGGTGTCTTTAAGGCTTGGTAAGTAGGCTTGAGGTCATTTGTATAAAAAGACACCTAACGTACTTAATGATTCCACCTGACTTATTTTTCTTTATCCATCTTTATGAAAACCCTAAATGGATGTTTCTAAGTCCTGTATCGGTCCTAATCCCCAATCAATCTTACAGCACGGCATACCTCTATACTCTTCACAGCCTCACGCAACGCCGCACTACTCCTCGACCTTGAATGCTCTCCATTTCACTCCTTGACAGCTTTCAGAAATTTACGTTTAAATGTATCCCGTAATTAATCAGAATCCTCAATGATTCCAAGCACTATGAACCAATTAGAAATTTTTACTGTATACTCCTAGGCACACACATCGCCCCCTGAGATTCTCCATATGATATCTAGATTATTAAATCTCGTGATTCCCCTGGATTTGATATGCAATCTGTGTTTTGCTACCAAAAATCTGTAATCAGTCCCCCCCCCAAAAAAAAAAAAATCGATAAAACTTTCAGTTCTGTGGGATCCTCTTACAGGTGCTAACATTTGATTTTTTTTTTTTTTTTTTTTTTTTTGCCACTTCTCCTGCATTGCTATACCAAGGCCGTCGGAGAGGCTTTTGTCTCTGAAACCTGAAACCAGAGACCTTCAGTCTTCTAGACTATACAAAGTTCAGAAAGAGAGAACTATTAGTGTTTCTAGTTCCAGAAGCCTGATTTACACATAAGCTAAATGGCGGTAACCATATTAAAGTAACACAAAACAGCAAATGAGTTCTTTGCTGGACAGTAATCGATTACAACTCAAGAATTAATTAATCTTGTGCGAATATATAGTATGTAAGTATTGTACATAGGACTTTGATTAAGCCCCATTATCCCTCCTAACATATAATCCTATTTAAATACAGTAGTACGTGTAACTCTTACAATTGATCTTACCACTGCCTAATCTTTCCTTCGAGAGAGACAAAATATAGATTCTAAGTCTCTTGGCTCATTATGTACGTATATTATATATATATATATATATATATATATATATATATATATATATATATGTATATATAAATATATATATATACATATATATATATCTATATATATGTATGTATGTATGTATGTATGTATGTATGTATGTACGTATGTATACATGTAGATATATATCTAGGCTTATGTATATTCATATCCTCGCAACAACTTCCCACTGTATTCTCTTTCCTTTACGTGTGGTCCTTCCTCTGGCTTGTCCATCCCTCCTATGCCGCAGTCTTTGGATTTCTCACCACCGTGAGGTTTGTTTGATCCCAAGTTATCGTCCCTTTCTCTTCGGCTTTGCCTCTTATTCTTTGTTGTTTAATTTCATCGAGACGCGAGTTCCCCCCTCTTCCGTTTTCTGTTGGGTCAAATTTGTGTCTTCACTTTGACGTGTGGTAGAAACGTTTCGTTTCTCTCTCTTTCTCTTGTTCTCTCGCTCTATCTCTCTCTTTCTCTTGTTCTCTCTTTTCATTTTCTCTCTTTCCCTCCCTCCCTCTCTCCCCCTCCTCTCTCTCTCTCTCTCATATACACATACACACGCACACACACATGTATATATATATATATATATACATGTTGAAGTACGTAGAACAGAATGAGTGGAAGGGTGGTGAGGTAAACACCAGGAACCGTTGGAGTTTTTATTTCTAACGTTTCGTCCTGAAAGGACTTCCTCAGAGTATACACAAACAAATAATTGACAGCTTATATACCCAAAGCTTTACCCGTTCCTCCCCGTTCGTCTTCGCTCCTCATGCACCCCCGTTCGGCATCACGAATAACCAAGCTGGCCGTTACTCTCGCCAACTTTACAAATCCATGTAGCAACCACCGTGATGGATTTGTAAAGTTGGCGAGAGTAACGGCCAGCTTGGTTATTCGTGATGCCGAACGGGGGTGCATGAGGAGCGAAGACGAACGGGGAGGAACGGGTTAAGCTGTGGGTATATAAGCTGTCAATTATTTGTTTGTGTATACTCTGAGGAAGTCCTTTCAGGACGAAACGTTAGAAATAAAAACTCCAACGGTTCCTGGTGTTTACCTCACCACCCTTCCACTCATATATATACATATATATATATGTATATATACATATATATATATTATATATGCTAATAAGAACACAGGTACGTGTGTTCACTTATGCAAAATAGACCACTTGGAAAAAATAATCTAACGAAACAGAATGCTTTCGTATATTACATCTAGTGCACTGGATGTAATATACGAAAGCGCTTTGCTTCGTTAGTTTCTTTTTTCCAAGTGATCCACTTTGCATATATATATATATAAATATATATATATATATATATATATATATATATATATATGTATATATACATATATATATATGCATAAATATATATACATATATATGTATGATATATATACATATGTATATGTATATAATATATATATATATTTATGTATACATAAATATATATACATATATATATGTATAATATATATACACGCACACACACACACACACACACACACACACACACACACACACACACACACACACACACACACGCATATATATATATATATATATATATATGTATATATGTATATATGTATATATATACATATACTATAATAAAGTAGTAGCTTCTGTCTGTCTGTCTGTCTGTCTGTCTGTTTGTTTGTTCACGAACTCCTCCTAGGGTTTTGGAGATAGACCCCATAACCATATGTGTTCAGATAACCCATCACTTCAAGTACTTGGATAACTATATTTTAATACCAAAATGAATTATTTTCGTTAGGGTTAAGGGTTAAAGTTAGGTGGGGTATGGTTAGGTTAGGGATTTTGTTTTTGTTACAATTTCCATTGAGTTATATTAATAGGTGTATTTTTTCTCCACAAAATCTATCAAAATTAAAATGATCATCAATTACATATATATACATATAAATACATATATATGTATATATGTATATATATATATATATATATATATATATATTTCATTAAATGAAATGGTAAGCTTGTTGTGACAAAGCTCTTTGTCAATCTTCTCTCTCTTTCGTAAGGAGACTTTGCCTTCCATAGGCAGGAGTCTGAGTAAATCGCCGTATGCCATGATATAGAAATAGGCATAGTCGAAAGCCAAAACGCGTTTTTGCACCTCCTGGTGCTTCTTCAGTGGCAATTGAAGTAATGAAGATTCTATGAATATCAGCAACTTTTATATACGGAAGGTGGATGGTGATTGGCTGGATTGCTGCGGGTTACGTACGGTCTTTTCTCCCATTGGCTGAGCGGTGTGTGACGTCATCAGTTTGCGCCCCAGCACTCTAATGGGTGGACCTCCTAACGCTTGGTAACGCTTGCAGGTCATGGGCTTGTATATTGAGCTTTGG
>NC_134777.1:64812430-64814930 GCF_046742065.1 Oratosquilla oratoria
TGTTATATGAATTTCTTTGCAAATGACGCAAAACTACTAAAGAAAGTAAACACAGAAAAAACTGTGAATCACTACAAAAAGACCTGGGCAAGGTCTGGGAATGGAGCCAAAAGTGGGAAGTGAACTTCAACATCAAGAAATGTAGTATAATGGAGTTTGGAAAAGTAAAATATTGAATAGCAGGGCAATATAAAGTCTGTACAAAGGAAATAAAAAAGTTAGCTCGGAAAAGGACCTAGGAGTAATTATTAACAAACACATGTCACAAGACAAGCATATTAACAAAATAGTCAAGGAAGCCTACAATTTGATAAGATCAATAAAGGTGGCCTTTAACTACTTGGATGAGGTAATAGTAAAGAAAATATTAGTCATACTGATAAGACCAAGATTGGAGTACGCTGTGACACTATGGACACCTAGTACAAAAAGAATATAAAGAAATTAGAAAGAATCCAAAGAGCAACGAAAAAAATGGCACCAACACTTTCAAAATTGACATACAAACAAAGATTGTCCAAATTGGAACTACCAACCCTGTAACAAAGAAGAGAAAGAGGAGATCTACTGCCCATTTACAGAATCTGTACCACATCTGCTGAAGACGATCACAGATAGTGATTGAAATATACGGATCTCTTTACTTTCGCCTATTCTTCTCCGAAAGTGGCTTATTGGTATAATTTCACCATGTGCTACGACACAATCTTTGCTGTGATATATATATATATATATATATATATATATATGTATATATATATATATGTATATATATACATATATGTATATATATATACATATATATACATATATATGTATATACATGTATATATATATATATATATATATATATATACATATATATATATATACATATATATACATATATATATTGTTGAGACATTCTGACAGGTTGACGTAAGCGGAGTAGGAAACACAGGAGTCTTAGTCTTGAGTTTATTCCTGACTAGTTTCGCAGGTATGCTTTTTCAAAGGAATAGGTTTACAAACGGGCTGTGGGCATTATATACATGGGGTGGACCTCACCACCTCCCCGTGTTACCATAGTTGGTAACATAGTTATTATTGTTGTTACTATTATTATTTAAATATTTAAATTTTCATTTTTATCATCATTGTTATCATTACTATTGTTACAATTACTATTAATAATTTCTTTGTTATTAGTGTTATCATATCTAATTGTAAAATTTCATCATTGTTACGTTAGCCACAATGTAATGTTCACACTCGTCACCAACTATGGTCACACGGGGAGGTGGTGAGGTCCACCCCATGTATATAATGCTCACAGCCCGTTTGTAAACCTATTCCTTTGAAAAAGCATACCTGCTGCCAAGATTTACCAATATATATATATATATATATATATATATATATATATATATATATATATATATATATATATATATATATATATATATATATATTCGTACTTCGTACCATACTCCTGGTAGGTCCAAGACCTGTCAGTTACGATGCACCATTCTTCTCCATTGCTGTCTGTCGTTATAAATTTCACTCTCTTCGACTTCTTCAATCGATGTTCCTCTACTCTGCAAAGCTTTATCCACATTCTCGATCCACCTCACTCTTGGCCTCCCCACCGGTCTTCGTCCTTCTGGTTGCCATTCGTACAGTTGTTTTGGCAATCTGTTTTCATCGATGCGCCTCATATGTCCATACCATCTGAGCTGGCCTCGCTGTACAAATTCCAGCACGGATTCCACTCCAAGTTCTGCCCGTATCACTTCGTTTATAATTCTGTCCCTTCTTGTCACACCATATATAATCCTCAAAACCCTCATTTCTGCTGCCCCTATTCTGCTCTCAGTCTTTTTTGTTAGCATCCATGTTTCGGCTTCGTACGTCAGTATTGGTCGTAAAATGGTAGTGTACAAAAGTGTTTTTACTCTTCTTGGAATTGTTCTTTCCTTCAGCAGTGGGTACAGTAGGTTGAATTGTGCGCTCGTCTTTCCAATTCTACTATCAATTTCACGTTCCATAAGATACATACCATTGAAATTTACACCTAAGTATTTAAACTCTTCAGTCTCTCTCAGTACATAATTTCCTACTCTTAGCACACTCTCACTCTCTTCTCTTGATACGGTCATGACTTCCCATTTCTCAATATTCAGTCTTAGTCCATATTCATTCAACGCATTATTCCATCTATTTAGTGATTCTTGTAGCTCTTCCAGATTTTGACTTGCCAGTGCCACATCATCGGGATATGCCAGTATGACCACTCTGTCTTCAACCCTGTTTACATTCTTCAATATACAGCCCATATATAGTGCAAAAAGTAAGGGAGACAGTACTCCTCCTTGTCTGACCCCAGTTTCAATTCCAAACCACTTATACTCTTCCTTTCCACATTTCACTGCACTTTTGCAATCCTTGTAGATGCTTTTTACTGCTCTTAGTAGTTTTCCTGGTATTTCATACTTCGACAGTACTCTCCACATTTTCTCTC
>NC_134777.1:64822430-64824930 GCF_046742065.1 Oratosquilla oratoria
TGAAGTGAAAGCAACTGTTAAGATGATGAGAGTAAGTAAGGCATCTGGGTTGGATGGATGTCATGCATAATGTCTGAAAAAAAATTATAGTGGACTGGCTGGTGAGATTATTTAATGTTTGTTTAAGAGAGGGTAGAGTGCCGGAGGAGTGGAGGAGTGCCTGTATAGTTTCACTTTACAAGGGAAAAGGGGACAGGTGTGAGAGGATTAGGAGAGGAACAGAGGGAGCAATTGGTGAGGAACAGTGTGGGTTTAGGGCAGGTAGGAGTTGCGTAGATCATATTTTTGTGGTAAAACAGGTATGTGAGAAAGCTATAGCAAAAGTTAAGGATGTTTTTTCGGGCTTTTATTGATCTGAAAAAGGCTTATGACAGGGATAGGAGGAAAACTTTTAAGAGCAGTCAAGAATTTTACGAGAGTACTAGAGCCTGTGTTAGGATTAGAAATAGAGAGAGTGAGTGGTTTGAGGTAAAGGTGGGACTTTGTCAGGTATGTGTTATATCTCCTAGGCTGTTCAATATATACATGGATGGGGCGGTGTGAGGGGTAAATGCAAGGGTAGTGGATCAGGGATTGGAGATTTTTAAAGAAAATGGAGAAAAGTGGGAGATAAACCAGCTGTTTGCTGATGACACTGGGCTTGTAGCATGATCATAGGAAAGATTGAGGACGTTAGTAACAGAGTTTAGAAAGGTGTGCGAAAGAAGAAAGTTGAAGATAAATGTGGGTAAAAGTAAGGTGATGAGATGTACAAGGGGAGAAAATGGCAGCAGACTGGAAGTGAGTATTAAAGGAGAGAGGAAGTGGATATGTGGCAGGAAAGGGAGGAGTAGGGTGGAGGTAGAATGCATATTGAGAGAAATGAGTAAATGCCTCGAGGAACTAAAAAATGTAATGAGAAACAGACATTTGGGAATGGATACTAAGAGAAGATTGCATGAAGGAGTGATTGTGCCGACAGTACTATACAAGGCTGAAACATGGAACATAAGGGAGGAAGAGTGGAGGAGTTTGAATGTGTTTGAGATGAGGTGCCTGAGAAGTATGATAGGGGTTACTAGGCTGGACAGGATGCATTTGATAGTTTGTGGGTAGAATTAACCCAAACAAATGGACAAAAAAAAAAGGAATGTAGGTGTAATATATAGGCCAAAGACATTATCATTGGCAGACGACAAACTGTTATTTTAAGAACTGTCTAATTTCTGCAACCGGGATTTATTGATAATGGGTCATTTCAATTTTACTGACATTGATTGGCTGACCCTTGAACATAGCCATATAGGTAGTCGCTTGATAGATTTTCTCGGTGACAATTACTTAGTTCAGCATGTAAAAGAACCCACAAGACATGGAAACTTACTCGATCTATTGATCACTAGCCGCGAAAGCATGATAACCGATGTAGAAGTCGGTGAAACTATTGCAAATAGCGATCACAACTTAGATTCAAACTGCTAAAAAAAATTCGAATAGATACTTGTGTTTCTAAAATACCCGATTTCAGTAAAGCTCAGTTCATAGGACTACATCAGGAGCTTCAGCTTACAGATTGGGAGGCAAAATTAAGCGAAAGATCAGTAGATCAGATGTGGGAAACATTTCAAAATACGCTCACTAAGATGATTCATACCTACATTTCCTTTAAGGGCAGACGTTCCCCAAATTAGGGTCGCCCAAAATGGCTTGACAAAGAAACTAAAAAAAAGTATTGCTAAAAAAAGACAGGCTTACAAGAAATATAAGTGTTCGGGTGCATCAAATGACTACCAAAGTTATGTATTAATACAGAAAGATTAAAAAAAAAAAAACAAAAAAAAACGACTATACGAAATGAATATCGCTGACAAATCCAAAGAGAATCCCAAAGAATTCTATAGTTATGTTAGAGATAAAAAGGTTGTTAGCAATCACATTGGTCTCCTATTATCTGGTGACGGTCAACTTGAATATTCAAATGAAGGAATATATGATATTTTAAACAATTATTTTTGCTCAGTATTCGTAAACAAAACACCTCAAATTAAACTCCAAGCCGAAACATGTGAAAAGTCTACGGTAAACTTACTCTCTACGGTAAATATAACAAAAGAAAAAATTAAAAGGTGTATAGAGAAACTCAAAGTTAATAAAACACTAGAGCCTGACGGTTAGCACCCAAGAATCTTAAAGGAGATGAAAAATAAGATTGTTGTTCCATTAGAAATTATTTTCAAGAAATACATCATATCCGGAGATGTCCCAAGAGAATGAAAGCTAGCTAACGTTACTCCCATATTCAAAAAAGGTGACAAAAAGAAACCAAATAACTAGAGGCCTATTAGTTTGAATTCAACCGTAGGAAAAATAATGGAAACTATCATCAGAGATGCTATCGAACATCATTTAGAGAGTAACTGTTTGATAAAAGATAGCCGGCATGGATTCAGACGAAAACGTTCTTGCATGACTAACTTACTCAAATACTACAACACAGTTATCTCGAATTATGGCAAAAGAA
>NC_134777.1:64829930-64842430 GCF_046742065.1 Oratosquilla oratoria
TGTGTGTGTGTGTCTGTGTGTGTATGTGTGTGTATGTGCGTATATATATATATATATATATATATATATATATATATATATATATATATATATATATATATATACATATAATATATATATATGCGTGTGAGTCCGTTCGTGCGTATTTATGTGCGTGTGTGTGTGTGGACATGTATGTGTAAAAGTACATATGTCCATGTGTGTGCGTGTTTTTGTATTTGTATTATTTAAAGGGGAACAGCAACAGAAGTACATATAACGGAGAGATCTTTCGTCTAAAATGAGAATGTAAATAATTTGTAGTTAATGTATTGACAAATATGATTAGATGAAGAGAATCATAATCCAGAGAAATATCATTTGACAACAAAACTTACAATTACGTAACGGGTTGGGGTCTTGTAATGGATATGTTTTTTTAATCATCGTTTTCTTTATAAACCCCGAAAGAGAAAATTACCAAATGACTGGAAAATAACTAATCAAGCTACAGAAAATAAATAAATACATGAAATAAAGTAGCGCACACAATTCCTAAACACGACTGTGATAATAATGATGTTAATATAACTTTTACTTCTTTGTGTTAAAGCATGTTTGGCTGAAATATAATACAGCAGGTTCTAGTATAAACTGATTTGCATTTGTGCAGCCCTGTCAAGAAGTTGAATTGTATCCATGTTTATGAATTTCTCCACCTGAGTTTACAATTTGCTATTAAAAGTGGAACAAATTGCTGCGGTTTAGGTAGACTGCGGAAAATTTGTCACTGATGGACAGACAGGTTACTAGTAATCTTCGAATGAATTGCAGTATTCCTGGGTTTGAGTAATACCTATCATACCCAGTGGATTACAATTGCACACAATAATTCACTTCTATCTGCCTTCTTTATAAAACCGTTTTTAGATCTAATCCTGAATCAATTAAAAAAAATCTTTATTTTCCAAGACTTCCTGGGAGCAGTCTTGCGTTAATCAAAATCATAAAAGTCAAACGACCAATTGAAATATATGTATTTTATTCCCGAAACTACCTAGAAGCAGTCTTGAATTATGAAACTATTAAAAGTCAGTCACTCATCAAAATTTAATTCTGGCTAACGGCAGATGATTTCATTAAACCCAGAGTTGCTTAAAAGTAAGTCCACTTGAAAAGAAAAGACAGAATGTATAAACTATTCGCTTAGAACCTTAGCTATTCAAATAAAGAAATAAGGTCTTAATACACAGTTTCTTATACCCAATTGTCGGTGAACTGAAGCAAAAGCACTTGATATAACACAAAAGCGTTTTTGGCATGCTAATACAAGACAGCTTTCCCTCGCTGGATAATTTTGTCATCCGGCAAACACAAAATCATTCTGAACCGGTTTTCCAAACTACCACTGTCTAGCTAATACAGTACCACTACGACTGTTTATGTAAACTCTTGCTGGCTGCTTTTCACAGAACCACTCTGTTCGGTTTCATAAAACGGTGACGCCTGCCTAACACAGGTCAGACAGATTGAGTAATACTTGCAGAGCAACTCTGAAAATAGAATTGAAGAGAGAAATTGGTCAAACACACACACACACACACACACACACACACACACACACACACACACACACACACACACACACACACACACACACACGCACGCACACACACGCACGCACACACACGCACGCACACACGCACGCACACGCACACACACACACACACACGCACGCACACACACACACACACACACACACACACACGCTGTTTATCCATATGAGAGATTTCGATCATCGTATCGATTGGATCAATGCCTCTTCTATCATAAATTGTGATTCATTTGCCAAAAGAAATATCATTGAAAGTTGCATGATAAAAAATTCTGAAGGATCTAATATTAATATTAGTTATGGTATGTTTAGATTAGATAATTTTATCATTGACAAAATTTGTAATCAAATTAAATCATTACAAAAATGATTTAATTGTAAGTGTTCAATGTTTGTGACATTTTCTCCATGTGTTATGTCCGTTCCTTTCCCAGTTTATTGTATTACCTCTTATATACCTATGTGACAATTTTCTTTGTTGTAATCCCCTGAAGATGTGAAATATCACGAAAGCGCTTGGGAATTCTAGTTTTCTTTTCCGTTTTTTCCCTGTGGTTATCAGCAATCTTTTGGATCACGTGGTGTTGTGATCTTTTTGCATATACATATATATATATATATATATATATATATATATATATTTATACATATATGTGAGAGAGGCAGAGGGGAAAACACACAAATAGAACGAGAGTTTATTCTTTAACTAGTTTCGCATTATGGTGCTTCTTCTGAAGAAGCACCATAGTGCGAAACTAGTTCAAGAATAAACTCTCGTTCTATTTGTGTGTTTTTCCCTCTGCCTCTCTCACAACCTGTCAAGATGTCGTCACATTATACATATATATATATATATATATATATATATATATATATATATATATATATATATATATATATCAGTTTATTTATTTTTTATTCCTTTGTCTATTTGAATATACATTCATTCGTTTATTTGTTTTTCTATTTATTTATTCCTTTATTTATCTATTGTTTAATTATTTGTTCATATGTCGTTTTACCTGTCTACATTTATTTATTTATTTATTTATTTATTCATTTATCTTTATTTTATTCGTTTTTTATTTATTTGTTTATTTCATCTATTTATTTATTTATCTTATCTTATTTTTATTCTTTTTTTTTTTTTCTTTTTTTCTTTTTGCAACACACCATCATCATCCTCTTGAGTTTAATAAAATATTGATTATGGACGTTGTTTAACTCTGGTTAGAGATTCCTGAAAGCTAAATAAAGTTATATGGCGTTTTATGAAATTATCTAAAGTGTCATGAACATTCCAAAATGTCAAACAAAATATTCCTTTGGGAGAGTAACCCCCATTACAGATTTTGTCGGAGATATTAGAGGCTTGCTTGTCATGTGACATTGGTAATAGTGTTATGATAGTATCTATTGTAGAGGAGACATGAGGTGGCAACGATGATGTAAATGCTGTTTGAACACAAAAGGCAAAGGTGACAGTTTTGACCTCAGTCGAAAAGCTCTTAGCGAAAGAGGTAGTGTTTGAAATTTGGGGGTCGCCCCGACAAGCAGCGTAATATCGCTGGTTGCCAGCAATTAGTTGACATCAATTTGTTCTTGGCAATTAGTTTCCGATATTTAGTTTCCGGTATTTAATTGTTGCATTTAATTGCCGGCCATTAGTTGCCAGTAATTTGTCCTCGAGTTTATCTCTTTCTGCACCGTGTTTCTCCTTTCAAGGTTTGGTCCTGCCATGCTGCGGGTGATTTCATTCACCTAAGGAGGCGTCAGTGTAATGATAGGTTTCACCTAAGAAGAGTTTATATCTTTTGTAGATTTATTCTGGCTAAAACAAAGCTATTTCATTCAGCTACAAGATCGTCACCGTGATGAGGTGGTTCAATACCTACGTGACTCTAGCTGATTTGATCTTTTATTTGATCAATATACCGTATATATATATATATATATATATATATATATATATATATATATATATATATATATATATTGGTGGGTAGGGAATTATACTATTTCATCAACACCTTTTAAGCTGAACGTCATTTTTTTTTTTTTTTTTTTTTTTTTTTTTTATCACTCCCAGCCCCAGGTTATTTTGGTGGTGAATATTACTTAGTTTCACTTTAGGACAAATGTCCGTTGTCGTCACTCGTTGTCTTATGTCCAAAGGTCGCCGCGTCGCTTTGATCACGTGGGTGTTGTGTGCTGAAGGTCATCATCATCGCCTTTGATTGACCTCTTCATTGATTCGCTAACCTGGTTCTACCCACTAAGCTTAAGATTGTTCTGGACTCATTATCAGAGCGATTATTCTCTCTTCCCAGCTTACCTCCAAGCACCATTACACTACTTTCAGAGATACGTAATTAGGGAAAAAGACTTAGTACGCAAGGCTTATGCTGCACTATCAGTGAGCACATTGATTGGTATGAATATGTAATTGGATTACCAGGGTACATTTTATAATATTTATTTGTTCCATCTTATATATATGTACCCTGTATTTATAATCTCTGAATATCCATGGCTGATCTAGGATGAAAGTGCAGTAATGTCCTGGAGCTTGCTCCCGGATACGAACACACATAAATCCTCTCCAACTTTCAACGGTGTGCATTCATGAGAAGTGGTAATTTTTCGACACTTAGTCTTTTTTACCATTGAGTTAACTGGTCGGCTTGGAAATACTCGTATCATAATTCTATAAGTACATTTCATTATCTATGTCTTTAATATGTTTTACATTTATCATTACATATACGATATACTTGTACTTTATTGTCTACCTTTAATATGTAGCAAACGCACACACACGCACACACGTACGTATGTATACACACATGCATACACACACACATATATATATACACACACAAGCACACACACACATACACACACATACACATACACACACACACCACAAATACATTATCTTACCCATCATCATATACGTATAATACTTTTTCTCTCAAGGAAGTTAATTTCTTAATTCCTGTAACACTATATCTCATTTCAGTAGCTCTCACTTTGTGTGTGTGTGTGTGTGTGTGTGTGTGTGTGTGTGTGTGTGTGTGTGTGTGTGTGTGTGTGTGTGTGTGTGTGTGTGTGTGTGTGTGTGTGTGTGTGTGTGTGTGTGTGTGTGTGTGTGTGTGTGTGTGTGTGATTCATCATGGCCTTGGATCACGTGTTGGACTCGTGACTGACAGCTATTAACCTCTCGGAAGAGAGCTCAGAGCTCGTATGGCCGTTCCATGGGTAATACTGTGACCTCACACGCACACACACATCCAACTCCCCGCCCACGAGAGTTGGAGTAACAACCCGCAGCGCAGCGATACTGAAATTATTTCAGCCCTGGGTGGTGTTCGATCCCGGACCGCCATAGTAGCAGGCGAGAACTCTAACCACCGCGCCACGAGGTTGTGTGTGTGTGTGTGTGTGTGTGTGTGTGTGTGTGTGTGTGTGTGTGTGTGTGTGTGTGTGTGTGTGTGTGTGTGTGTGTGTGTGTGTGTGTGTGTGTGTGTGTGTGTGTGTGTGTGTATGTGTGTGTATCTCCACTTCTGAAGCTCTAACTTCCTTCTCCACTTTGTTGGAAATTGGATCAACGCCAGCACCTCTTCCTACCTTGCCTCCCGGGGTAACGACAGATATCTAATCTCCATAAAGCTCTACAAAAGAGTTAAGAAGTAATAGCACCTTTTACACACAACTATCTTGAAATTTTCATAAATACACATATTCTCCTCCCAGGAACACGTATTCCGTGAATGTGGGTGGTCATACCAAGATGATTGTCCACGGACCAGACCAGATATCGCCCCAGACAAATCCGAATACCCAACAGTGATTGTCTCTCAGGACTATGATGAGCGGCAAAATTATTTGAATCCAACAAGATAGACCACGTCAATCGATTGCAACGTTCTAGAATACTGAATTAATTTTTTCTAACCATTGTACTCTGTACACTACAATAAATGAAGCCAACCCGTGGTACCATACACACGCGGGCGCGCGCGCGGCTTGCTCTCATAGTGGTATTATCCTCAGCTACCAATTTAGTAGAACAGAGATCGCTCCCGGCCAATGCCTTCAAAAGCATTACACTATTGCAATAAATTACTGTCTCACTTGGGTAAGTAGGATGTATGTGCGTGTGTGTGTGTGTGTGTGTGTGTGTGTGTGTGTGTGTGTGTGTGTGTGTGTGCGCGCCTATGCATGTATATATGTATGTGTGTGTGTGCGATATCTTTCAAGTCACAGTATTATTCATAGGTCGGGCTATTAGTATTACACTGTTCTCATCAAGGAGAGTAGTGGTTGTCGATCACGAGTTCAGCACATGGTCCAAGATCATAGTGAGTTACACACACACACACACACACACACACACACACACACACACACACACACACACACACACACACACACACACACACACACACACACACACACACACACACAGACTCTTGTGCTGTTTTTACACTGTACTTGTGTTGTTGACCCTAGTTGCGAGTTCTTTGCCTGTTTGTCCAAGATAATACCTTTCACAATCTCTACAAGGGATCCTGTATATGCAACCAACTGAGTCATTAGGTGAATTTTATACTCAGGAATTCGGAATGGCTATGGGTAATCCGCTATCCCCAGTCCTTAGCAATCTCTATATGGAATTTTTTGAAAATAAACTATTAAGTGAAATTTTGCCACCAAATGTGACTTGGTATAGGTACGTTGACGATGTTCTTTGCCTGTGGCCCAATTCTGATGATTTAAATGCATTTTTGCAATCTCTGAATAATTTAGTTGCCTCTATTAATTTCACTGTTGAACTAGAAAATAATGGTAAGTTGCCCTTTTTGGATTGCCTTGTTCATAGGAATGGTAATAATTTTAAGTTCAGTGTTTATAGGAAGTCGACAAATGTTTTGTCTTATATTCACTATTACTCGTCTCACCAGGATAAAGTAAAATATTCTGTCTTTTCTTCTATGTTTTTACGTGCTCTTCGTATTTGCAGCCCTGAGTTTATTGATGGGGAATTTGAGTACATTGTTAATGTTGGTCTTGGATTGAAATACCCCAAAAGATTTTTAGACCGCGCTCTCGCTTTAGCGAAAAAAACTTTTTATAGTGTTCAAACATCCCCCCCCTTCGACTATAAGAATCTTTTGATTTTACCTTTTAGTAACAATCTTGCTCAAGTTCCCCATATTCTTAAAACATGGAATATTAAAGTTGTGTTTAATAATCCAAATACTTTTAAGAAGTTAATAATCAAAAATTCACCTAATGACTCAGTTGGTTGCATATACAGGATCCCTTGCAGAGATTGTGAAAGGTATTATCTTGGATAAACAGGCAAAGAACTCGCAACTAGGGTCAAGCAACACAAGTACAGTGTAAAAACAGCACAAAAGTCTTGTGCGCTGTTTATCCATATGAGAGATTTCGATCATCGTATTGATTGGACCAATGCCTCTTCTATCATAAATTGTGATTCATTTGCCAAAAGAAATATCATTGAAAGTTGCATGATAAAAAATTCTGAAGGATCTAATATTAATATTAGTTATGGTATGTTTAGATTAGATAATTTTATCATTGACAAAATTTGTAATCAAATTAAATCATTACAAAAATGATTTAATTGTAAGTGTTCAATGTTTGTGACATTTTCTCCATGTGTTATGTCCGTTCCTTTCCCAGTTTATTGTATTACCTCTTATATACCTATGTGACAATTTTCTTTGTTGTAATCCCCTGAAGATGTGAAATATCACGAAAGCGCTTGGGAATTCTAGTTTTCTTTTCCGTTTTTTCCCTGTGGTTATCAGTAATATATGTATATATATGTATGTGTATATGTATATATATATAATATATATATATATATATATATATATGTATATGTATATATATATATATATATATAATCGAATAGATAAATAAATGAATAATTGGATAGGTAAATAAACAAATAAATATTTAGATTAATACTTAAGTAAACAAATAGATACATAAATAGATAAATGAACAAACAGATATATAATTCAATGAATAAACAGATAAACAAGTGAAATAGATAAGCATATAAGTAAATTAATACATAAATCAATAAATCAATAGTTAAATGGTAAACGAATAAATTGATGAGTAAACAAATCAATCAATAAACGACGAATAGAAATGAATAGATAAATATGCTAAAAGAAAAAATGGCAGCAACTATTGGATACTTGATTCATACTTGAAGTGATGTCCAGAACATATGTAACCGTTACTAACCATCACCAACCACGCACGTGATCCACACACATGCGACATGGCACTCGCCTTCAGCAAGAGTTGTATCTTGCAGACTTTACATATTTCCCTATTGCAAAATGCAGAGTAAGACAACAGGATGTCGCCACACTAAGATGCCTAACGTCACAAAACAAACCCATTTGAGCACCCTTCTTTTACCTACCCCAATTACATTACCCGTAAGCTAACATATAAATACCATGTCTAACCACACCCACCAACCATACGACTAACCCCTATAATATATAACTAACACCAATGACTAGAATTGTGAATTAACACGTCTCACATACGACAACCCACTAACCCCCTTTATTAGCGGACACCTATGCCGCCAAGGCCGTCAGAGCTGGCCAGCTCAAGAGTCTGCCAGAGGCAGATCTGCCCAGGTCGCGAAACTGGCAGAAGGCAGACATCTGCCCAGGTCGCGAACCTGGCAGAAGGCAGACATCTGCCCGGGTGAGTGGCTGAGGTCAAGGCCCGGCACTTAGATTATAATGGTCAAACGACCTAATTGTAATCTGTCATATCTAACCAGATCATATTGTTAATAAAGAAAATAAAGCCCAGCAGAGACTTTATTTCGCCCGCATTAAGCCCCCTTTATGTAACAACCCATAACAGTTACACATAAAGAAAAAGATAACAGATAAGAAGATAAGTAGAAAGCAGTCCAGAGGTATAGGATGCAACAAAATACCTGGGCATAACGTAGCTTCAGCAACAAGTAATCACGTGACTCGTCATAAAACCACATAGTTGCAAGCACATCTCCACACAATCATATGGGAACGTTATATCACATGATAATGCGAACACCGCAGGTTTGGTGAGATTGGTAACGAGACACTATCACGTGATAGTGTCTGTTTATGTGGTGACGTTAATAATGTGTCACGAGTATAGACTGACGTCACGAGCTCAAATGACTGTTCAACGTCAATATAAGCTTCAAACAATGACGCAAATGATGTAGAAAAATATAGCGGCATCACAAGATCATCTAACAGTTGAACTTCACTGATCATGACGTAATTTTCACGTGACGTCAGTGTTGCTACAGAAACATAAGATTATTTCACGTGGTGAGTATTCAAGTCTCGAGTCCCATTTGACCGAGAGTGTGGGAAAAACCAAGCGAATACAATCCTTCTCTCAGTAGAGAAGGAAAAGGAAGAGGAATGAAGAGGAGGAGGAAGGAAGAGGAGGAGGAAGGAAGAGGAGGAGGAAGGAATAGGAGGAAGGAAGGAAGAGGAGGAAGGAAGAGGAGGAAGAAGGAAGAGGAGGAGGTAGGAAGGAAGAGGAGGAAGGAAGAGGAGGAGGAAAGAAGGAAGGAGGAAGAGTAGAAAAGGGATATCATAAGTAGGAGGAAGAATAAGAGGACGAGGAACGCGGATGGGTAGTTGATGGTTGGTAGTTGATGGTTGGTGGTTGATGGTTCGTTACTATAGTTGATGGTTTGAGATTGGTGGTTATTGGAATGGTTGATGGAATGTTTACTAGGAAATTTGGTGGGATGGTGGTGGCTGGTAGTTAGTAGTTGGTGATCCTGGTTAGTGGTTGGTTGGTGATTGCTGGTTGGTGGTTGGTAGTTGGTGGTTGGCAAATTTGATGGTTGGGGTGGAGGAGATAACAGAAGTGCTGGTGGCGGAGGTAGTAGTGAAAAAATGGGATGGTTGCATTTATCGAGTAGAATATGGCGCGAAAAAGTGAAAGACGAGAAAGGTACATTAGAGACATTGACAGAGAGAGAGAGAGAGAGAGAGAGAGAGAGAGAGAGAGAGAGAGAGAGAGAGAGAGAGAGAGAGAGAGAGAGAGAGAGAGAGAGAGAGAGAGAGAGAGAGAGAGAGAGAGAGAGAGAACGAGCGATATATATATATATATATATATATATATATATATATATATATATATGTATATATATATATATATATATATATATATATATAGAGAGAGAGAGAGAGAGAGAGTGAGAGTGAGCGAGAGCGTTAAGATGAAGTTTAATTACAGAGAAAATGGCTCGACCCTGTATAGCAACAGAAAATGGAGTGTGAGCACTTAAAAGAAAACGGAAAGCACTTAACCTTTTCATCGAGATTTGAGTTAATCATATTCCTTCTTGGTGCCGGTAGGTGATTGTAATCAGAGAGGTATAAAACCCATCTACGTCGAAAGGCTAAACATATTAAATATTCCTTTGGAGTCTGGCTAAAATCTTATACCAAACCGAAGATATATGAAGTCATACAGGTAGTAAAGGAGAAATAAAAGAAGGGATAGCAAGAGTTGAATGTAGTCTGTATTCTCTTTTTGAATGAAAATTATTCTGTAATCATATAATAATGCATGACTCTGGTCCATGAGGGTGTCACTAAAGTTTATATCATTTAAGAAATCAGTACTCTGTATGGTGAAAAAAAAAATCCGAGTGGTATATTGAGGTGAAGTTTATAAAAGGTGAGGAGGTTCATAATTGCGTTCACATCCAATACCGTCCCGGTGTTCGAACACTGTCTAGTAAAGTGTAACAATTGTTGGTTATGTCATAGGAATACACGGAATATAAGTTCTTACATAAGAAAAGATGTAATTCGGTTGAGCGTCGCGAACTCCTCCTATCAGGAGGCTAGTACGGTGCCCCTCACAGAGGACTTTGTAGCGTGGAGTTTAATGAACCATGCCTCCTCTGCAAATAGCGACGATCTAACCCGCTTGCCCAGCGAGCATCCAGATATTAGATAGACTACAATATATTACCTGACCTGTATCTTTCCTTACTGTGAACTAAATGCCTACAAGTAACCAGAATAAAATGTTTAAGCTAGATACAAAGGTTTAAGTGTTCTAAGTTTTTCAGTTGTGCACCTTTTCGTAGTTGATTGGATACTATTCAACACTTTCGACTAGGTCCCATCATCCTACTTCAAGAAGACTATCTAAAAGAAAAAGAAGAAGAAGAAGAAGAAGAAGAAGAAGAAGAAGAAGAAGAAGAAGAAGAAGAAGAAGAAGAAGAAGAAGAAGAAAAAAGAAGAAGAAGAAGAAGAAGAAGAAGAAGAAGAAGAAGAAGAAGAAGAAGAAGAAGAAGAAGAAGAAGAAGAAGAAGAAGAAGAAGAAGAAGAAGAAGAAGAAGAAGAAGAAGAGGAAGAAGAGGAAGAAGAGGAAGAAGAGGAAGAAGAAGAAGAAGAAGAGGAAGAAGAAGAAGAAGAAGAAGAAGAAGATGAAGAAGAAGAAGAAGAAGAGGAAGAAGAAGAAGAAGAAATAGGTAAGGGTATCAACATGCCAAGATCGATAACGCTTTACTAATTCAACATACATTTTTTTCTTATTTAGAACAGATGATGTTTTTCCTCGAAGGAGAGGAGATAGGATCCTGAAGTGAGAAAGACTTTTCAGTCTACAAAGTCATTTGAGATCGTCATTGGTCGCATATTTTTTTTTCTCCTCCATCCCGTTCACAGACAGAAGTCTCCCTTTCAATGGCAATTTTATATAAAAAAGCCAGAGGTGACAGTGAGCCAGATCCGAGATGAACCCGTTATTGGGATCCATAGAAAAAACAAAACAAAAAAGGGACTGCACTTAACGTGTGCATCTCCATTTTTTACACTTTGTGTATTTTTTCAAACTCTCAGTTCACCAAGGTCAGCATTCCCCACTTGGCTTTTCCCAAAACCGTTGCAGCCGATGGCAATACCGAAAGAGGACTCTGCAGACTCTCTGAAGGCTCCCTCCCACTTCAGCGCGACCTCTCCTAGGCCTGGTTTCAACGCCTCTCCTTTGAGGAAGAAACCATCCATGCTTTTCCCATCCCCCCCCCTACCCTCAAGTCTGCCCACTCCCATTCTCCTTTCGACCGTGGACAAAAAGAACTCGACAAGTCTATCTCGATAAAGGACTTTGGGTTAAGAGTGTAAAACACTCACACTTTGAGAGGAATAGGAAACACGACTTAGAAGGTTTAATTCTCACTAGATAATAGCACACCCCATTTTGAAAATTGATTTTTTTTTTGTATTATTAACATTTATGTGCAATCTACATTAATCCACATAACTAGGTAAATAGTAAGTCTAACAGCCCATTAAAAATTATGGTCATAGGTGAAGATCATTATATATAATCGAAATTGCTGCTCGTGATTAATCAACCTACAAGTCACTTTCCATTCCCACCGTTTAAAACAAAGTAATCAGCACCTACCTGAAAAGGTCTGTGGCATCCACACCACAAATGACCGCTTTGCCACGCAGGCTAACAGGTAATTGGTTACTGGAACAAGCCACCACGCCGATCTCAGCGACTACTCTACACTCGCTATTGTTAGGGACGCACCGGGACGGCAGCCCCTCAGGTCACGAGGCGATCGCTGATTGGCCGATCGGATTGCCGCGTGATCCCGGAGCACTATGTAAGCTATGCCACTTACAGAATAAAGATAGAACGGATTAAGACATTCACTCCTCACCACCTTCGATCACTATCACTCGACCATGTAGTCTGTCTGAGTAGCCCTCGCTACAGGTCCCTGGATCGACATCTAAGATACAAACCACCAGATTATACCACTGCAGTTTTCGTAGGTTGGTCTACT
>NC_134777.1:64849930-64852430 GCF_046742065.1 Oratosquilla oratoria
ACTCTGTCTGTTCCATGGGGAAGATAGCTTTGGCTGTAGCTTCTTCTGGGATTGCTGCTACTGTTTTGCACGGTGGTAGAACAGCTCATAACATGTTCAAGATACCCCTAATGGAATACAATGAAGTGAGAACATGTGGCATCAAGAAGAATACCGATTTAGCACAGCTTATGAATATGACATCATTGATAGTCTGGGATGAAGTTGTTATGGAAAACAGATTCATATGTAATATCTTTTATAGGGAAAACAGATTCATATGTTTAAGTCAATTTTCGTATGATTTATTTTTGATATTTGGAATCAGTTTTGTGGCTCGCCGTTGTACTTTTTCCAGCCTGTCAATGTCTTTAATGAGATTCGGTGACCATACGGAAACAGCATATTCCAAATGTGGACGAACTAACAATTTATATAGCTTGTTAATGAGTGATGGACTTTTGAAATCAAAAGATCGCGCAATCAGTCCTAGGCTCTTATTTGGTTTCTCAGAGGCTGAAATACACTACTTGGATGATTTGAGATCGTTACTGATAATTACGCCGAGATCTTTTTCACTATCCACTTTTGTTAACGAATTTCCAAATAACTTGTAATCGTACTTACTGTTATTTTTACCTATGTGCATTACCTTGCATTTACTTGTGTTAAATTTCATTAACCACTTTTCAGACCATTGCTGTAATTTATCTAAATCTTCTTGAATATCTAATTGATTTAAGTGATCATTTGTCATTCCGTACATTTTTGTATCATCAGCAAATTTGGAAACAGTAGATTTTAGTCCATGGTCTATATCATTTATATATACTATGAATAGAAGTGGCCCAAGAACGGAACCCTGAGGAACTCCACTTGTAACATTTTTCCATCTGGAAGTTTTTCCATTTAAAACAACTCTCTGCTTTCGATCATTCAACCAATTACTAGTCCAACTTAATAGGCTACCACTTATTCCGTGTGAAGCCAATTTAGTAATTAGTCTTTCGTGGGGGACGGTATCAAAAGCTTTTGTAAAGTCTAGATATGTTGAATCTGTATTGTTTCTTTTGTCATAATTCGAGATAACTTTGTTGTAGAATTCAAGTAAGTTAGTCACGCAAGAACGTTTCCGTCTGAAACCATGCTGGCTATCATTTATCAAACGGTTACTTTCTAAATGATGTTCGATAGCATCTCTGATGATAGTTTCCATTATTTTTCCTACGATTGATGTCAAACTTATAGGCCTATAGTTATTTGGTTTCTTTTTGTCACCTTTTTTGAATATGGGAGTAACGTTAGCTATCTTCCATTTTCTTGGAACATCTCCGGATATGATGGATTTCTTGAAAATAATTTCTAATGGAACAACAATCTCATTTTTCATTTCCTTTAAGATTCTTGGATGCCAACCGTCAGGCCCTAGTGTTTTATTAATTTTGAGTTTATCTATACACCTTTTAATTTTTTTCTTTTGTTATATTTACCGTAGTGAGTAAGTTTACCCTAGACTTTTCACAGGTTTCAGTTTGGAATTCACTTTGAGGTGTTTCGTTTACGAATACCGAGGTAAAATAATTGTTCAAAATATTACACATTCCTTCATGTGAATACTCAAGTTGACCGTCAGCAGATAAAAGTGGACCAATGTGATTTCTAACAAGCTTTTTATCTCTAATGTAACTATAGAATTCTTTGGGATTTTCTTTAGATTTATCAGCAATGTTCATTTCGTATTGTCGTTTTCTTTTTCTTTTCTTTTTTGTCTTTTTTAAATCTCTCTGTATTGATACATAACTTTCATAGTCATTAGATACACCCGAGCACTTATATTTCTTATGAGCCTGTCTCTTTTTAGCAATACTTTTTTCAGTTTCTTTGTCGAGCCACTTTGAGCGAGCCTGATTTGGGGGACGTCTGTCCTTAAAAGGAGTAAGTATGAATCATCTTAGTGAGCGTATTTTGAAATATTTCCCACATTTGATCTGCAGGTCTTTCGCTTAATTTTGCCTCCCAGTCTGTAAGCTGAAGCTCCTGACGTAGTCCTATGAACTGAGGTTTACTGAAATCGGGTATTTTAGAAACACAAGTATCTATTCTAAATTTCTTTAGGAGTTTGAATCTAACTAAGTTGTGATCGATATTTGCAACATTTTCACCGACTTCTACATCAGTTACCATGCTTTCGCGGCTAGTGATCAATAGATCGAGTAATTTTCCATATCTTGTGGGCTCTTTTACATGCTGAATTAAGTAATTGTCACCAAGAAAATCAATCAAGCGACTACCTATATGGCCATGTTCAAGGGTCATCCAATCATTGTCAGTAAAATTGAAATCACCCATTATCAATAAATCCCGGTTGCAGAAACTTGATAATGTCTTAAATAGACGAAAACGTTCGGACTAAGTTTCTTATTTCCCAGTGTTTTTTCTGCACACACACACACGCACACACACACACACACACACACACACACACACACACACACACACACACACACACACACACACACAC
>NC_134777.1:64859930-64867430 GCF_046742065.1 Oratosquilla oratoria
AATGAGTGAAGAAAGATTAGTAAAAGAGGTGTGGAAGGCAGATGTGGAAGTAGTGAACATGAAGGGTCCTCCTAGGATGAGATGGATGGATGGGGTAAAAGGGGCATTGGGAAAGAGGGGAATGTCTGTTGAGGAAGGATGAGAAATGACAGAAGATAAGGGTGAATGGAGAATGGTTGTGTATGGATGATGCTGTGAGGCATGAAGGGAGTGGGTGGGGGTGGGGGGTGAGGGAGTATGTATGAGAAATAAATTGACGCAGCCCAAAGGAATTTCTCCCCGTCTTCTCCTTTTCTGCATGCGGGGACGGAAAGGGTGGGGGGGTCGCCGAATTAATGAAGTTGCGTTGCTGTGGATGTGTTGTGCCTTGCGACATTTCTTCTGACCCAGGGCAAGATGTAGGGATTACCCGTCATCCAGGAGGTGCCAAGATAAGAGGGAGAGAAGAGGGTAGACGGGAGTAGAGTATGTAGGGGATGGAATGGGTGGGAGTGGTTTCTATGCTTTTTCTTTTGGCTACCTCCCGTGTAAGGGGGAAGAAAGCCTTTGGTATATATATGTATGTATATATATATATATATATATATATATATATACATATATATATATATATACATATATGCATATGGGTGTGTGTGTGTGTGTGTGTATGTATGTATGTATGTATGTATGTATGTATGTATGTATGTATGTATATGAACATACGTTCAACTGAGACCAGTAAAATTTCTATGACGTAACGCACGCCAAAGGACCAGGACGATGTTGTAAAATGATTTGGTCCCATCTAACGTAAGACCACGCGCACGGATATCTGCCTGTTCATATATATATATATATATATATATATATATATATATATATGTATATATATAAATGTATATATATATTTATATATATATATGTATAAATATATATGTATATATATATATATACATATATACATATATGTATAATATATATATATATATATATATATATATATATATATATATATATATTGCACAATAACCACAAACATGTGGTGCGTGTACACTCGTTTTACGATAAAGTGAGGTATAGTCATTCATTTAATCTCTCATAAAACAAATATATACAAATGCGTGTATATATATACATATATATATATATATATATATATATATATATATATATATACATATAAATTTACATGCACACACACACACACACACACACACACACACACACACACACACACACACACACACACACACACACACACACTTATATATACATTATGTATATATACATATATATATATATATTATATATTATATATATATATATATATATATATATATATATATATATATACTTCATTGAAAGTCTTGGTTCATTGTGCACTTGTTATTTTCGTAAAAGTATTTTCTATATGGCTCAATATGGAATTATTCTCCCTTGAAAGGAGGTTTTAGACTTAGCTCGAGGCAGCCATCATTGGTAGATTGCGATTTCGTGTACAAGACTCTTTTTCAGTAGCTTAGGATATTTTGTTTTTCTATATTCAGAGTAAGAATGCTCCGATGAATGGTGTGAAGATATTTCCTTTTTTTTTGTGTTCAGAATTGATCCTCAATTGGGGAGATTACCTGATAATTGGGAAAGGTTACCGGGTAACTGGGAGAGGTTATCAGGTAATGGCGGTTTTCGTATGGTTGGGAGAGCCTCAGGCTTGTGCTGTGATGAAACGTTGCACGTTTGATTTTGTGGCATTTTGTCTCATATTTGGATTTGTGGTGTTTTGTCCCGTACTTGGGTTAGTGGTGGTTTGCCGCATAGCTGGAAGGGACTTGAGGTCCTCTACTTGTCTGTTTAGGTTTGGGATCAACTCTTTGATATATAATGACTCAGTCTGTACATATATCCAAAATATCTGTGTTTTCTTGTAGTTTTCTTGCCATGTTCATACACACACACACACACACACACACACACACACACACACACACACACACACACACACACACACACACACACACACACACACATACATACACACACACACACACACATATGCACACACACACACATGCACACACATACACCCCCCCCACACACACGCATAGGAATACGCAAATAAAATAACAAGCTCTCTGAAACGTCCCATGAGATGACCCGTCTACGTATAAAATCCCCTGTTATGTTTGGTTTTGTTAGCTTTGTGATCAAGATCCTGCGAGTCGAAACGTTAAAGTATAAAATTCTCCCATTACTCCTCGTCTGCCTCCTCCACCTTCAGTCTTATTTGTCATAATATAATCAACACACACACACACACACACATATATATATATATATATATATATATATATATATATATATACATATATATGAATATATTTAGTTTTGCATATATATATGTATATATATACATATATATATATATATATATATATATATACATATATATATATATATACAGGTAGTTCTCGTTTTGTGCGAGATATGGGTTCCTACAGGCTTCGCACAAACTGAAATCGCACAAAAAAAACATATTTTCCCCATAAGAAACAATGGATAATAGGGGGGATGCGGGATTTGGCCCAAAAAACTTCCTTTTTTTGAACGAAAAACACATTTATTTGACTAATAAAGTGAACATGTTCTAAAAATGTATCGTTCTAAACCTATAAGTAACACTAATGTGTAAATACAGTGTAAATAAAGCACCCATTAACACTCAACACGATGCTCCCTCACTTCTCACAGTCCCTCACAGTCACTCGCCATCTTCGTCTGTGCTGTCCACCTCCTCTGGCACATCCACTTCCACTTCCACTTCCTCTCCTATAGCTTCAGGGTCATCCACTTCCTCTTCCTCTTCTGTCACTGGTTGCACAGGCGGTTTATTGAAAAACTCCAGCATGGTGGTCTGGCGTTTTTTCTTTTGAAATTCAGTCTGCATTTGAGTGTAGCAGAAAAGTGTGTCCATACACTTTCTTGTGATTGTGGTGCTTCGTTCAACATTGGGGTCGTGTTCTTCCAGCATGGCAAAACCTTCTTTTATTTTTCCTAATGCTTCACTGATAACAGTGGCAGTGAGCGTCCGTCCTCCCTCAGCCTTGTCTGCCGCTGCCGTCGCTTCTGCTTCTTCTCTTTCCCTCTTGTTCTCTTCTTCGATGTCCAGCAGGTCTTCATTGCTCAATTCTTGTCTGTGTGACTGAAGCAGTTGATCAATGTCCTCTTCCTCCACTTCATCAAGGCCTAAATCCTGGGCATAGCTGATTGTGTCCTTGTTTGCCTTCGAAACGATGTCGTCCACATTGAAGTCTTCGAAGGAATGAACAAACAGAGGACACAGTTTTTTCCAAACACCATTCAGACATTTCGTTGGCACTTCATCCCAGGACTGCTTGATAAAGGTTACAGCATCTTTTATTGTAAAATTCTTCCAGAAATCTCGCAGCGTCTTGTTCATCTCGTTCGTTTTCTTTACTGCAGCAGCCATCGTAGACCTCAGGTAGTAGGACTTGAAGGTTTGAATCAGCCCCTGGTCACAGGGCTGCAGCAGAGAAGTCGTGTTGGGAGGCAGAAAGGCCAGCTTGATGTTGTTGCTGAGATTTTCAAGACTGGCTGGATGACTGGGAGTATTGTCTATCAGCAACAAGATCTTGAAGGGGATGCCTTCCTTGTTGCAGTAGGCTTTCAGCTCGCTGTGCAACTTGTTCTTGTAGTAGTCACTGAATATTTTCCCAGTCATCCAGCCCTTCTTGTTGGCGTACCAATGGACTGGCAGGAAAGCCCGGTCATATCCCTGAAACACACAAATTATCCGAGAATTAAGGTGTGGCCACGCTCCTTTTTCTTAACAAAGAAAACGTATAAGCCAGTCACTTGCATCACAAACCTAAGTATTTTTAATGTCACTTGTGTACACTTCACAAACCCTGATTAATTAACGGTATTAAATATTTTATTATTTAACACAATCAATAACAATAACAACATAAGAACTGTAGAATAAATAGATAAATATTAAATAAACCAATCTTACCTTAAGGGCTCTGGGGTTCTGAGAGTGATAGATGAGGACAGGCTTCAGCCTGCAGTCCCCCTCAGCGTTGGCCCCCAGCAGCAGCGTCAGGCGGTCCTTGGACGCCTTAAAACCAGGCGCCGTCTTCTCCTCCTGTGCGATGTACGTCCTCGCTGGCATCTTCTTCCAGTAAAGGCCGGTCTCGTCTACATTGAACACTTGCTTGGATGAGTATTGTCCTTCTTCCAGGGTCTTCTTAAGCATCTCTGGGAATTTCCTGGCCGATTCTGTGTCTGCTGATGCTGCTTCTCCGGTCATTTTGATGTTATGAAACCCGTGTCTTAGCTTAAATTTTGCAAACCAACCAGAACTTGCTTGGAAGGATGTATTTGGCCCGTCATTTCCTTCGATGTCGTTAATGAGGCTTTTAGCTTTTTCCTGAATTATGGCCAAACTAACAGGAATGCTGTTCTTGTTCTGGTGTTGAATCCAATTCGCCAGCATTTTTTCCATCCTCTCCATGGCCGACGATCTGCTGTAGGCTACCCTCTGCAATGTCCTAGACGAACCTGCTTCCACAGTTGCTCGTATTTTTGCAGCATTGTCTCGGACGCGCCGCAGTGTGCTCTCCCCCAATCCCAAGGCATGGGATATGATCGAAGTTTTTTGTCCTTGGTCATACCGGCTCAAAATTTCCATTTTCTTAGCCAGAGTGAGTGACTTGCGCTGTATTTTCTTAGCTGGAGGGCCGCTGCTGGTTCCAGGAGAAGATGAAGGACGTTTTGGGGCCATTTTGACGAATGAGTAAACTGGCTGGACTGGCTGTGACTGCAAACACACGAGAGGGCTGTAAACATTGAACTGGGAGCGGGAGCGGCCGCCTGTCGGCAGGCAGCGGAACTACGTATCTGGCGCACTGTTTGAAATGCGGTTGGGGCAAATCGCATCTTAGCGAACAGATCGCACAATTTTAATTAATTATAATATTTTTAATGTCGCATCTTAGCGAATTCGCACAAACAGAACACGCACAAAACGAGAACTACCTGTATATATATATATTTGTGTATTTTGGGAGCAGGTTCTCTTTTAGACATGTTTGATTGAATACGACAGCATTCTGGAAGTTGTTGATTTTCTTTCTTGTATTTTCTATTTTTCTAATTATATTCTTCCCTTGGATAGGGTGGGCATAGACCAATTCCTTATACTTCTCCATTTTATTACACGACGTTTCGTCTTTAATAAGACATCTTCTGGTATTTCTGTTTTAAAGATACAATAGATATTTATGATACTAGTCTGAATTACATTGATTGTTGCACATTTACAATTTATATCAAATCTTACAATTACATTTACATTTTAAATTTGAATGAATAATAACACTAAAGATAATATTATTAATAATAATAATGATAATAATAATATTAATAACTACTTCTTGCAAGAAGTAGTTATTAATATTATCATTATCATTATTATTATTAATAATATTATCTTTAGTGTTATTATTCATTCAAATTTAAAATGTTCATGTAATTGTAAGATTTGATATAAATTGTAAATGTGCAACAATCAATGTAATTCAGACTAGTATCATAAATATCTATTGTATCTTTAAAACAGAAATACCAGAAGATGTCTTATTAAAGACGAAACGTCGTGTAATAAAATTGAGAAGTATAAGGAATTGGTCTATGCCCACCCTATCCAAGGGAAGAATATAATTAGAAAAATAGAAAATACAAGAAAGAAAATCAACAACTTCCAGAATGCTGTCGTATTCAATCAAACATATATATATATATATATATATATATATACATTGCGTATGTATACACACACACAAACACATACACACACAAATATATATATATATATATATTTATATATATATATATATATATATATATATAGGTATGTATACACACACAAACACATACACACACACACATTTATATTTATATATATATATATATATATATATATATATATATATACATATATATATATATATATATATATATATATGTATATAATTATATATATGTGCATATATTTAGTTTGGTATATATATATATATATGTATATATATATATATGTATATATATATATATACATATATATATATACATATATATATATACATATACGTATATATATATATATATGTATATATATATGTATATATACATATATATATATATATATATATATATATAGTGTATATGTATATACATGTATGCATGTATATGTATATACACGACTGCACGTATATAAGATATACGGTATGTATTGTTATTTGGTGTATATTGCTTATGTTTTTCATCTAAAAACTCTTTTATGTGGACATGTGTTTAGTACATTTGACAGATAAAAACTAATTTTTCATCTTTACAAATATATCTCTGGTATTTTGAACTGATATTTATCAACATGCATAAAGCGGACGGATCCACTTAAAAGAGAGGTTGTGTTCATTTTTTGGTGTTATCAAACTCCGTTGGTTTTACCGCATGTTTTATAAATTGCATCGTTTTATATTTAGATATTTTTTCATTGTCTGTTTGGTTGATTGACAAATCAACTCGTGTGTTGCATTTGTATATGTATTTGTTCAATAATCTATTACTTGTTTTTATATATTTGATTCTTCTTTCTTTCTCTCTTTCCTGTCTACTGATCTATTTATTTATTTATCATTCATTTAGGTATTATTCATGCCTTTATTTATATATCTGCTTATTTACCTACTTGCTTATTTATTTATTTACGTATTTATCTTTTTACTTATTCATTATCAATTAATGTAATCATTTAACTATTTGATTTAATTGATCAACCAATTAATTCATGTATCTAATTTGGTTTGAATTTGGTGTCGGTTTCAGCGAGTTCTCGATCTCTAAGTGCCGAAGATCTTATTTCCTTTGGAGATGGAGAAGGAGGAGGAGGAGAAGAAGGAGGCGGAGGAGGAGGAGGAGGAGGAAGAGAAGAAGGAGGAGGAGGAGGAGGAGGGGGACGAGGAATAAGAGGAGAAGAAGGAGGAGGAGGAGGAGGAGAAGGAGTAAGAGGGGAAGGAGGACATCCACCTGGATTTGTCCTTGTTGGATCGGGATCCTTCTCGCAAGAGTCGTCTTTCCATTGCCTGAGTCACACCATCCACCGCTTGTTGCCATGGAGACATGTAATGGGCGTAGCGGTCCTGGAATGGACATGCTAATCGCTACACACACAGTATATATAAAAAAAAAGATATATTTGCGGCGATAGATTGCTGGCTTACCTTTTCGAATGAGTGATTTTTTTTCTAGTGAAAAAAAGAGTAGATGAAATGAAATACGAGAGGAAATTAGTGGATGTGCTGGTCCCTTTTGTACGAGTATAGTAACATTTCCCTCGGCCGAATAAAATCGTCGGTCAATATAAGATCTTCACAGGATGTCACCTCGTCGACAGCGTTAATATGGACACAATCATCAACCCATTACGTATTAAACTTT
>NC_134777.1:64882430-64884930 GCF_046742065.1 Oratosquilla oratoria
CTACAAATATAGAAATTTGCCAATTAGTCATTTTATAGAATATATGTATGTGTACTTCACCATAAAGTAGTATTTTGATCAAATCATATCTAATGTCTCGCCTAACATTTTCTCATTACTTATTGAACATACCTTGTATATGTATATATATATATAATTGTAGCGACGATCTACAGAGAATTGGAGGGTAAGCCCATGTGTGTGTGCGTGTGTATGGTTACGTACCTACATGTATTTATTCATGCCTTCTTATTCAGAACGATTTTTCCCAAATTCTTCGTTTGTTCCCGATGGGAAACAGCTCTCCCTCTGAACGTGTCTTCTTCCCATATCTTTGTGAACGAAACTTTTCTGTTCGTTCAGGTGTTCGTTTGTTTGTCCTCGTCCGTAAACTTACTGTATCGGTCTAGGAAATCGTTTACCTCTTTTTTTTTTAACCAATTCCTTCCTACCTTTTCCTTTCACATGTAGTAATAATTTTCAATTTTTCTTTTATTTGTTGTACTGCACAGGATTTTGTATTAGTTAATTTTTTGTCTTGGCGACTTTTTTTTTTTTTTTTTTTTTTAAGAGGAACCACGGGGCAGGGTGTAACCTGACAAGGGTGACTGGAGCCAGGAGGGAGACAGTGAGAGACAAGCTTACGAAAGACAAAGACGTCCGTGAGTGTTGATCACTTCCACCAGCTGGAGTTATCGCCACAAGCTGGCACAATCCTTAGTGTTACGTTACAGGGCTGACGCGAGTATTCATCGCTTCCACCAGCTAGAGTTATCGCCACAAGCTGGCGCAATCCTTAGTGTTACGTTACAAGCTGACGTGAGTATTCATCGCTTCCACCAGGTGGAGTTATCGCCACAAGCTGGCGCAATCCTTAGTGTTACGTTATAAGCTGACGTGAGTATTCATCGCCCAGATTCCTTCTCCCTGGAGTTATCGCCACGGGCTGGCACATTTTTTTAGCGTTAACGTCACAAGCTGACGTGAGTGTTCATCATCCGGATTACCTCTTTTTAGAGTTCTAGAAAACCTTCCCAAAGCGGAACCGGAGAAAAAAGGGAGTAGGTCGTCGGAGCCACTTCTTCTCCTCCTCCTCCTCTGCTGTCCGGAATTCACACAACCAAGTCCCATACCGGGATTGGATTTATCCTGCGGTAAGCACTCTACCTTCTTTGTTCCTCGATTAAGCCCTGCCTTTTGTAATAGAATAATTTGAACATAAAATCCTTTGTAGTACAAAAACCGGAATAATTGTGTAACTGGTGTTATCTTTTGTCATCTGTGTAACCCAACCGTTCCTCGGTCTAGATACTTTGGGACCTGTAGGCCGATTACCATTTAAGTCAGTATGAGTAGACGTATCATTTCAAACCTAGACCTAGCCAGGTATTCCAAAACTTTTCATTCTCGATTTAACAATTGAATCCCCTTTTGTTAAAAAAAAATCACGTCACGTCACAGGTCACGTCACACGTCACGTCATACGTCACGTCACGACGTCGTCACATCACATCACGTCACGTCACTTCAATTTCACGTCACGTCACGTCAATTTCACGTCACGTTCTCTTCTCGACCCGAGTCTAACCCACTTAGTGATTTTAATCTCTGGTTTATGTTCTTGCCGATTGTTTTTCTGTTATTAGGCCTGAACGTTTACGTTATTTTTTATTTCCAGCTTGGAGCCACGGGGCTTCGGTCTTGCTTGTCTGACGAGTCCACCTTCCGAGGATCTTCAGCCCGCTTTCTCTAAGTCGCCTCATTACAAGCCAACCTTCAATCTTTTATGAAATATCTTGTTAACACCTCATTAAGAATTTTATATATATATATATATATATATATATATATATATATATATATATATTTGTGTTCACACATGCTATTTTCTTGTTCCTCCCTTCTATATTTTGTACTTCACCCATATTGCGACCGAGTGGTCTTCGGTCACGACAGAACTGGCGCCCAGAACCCTGCATAAGTACCTATTACTGTGAGTTCTACTTATTACCCAAAATTGCTCCAGTGGGTCTGTAATGACCTAACATTCTTCCAATCTCCTCCCACTGTGTCTGTCCGAGCCTCGCGACGATTCTACCCGTCGCCGTCACAATATATATATATATATATATATATATATATATATATATATATATATACATATATATATACATATATATATATATATATATATGGAGAATAGGTGGAGAAAGAGGAAAAGGGCAGAAGGTAGGGAGGTACTTAGAGTGAACTGCTTAGATGAAAAAGAACAGGAGAGGGAGTATAAGAAGAAACTGAGAGAGGAATGGGAGGGAGTGGAGGATGGAGTAGAACTGGGAGTGGAGGAAGAATGGAGATGGTTCAAGGAGGGAGTCATAAAGTGCGCAAGGATGGTGTGTGGAACAAGGAGAGCGGCAGGAAATAAAAGAAAGGGTATCGAGTGGTGGGATGAGGAAGCAAAGAAGGGTTAGAAGAGAAGAAGCAGGCTTTTATAGATTGG
>NC_134777.1:64894930-64902430 GCF_046742065.1 Oratosquilla oratoria
AGGGGGAGGTGCGCGTAGCTACTTGGAGTCTTGTGGTTCAATTTCCTGGGAGGTGCACGTATCTTGATTCGTCAATTCTGGGGAGGGGGTTGATTAAAGATATGAGAAGTCGAAGACAGGTGCGTCTTATTCGCAGATAGTGGCCTTGTCCTTCTGAATGGTAGGCGTGGCTGGTAGGCTGTATGTTGTTTATAGCTGAATGGAATCTAGAGGGAAAATATTAACAATGGTAACACCTTAGTATATGTAGAGTTTATTCAGTAATAGATGGGGCTTCCGTGCATACTAGAGGTATCCAGTCAAATCGTCTCCGGGCCATATCGTCGCTGCTTTCAAAATACCATATCATCCCCGAGTCAAATCGTCCCCACCCTCGAAAGGACCATTTTCACTCCTCGAGTCTCCCGCGTGCAGAGGCAGCTGACCATGTTCAATCGTTGCAACACTGCCGCGGAGGGACGAATATCATTATCATAACATGGGCGCCCAAATGAGTAACTAGTAGCCTAGCCATTATCTGTAAAATTATTATATTACAGATTTATAAAACGTTTTATTTAGAGAAATGTATTAGAATGTAAACGACTTTATTTATGGTATGTTTATGTTTTTTTTTGCTAATTTCATTAGTTGGTTCCCACACCTTAGGTTAGGTTCCCTGACTCAATCAATACAATTTGGAGAAAGTAGCACTTCATATCAAACAAATAAATTATGCAGATATATTGCCGTTGTTGTAAAGAATTACGTATGCGCTGCTGCTGAGGCGATGCCATCGATTGTGGATAAACCGCGTTTATTCAGAACCTCCGGGACAGAACCGATGACGATTTGGCCCGAGGACGATATGGTATGAACGGGGACGAAGTGACCAGGGTACGACATGACGCGGGGACAATCTGACCGGTAACCAAGCTAGAATGGTGCTTAGGTGTTAGCAAATTAGAAAAGAGATATCCCACCTTTCATTACGACCAAAGATTGGTTGGTTGTAGAAGATGTTTGTCTTCATGTCTTAGTGTTGACTTGAGTTCATATAGGAAAATGTTGGCTTCAGAACAAGAATGGAAAATGGTTTATACCGAAGAGGAAGTCAGGACTCTAGACTAGTGCAACTATGTTGTGAGGACGAAAAGAGGAAGTGTTTGGAGATGGTTAACATCTAGAAAATCAAATAAAGTAAATAACTAAGTAAATGAATATATTGATGAATAAATGTGTATAAATAGATCAATAAATGTATAGGTAGATAAACAGATAAATCAATAAATAGATGAATAGATAATTAAAATAAATAAACAAATAAACAGATAGATAGATAAATAAATGAATATATAGATAAATAACAAAATAAATAGACAAATATGTATGTTATTAAAGATAAACAAATAAATAAATAAACAAAAAATAACAAATTAATGAATAAATAAACAGATAAACAAACAAATGAATAGATCATGATTATATGAATAAATAAGTAAATGAATTGATAAGTAAAGCATTGAATTACCATATGAAAAGCAAGAAGAAATGAAACAAAAAAATAAACAAATAAACAAATGAATGAATAAGAAATAAATAAATTAGTAATATATAAACAAGCAAATAAATAAACAAATAGATATCTAAACAGGGAAATATACCGATGAAATTATAAATAAGTAAATGAGTAAACAGATAGTTACATAAATAGATGAATAAATATAGCAATAAGTCAACAAATAAATAAGTACAAAAATCAATCAAATTAATCAAACATATAAACAAGAAAATTTATAAGTAAATAAGCAAACAAATAGACGAATATAATAAAAGTAATAAAATAAGCTAAAACTATGAAATCTATAAATAGAATATATGTGAGATCATTCAACTCCTTTCTGACGGCCACTCTGCACCTGAAGAGAATCACGTGTAGCTACGATGAAAACAGCTTTGAGATTGGTGACCCGGATTAAGTGAACTTTATGGGACCAAAGGTAATGGTGTACCACCACACTGAAGGAGTGAAAGATGCCTTATACAATTATTATCTTTTGGATGATCTTGAAATTCTTCAAGCAAACTATAAAAACTTGAAGTTGATCCAGAAAGTATATTAGAGATTAGAGCTTTCAGTTTTGAGAGTATTGAAGTTACTACATTTGCTTGTATTGAAGATTACAAAAGTATCACACAATTCGTAATATCTGACCTCTTTTGAATGGAGTAACACGTTATCAGCTGAATAAGATAGCTTGGTGTTTAATAGAAAATAAGATACTCGTAGAAGGGTATTACCGCTCAATACGGTTGCATGCCCTAAAGGTTGCCGAAGAATGCAAAGCAGGGTCTACCACGAAAATGGTTATAAGACATTGATGTCCGCCACAACAAATCCTAATAAACATATTGTAGTATTATAGGAATTAACTGAGTTAGGTCATTAGGTCCCGGGGGCCTTTTAGAATTAATTAAATGCATATGATACATCGAGTTGAAATTACAGGACATTAGCTTTTACACGAAAGTTTCATTATAGGCGTTCCTTTGATGATACGGGAATCATACGTTTGAAAGCCACATTATTCATATAGGTATTCACACACTCGACGTGCTTATGTGTATGTATGTATGCATGGATGTATGTATGTATGTATGTATGTATGTATGTATGTATGTATGTATGTATGTATGTATTCATGTATGTATGTATGTATGTATGTATGTATGTATGTATTCATGTATGTATGTATGTATGTATGTATGTATGTATGTATGTATGTATGGATGGATGGATAGATGAACGTATGTACGTATGGGTGCACAAAGCAAGGCCCACCATACATATCCATTTAAGTATGTCTGTCTGTCTGTCTGTCTGTCTGTCTGTATGTATGTATGTATATATGTATGTATGTATGTATGTATGTATGTATGTATGTATGTATGTATGTATAACAAAGGATTACATGCCGACAGGAGACCTTTTGGTCCATAACTAGGTCGGATGCGAAAAAATTATAGTAATGATAAGTAAATAAATAAAAATTATGATATTACAAATAATAATAATAATGAATAAATAAATAAATAGGTAAAGTTAAATAATAAACTAAGAGGTAAATAGTGATGATATGGTTTAACGTCACAAACTCCTCCCATTGGAAGGCTAGGACGGTGCCCCTTACAGAGGACTTTGTATCATGGAATTTAATGAACTATGCTCTTGGTTCAATTTTACTGGTGTTAGGATTCAAACCGCCATCCCCCTGGACCTTCGCCGCAAGTAACGACGCCCTAACTCGCTCAGCCAGCGAACTTCCATGCTTTACATTATAATTATATTCTTTATTCGCACCTTGCTCTATAGTGACATTTGGCACCTCACTGACATTCAGTGCCTCATGAACATTTGCCCCATCACGGACATCTGGTCCCTCACGGTAATCCGATCTCTCATGCACACCTTACCCTCCTCCGTCACCGCCTCCCACACCGGCCACTCATCGTTCATTGACATTCTGTCCCGCATCACTTCTTAAAATGATATTCTGTCCTCCACTGACATTATAACCTACCGTGATATTTTGTCCTCCACTATCATTACATCCCATCGTGATATTTTGTCTTTCATTGACATTACGTCCTAATGTAATGTTTTGTCCTCTACCGACATTATATTCTAAAATTATATTTTGTCCTACACTAACATATTGCTCTACATTATTGCTACGCCCTACTCTTTTTCACAAGTGCGCTCTATTTCTCCTTTCCTTTGATTTTCTACCCCCAAAAAAATTATCTAGTTCATTACAAACAAGTAAGATGCTGTAATTATTATAATTTATGTTATATTATTTGTTTTTGTTTTGTTATAATTTGTCTGTCTGATTTTCATTTATTATTAGTTATGTCAATTTATTATCATTTACTATTTACCTATTTGTTTGTTATTCAACTATACCAATGCATTTACTTATGTATTTTAATTGTTATTTACATTGTTATAGTTTTAATTTATTATTATTATTATTATTATTTTTTTTTTTTTTTTTTTTTTTTCATCCGACCTAGATATGGATCAAAAGGTCTCCTGTCGGCATGCTTTGCCTTTGTAATCCTTTGTAAACTCCCACAGTGAGGTTTGTAAGAACATCTTTGCCTCTGCGAGTAAGGTGGATCCCATCAGAAACATGACGCCTGGAAAAGAGATACCAAGGATTAAGAAAGTGGTATCCCAGGTGTGTGCACAATCGTGATATCTTCTCATTGATCCCTATGGCTCTACTGTTCCAACACGAGCCAGCGCAGATCATCGTAAGGATCCCACAGACTACGTGACGGCTCCCACGCTCCTTCATCTCTTGAAGGAGGACCCTGTAATTTCGAACAAGTTTCTCTGCTCTCACCCTACCCACATCGCTATATCCCGTATGAACAATCGTAACCGTGTTCGTCCACCTTTGCTCCCTGAGGGTCTGGGTATGATAGGAAACTCCACGGCCCGGTTGACATACAAGCTTGCAACGTCGTTTAGTCTTCCGCTGCAGGATGTCATAGCCTCACACCATGGAGTCCCCCACCACCAAGAAGCCCTGATTTTCAGTCACCTCATCCTCCAGCAGAGCAAAACTATTGGCTAGAGCTAGCAGTTGTTCCGCAAGGCACCCGCTTACTGAACGCGGGCTCGACAAACGGGACCCCACTAGCGCCCGCCACTCTGTCACGGCAGTGTCAGAAGTGGAAGAGGTGGACCGCTCCTTGGGTTGTGGGGAAGATTCACTCTTCTCACTGAGCGCACACTTGAGAAGACGAATTTCCTCCTCACACATCCTGAGACGGTCCTCCAGGTTCAAATAACCTTTACAAGCCATTTCGCTCCTCCGGCAATACATACGGCGAAGAGAAAATATAAATCAACAAAAGAAAAAAAAGAAGCGGTCACTAAATAAACTAAATACACGAAGCTTACTATGCTTACTTTATCGTCGTTGCCATGCCTGAATAGAATCACCAGTGATGGTGATGTCGATCAAATAATTCCGACTGTCGTCCCCGGATTCGAACCGGGCTCGTGAAAACACGAACCCATCGCCCTCCCATCTGAGCTATCGAGCCTATAAAATTCTCTAACCTGGGTAAGTCCATTAAGGAAACGTACCAGCTTAACCACTAGCTACAAGTTGCCCTCGTTCTCTGCAAAAATAAGTACGGACGTCAGTTTGCAGTCGACTTAGTTCCTCGGTAAGTAGATTAACATCCAGGTTAGAGAATTTTATAGGCTCGATAGCTCAGTTGGGAGGGCGATGGCTTCGTGATTTTACGAGCCCGGTTCGGATCCGGGGACGACAGTCGGAATTATTTGATCGACATCACCGTCAGTGATGATTCTATTCAGGTATGACAACGACAACAAGTCCATCAAGGAAACGTACCAGCTTAACCACTAGCTACAAGTTGGCCTAGTTCTCTGTAAAAATAAATACGGATGTCAGTTTGCAGTCGACTTAGTTCCTCAGGAAGTAGATTAACTTCCAGGTTCGAGAATCTTATAGGCTCAGTTGGGAGGGCGATGGCTTTGAGATTTCACGAGCCCGGTTCGAATCCGGGGACGACTGTCGGAATTATTTGATATATATACAAGCACCTGGCTTACGCCAGCCCTGGCTACGCCAGGGGTGCTTGGCCTTCGGCAAGACCCACTGCGCGGGTCGCTCGCCTCCGCGCATCTTTTTTTAATACCGATTGCTTTATTTATCTGAATCAGCCTTATCATCTATCTTCACACGCTTTATAGGTTCATCTTCTGTCTCATCGCCTTCTCTTCTCCTCTTGGGTGCCAACGATCTTCCCTCTTGAGTAGGCTCCTCACCCGATGCCTCCAACAACTTATTTACAGCCTCGTTGATATTGTCAAGTTTATGTTCAAGTTTACGTTGCAAATTTACAGCCTCATTGATATTGTCAAGTTCATGTTCAAGTTTACGTTGCATAGCCTCTATTTCTTCTTTTACAGTACTTTCAGGGGTTGTCGGTTTCTCATCTTCTTCACTGTCATAAGTGTAGTCTGGGAGTACCATATCGATTGCCTCTTTCTCCGATATTGGAGGGATTACTACCATTGACTGATCAGGTTCTTCTTCTGCTATCGCTGCGTCGTCCGAGTGTTCGGTCACCACCTTTGATTGCTGTTCGGGCTCTACTGGCACATCTTGGGCAAAGAATAACTCTTTATATACTACGTTGGTAGGCAGTCTTCGACATTCACTGTCTTTAACCTTCTTCCACCCAGTATAGTAGTATAGTGAATCCCAACTCGTAACACGGGAACACGCAACGTACAATTGTCCATGTGCGAAGCACTGGGTGCCATCTAGCAGAAGTCCACATTTTTCAAATGTTTGCCCTTGCGACTTGTTAATTGTCATGGCAAAACCCAACTTACACGCACACACACACGGGGAGCTGGGGATGTGTGTGCGTGTAAGGTCACGGCATTACCCATAGATCGGTCATTTGAGCTCTGAGCTTTCTTCCGGGAGGAAAATAGCTGTTGGTCACGAGTCCAACACGTGTTCCAAAGACCAAGGTGAATCACACACACACACAAACACACACACACATACACACACACACAGGCCTCTTCTCAACTCTACTTTCCTTTGCTCCCTCTTCTTTTCTTGCTGGCGCCTCATATTCTTCATAGCGATCACGTTTTTTCGGGCGTTTCTTTTAAATGTCTTGAACCTACGCTCTAAATAGTACAACTGGTATTACCTGTGTCCTCTTCCACCATTACCACAATTTTTTTTTTGTAGCCTGCGTAATAGTGCTTTTTGAAATTTTCTACAACCTCGGAAGAAATATCCCCGCTATACGGTTCCAGGTCATCTATTGTACTATCACTGTGCTCGTATGTTGGTGAATTGCGTAACATCTCGTTGAAACTAAGGACTATACGTTGGCATTGTTGTATAGATTGCTCCGCGACGCATGTCGTAGATTTCCGGTTTTTACACTTTTCGTAATATTCGGGGTGACATTTCTTATGCTCTTCTGTTAATTGTGCTCTGAGAACTTTGTCAATAGTGGATTTGTCAATCTTTTTTTGTTTTGTCACCCAAGCCCAGAAATGTCGCTGTCTCCTTTTCATGGCGGCCTCACTATCACGGGGTTCTTTAACCTTTTCATCGTAAAAAGAATGAATTTTTTCACGGTGCTCTTTCCGTAACAAACCTTTTAAAGACGCTGACATATTGATCTCCATCTTACTGATTTTCTTTTCATCCGCAACCCACTTCCAATAATGCATATTACGTCTTTTCAACCGAGCTGCTACGGGCAGAGGTATTGTGTCCAACGTCCAACCTTGACCACGATTGGGGTACAACCGCACATGAAAAATCCCTTATACCGGGCACGTCCACACAAACTTGAATCGTCATCTGGGCACGGTTTCGAAAGCGTTTATTTTTAATAGTTATATATATATATATATATATATATATATATATATAT
>NC_134777.1:64907430-64922430 GCF_046742065.1 Oratosquilla oratoria
ACACACACACACACACACACACACACATACACACACACACACACACACACGCATATACATACATGCATATATATATATATATATACACATATACATATGTGTACACACACACACACACACACACACACCACACACACACACACACACACACACACACACACACACATATATATATGTATATATATATATATATATATATATATATATATATATATATATATTATGGGAAAGGTGGAGGGGGAAACACGGGTCTTTATCTGATTATCGAGTTTATTCCTGACCGGTTTCGCTTACAATAGCTTCATTTAATGTGAGCGAAACCGGTCAGGAATAAACTCGATATTCAGACAAAGACCCATGTTTCCCCCTCCACCTTTCCCTTAATTTGTCCCAATGTCTCTCTCTCTCTCTCTCTCTCTCTCTCTCTCTCTCTCTCTCTATATATATATATATATATATATATATATATATATATATATATATATATATATATACGCATACATACATATATTTGTATAACATGGAAATTTTCGGATAAGAAAGAAAATTAATTATGCTATTGTCGCTATTTTCAAAAGTGCGGGATGAATGAAAAGGATTTTGTACTTTACCCATTTACAGCGGAATAAGAGTTTAGATGGTGTGTAAGAAGTTTGAATGAACATGCAACCCCTTCCTTCTCCACAGACAACCCCCTTCCCCCTCCAGAAATATCAGCCTCCTTTCTCCTTCTATCGTTTCCTCCCCTTCTGCACCTCCCATCTTCCCCGTCCCCCGAACGCCAATAAGGGTTACGCTTGGGAAGCTCTTGGACTAATGGATAGCTGGAATTTGTCTCAAGATGAATAGGAGCCCCCTACCCACCCACCTCGCTCGGCTCCCCTCTCCCCCAGCACACACACACCCGTGCGAGGACTGTGGGGGTGGGGGGAAGTTGTAGGACTGTAACCGGGGGATAGGAGTGGGGGTTTGGTTGGCGGATCTCAGACACCGATTCATCTCCTCATTGGGGCCCCAGCTAAGGTTATCTATTATCTTCTCTTATCTTTTAAGGCGTCGACGAAGGGGGTAATACCTCTTCTTTTCCTCTCCTCGCCACAACACTGGAAAGACTATAGATCGATTGGCTGTTAAGGAGGGAACGACCTGGGATTTGCAGGCAGACAGGGAAAGATGTTTGGGATTCTGTACGGAAATGTGTGCATGCATACGAATATATCTGTACCATTGGGGATATACAAACCTGGCAACGAGGTCGAAGTAAAGAAGGTATTTTCTTGTGAATGAGGCTTTGCCTTGATAGCCAACTGTGTTTTGGATAGACAATTTTCTTTTTTAATTAATGTAGTGAAATATTCTGTTCACTGACATTATGTGCTGATTTTCTATTGAAATATATTGTCGTATACCCGAGTCTCCTTAGGCCCTCAGTCTTCGAAATGATGCTGTAATTATCATAATTTCTAAACACAAGCCTTAGCGACCACGACTGGAAAGCTTACCGAATTAATACATAAACAAAGTTGAACATCTATTCATAACCGAAGTGTTTGAATGCCTGTGAGACTACATGATACGCCAGCAGAGATAGCGTGGTTCTAGTATTTTGTATAATTATCCTGGAGCATATTTATGAACAATTAGAAAGGTTCGTCATCAACACTCCAGCAAAACAATGACTCGCTGAATATGTTATCTGTCTTTATAAAGAACGCAGGTTTCCGGTATCAATGCTTCAAAATTATGTCAGTTAATGCGAATCTGTGAGCCATGCACTCTCTAAAGTTAATAATGAATGCAAGGTGAATACGATGTGATATGCATTAATAACAACCCCTCGTATTATGCGGTGGTAAAAGCATTATTTATCATTATCCACAAATTACTAATAATCAAAATGTGTCCAGATAAAACCAAAAGTGTTAACGCTGATTGAAAGAATACATTAACTGAGATTATATAATCAAATTACCATCCTTTCATCCTACAGTCTTTTTTACCATAGGACTGATGTTACCAAACCAAAACTCACATTGATATCTAAGCCTCAAAATTCATTAATTTACCTCCATAGCCAAAGAAAGATTAAACATTGTAACTAGTGGGATCTCACATTAACAAAGCCGATTTTAGATGAAATAATATAAATCTATTTTTACCTTTGTTACAAAAGTATCTTTACAGAATTTGTTCTGACTTAGTAATAGAGTATTTTCCTTGCATTGTAGGGTACCGGGTTTGCTTTTGACCGATCCTCACAACCCTATTCAGTTGTAAATGAGTACCGGTATCTTCTCGGGCTTCAGGACGGGACGAAAATGAATTTGGTATCTTACCGCATTATCCTGAAATCTTGTATACATGTCTATGCAGAAGACGTGACCCGACACTTTCTAGTGTAGTACCTAATATAAATATATAAATATACATATATATATATATATATATATACATACATATATATTATATACACACATATATATATACACACACACACATATATATACATATATATATGTATATATATATACATTATATATATATATATATATATATATATATATATACATATATATTTTTTGGAAGAAAGTATACGCTGGACTCGACGTTCGTCAATTTATTCCGACGTTTCGAACCCTGTCCGGGGTTCGTCTTCAGGGTGATACAGTGGTAGCAATAGGAAATGTACATAAATAGGGGATACCTGGTACACTGGGACAGGTCTCTCCAGTAACCGTTATATTCCAACGCAGGTAGAACATATCAAAAACAAAAATAAGAAACAAAAATAAAAATAAAAATAAAAACTATAATACAAAATGTGCAATACTTCCTTAAAAACATTCAAAGAGTTTACTATAGAATAAATGAGAAAATACAATGAAGGCTGTAAGAACTACCCGCTGCCGCTGGGCCGCACCACAATGCACCCCGTGGAACAAATGTCCCGCGTAGCATGCATTGTCACAGAACAAAGAAATTGGAACAAGAAAAAGAATGTATAATCCATCAATATAATAAACATGCAAAAAGGAATTCAGATTGAAATAAATAAGAAAACATAATGAAGTGTGACAAATGCCCCCCAAGATTGGGTATAAAAGTTGCACGCTGGAACGTGCCACAATGAAACGATAAACTACAACTCACCACGCGGAACAAAAGTCACGCAAAGCATGCACTGTCACAGATCCCAGAAATTGTAACCGTAAAGTGAAGCAAAACCGTCCCTCACCGTTAATAAATTACATAAATAAAATTACATAGATAAAAATATAATGTAACAATACAAAACACACCAAGAGACACATTACCGTCGTGTTAATACAAATAAAACAAATAAAAAACACAACATAAACAAATTATGACGCATGCTTCCTCTCCAGCCTGTCCTTCGCTCCCTTATAAATTGGGTTTAGAGTGATGCATCTGTTGACACTATTGTCGTCACTTGACCAAGCTTCCAAGAATAATCTGGCGTTTTCTCGCTACCTCCGTATTTCACTTCCGCGTTCTGCCAGTCCATCTCGTGTCCCGTTTCCTCGCAGTGTCTTAAAATGGCCGAACTCATGTCCCTCCTACCGACAGCCCTCTGGTGTTCTATCAGTCTAGTCGCTAATTTCTTGCTAGTTTCCCCAACATAATGTGTCTCACGGTCCTTGCACCTGATGTCATACATCACCCCTATTCGGTCCGCTTGGCTCACTGTGTCCTTAATTTTGGTCAGGGCTCTATGTAGAGTGTTCCTCGGTTTGTGTGCTATTTCAACACCGTGTTTTTTTAACAGTCTGGCCGCTACCTCAGAAGCCCCTTTCAAATAAGTGACCATAACCCGTGGCGCGTCCGGTCGTCTGTCGTCCATTCTACCCCTCGGATGAAGCATTAGACCAAATCTCGCATATGGACAAACAGTGCACTAGACTCTTGTGCTGTTTTTACACTGTACTTGTATTGTTTAATCCTTGTTGAGGGTTCCTTGCCCGTTTGCCTAAGGTAATAATTTTTACAATCTCTGCAAAGTATCCTGTATATGCAGCCACTTGAGATAATAGGTGAATTTTTAATAATTCACTTCTTAAAAGTATATGGATTATTAAATACAGCTTTAATATTACATGTTTTTAGGATGTGAGGAACTTGAACCAGAATATTACTGAATGGTAAAATCAGAAGGTTTTTAGTATCAAAAGAGGGGGGTGATTTAACACTATATACATATTCTTTTTTTTTGCATCAAGAGCGTGATCTAAAAATAATTTAGTGCATTTTAATCCAAGACCAACTTTAACAACATGCTCAAATTCCTCATCAATAATTTCGGGTCTACAAATACGAAGAGCACGTAAAAACATAGAAGAAAAACCGAATAATTTACTTTATCATGGTGAGCAGAGTAATAATGAATATAAAAAAAAAATTGTTGGCTTCCTATAAGCACTAAACTTAAAGTTATTTTCATTTCTATGAATGAGGCAATCCAAAAAAGGGCAACTTACCATTACTTTCTAATTCAACAGTAAAATTAATAGAAGGAACTAAATTATTCAGGGATTGCAAAAATGCATTGAAATCCTCAGAGATTGGCCATAGGCAAAGAACATCGCCAACATATCTATACCAGATCGCATTTGGTGGCAGAATTTCACTTAATAGTTTATTTAAAAAAAAATCCATATAGAGATTGCTAAGGACTGGAGATAGTGGATTACCCATTGCCATACCGAATTCCTGAGAATAAAATTGACCATTAAATTCAAATTTACAATCTTTAATACATAGTTTGATAAGTTCAATGATTTTAGTTGAGGGCAACGGAAGTGAGATTTTGTCTAAAAATTCAGTGAGGAAAACAATTAAATCATCTAATGGAACTTTTGTAAATGAACTAGTTATATCAAAACTGACAAGTTTGAAATCATAACCAATATTTAAATTCTTAAGTTTATGAACTAAATCAACATTATTTTTTATGTTTGAATTGGAAATTGTGCCAACCAACGGACTGAATAAAGACACCAGCCATTTTGATCAATTATATGAGATGGATTTTACTGGGCTAATAATTATATAATTGGTCTTATAGGGTTTCTAGGTTTGTGTGTTTTTACAAGACCATACATATAAGGGAGAGAAGGCGTAATGGTCGAAAAATGTTTGATTAAATCGTCTTTTCCCTTTAACACGGATTTAATTATCTTACTAAAATGGCTGTTTACCTTACTGAGAGGATTAGTATGAAGTTTAGTGTAAGTATAATCATCTGACAGAAGATCACTCATCTTGGCCAAATAGTCATCTCTGTTTAAAATAACTACAGCATTTGCTTTATCTGCTCTAGTAATATGTAAATCCTGATTTTTTTTTTAACTCTTAAAGCCTTCATAAACCTATCTGGACAATTAGATAAACGTGGATTGTTCAATGAAACATAAACAATATCTTTGCAAATGTTCTTTTCCTCAAAAGACAAATCACTATATTTTTCAAAATTTGAAATTGATTTATCGATTTCAACATAGTCCGATTCCTTGTTTGAATAAGCAAATTTTATCCCGTAGCTAAGTACAACCGAGGCATCCTCACTTAGTTCTTTATCCGATAAGATCACCACAAAATTAGGATTGCCATTCTTTGTCCAGTCACTATTCTTAATCAAACTAGCTAACTTAGAGTTCAAATTGTTTTGAAGTTTAAGACAGGCTTTATTAAGTCGTTCATAACAATAGTCCAACAGTATATCTTTCCAATCATCTGGAATGGTATTGTAGAAAGCTTATTTATCTTTCTTGTAAATACAAAAGGCTTCTTTAATTTGAATCTTCTTAATTTCTATGTGTTTCTTTAGAATGATGTGTTAGAAGTCATCAAAGGGACGATCCGCCATATCCAAAAGACGTTGAGGCTGGATGGATTTTGGCATCACTTGTTCACTGAGACAAATTTGCAGAAATTTCAATTGTAACTTTTCTCTATGGGCTTAGATTATTTTATCATTGACAAAATTTGTAATCATATTACATCTTTTGAAAAATAATTAGATTTTTTGTATTTGTTAAATTTTCTCGATGTGTATTGTCTGTACCTTTCCCAGTTTATTTTCATACCTCTTACATACCATGTGTAACCTTTTTCTTTTGCATTCCCCTAAGATGTGAAATATCACGAAACCGCTAGGTAATTATAGTTTCTGTCCCGTTTTTCATTGTGGTTATAAGCAATATACATACATATATATATATATATATATATATATATATATATATATATATATATATATATATATATATATATATATGCAGAGTCCACTAGGAAGAGGAAAAGCATACGGAGTCCGAGCACTATCGTGATATATTCACATTATCAAGATGTACAGAAAATTTAGTACAAAAAAGTGGAGATACAGAGTATAAATAGGACAAGTGAGACATTTACCCTCCTCTCCGAAGCCTGAAAGCTCAGGTTGGGTCCCTCAGTGAGGTCGTGGAAACAGATCATTATTGTCACATTAACTTCTAGAATATGTACTATTTATATTATTGATAACATATGGGTCTAATTTATATAATCCTAAACTATTATTAATAAGTTGGTCTTAATTGTATTTGATAATTCCTGACTCTATGATATTTCTTTCTGTTATATTCTTACACTGTCAGGAATTATCAAATACAATTATGACCAACTTATTAACAATAGTTTAGGATTATATAAATTAAATCCATATATTGTCAATAGTATAAATAGTACATATCCTAAAAGTTAATGTGATAATAATGATCTTTTTCCACGACCTCACTGAGGGACCCAACCTGAGGTTTCAGGCTTCGGAGAGGAGGGTAAATGTCTCACTTGGCCTATTTATACTCTGTATCTCCAATTTTTTGTACTCACTTTTCTGTACTCCTTGATAATGTGAATATATCACGAAAGCACTCGGACTCCGTGTTTTTCCCTCTTCCTAGTGGACTCTGCATATTTGTGATTTACATGTGGCTTGTGAAATTTGTGCATATATATATATATATATATATATATATATATATATATATATATATATATGTGTGTGTGTGTGTGTGTGTGTGTGTGTGTGTGTGTGTGTGTGTGTGTGTGTGTGTGTGTAAATACATACATACATACATACATATACCAAAAGCTTTTTTCCCTTACAAGGAGGGAACCAAAAAACAAAGGCATAAACCACTTCCACCCATTCTATTCTCAGCATACTCCACTCCCCTCTACCCTCCCTCTTATCTTGGCACCTCCTGGATGACGGGTCATCCCTGGATCTTGTCCACTGCCCTGGGTCAGAAGCAGTGTCGCGAGACACAGCACATCCACAGCAAGGCCGCTTAATTAAATTGGCGACCCCCCCCCCCACACACACTCCATCCTCTCATGCAGAAAAGGAGAAATTCCCTTGGGCTGCGTCAATTTATTTCTCATACATACTCTCTCACCCCCCATCCCTTACCACTCCCCCTCATGCATCACAGCATCACCCATACACAACCACTCTTCATTCACTCCTATCTTCTGTCTTCTCCCGTCCTTCCTCAACAGACATTCCCCTCTTTCTCAACGCCCCTTATACCCCATCTATTCATTTCATCCTACGTCGCCACCTCATGTTCACTTCTTCCACCTCTGGTTTCCACACCTCTTTTACTAATTTTTCTTCACTCATTCTATCCATGTCTCCAAACCATCCCAATACTCTTTCATCAACCCTATCTCCCAAATTCTTTTTCACACACGTTCTTCTCATCATCTCCTCATTTCTCACTCTATCCAGCCTAGTAACCCCTATCATACTTCTTAGACACCTCATCTCAAACACATTCAAAGTCCTCTCTTCCTCACTTATGTTCCATATTTCTGCCCCATACAGTGCTGTCGGCACAATCACTCCTCCATACAAGCTCCTCTTAGTATCCATTCCCAAATATCTATTTCTAATTGTCTTTTTAATCCCCCAAGGCATTTACTCGCTTCCCTCAATCTACATTCTACCTCCACCCCGACTTCTCCCTTTCCTGCCAAATTTGCACCCAAGTATCTAAAACTGTCCACTTCCTTCAGTCTCTCTCCCTTACTACTCACTTCCAGGCTGCCACCCCTTTTTTCCCTTGTACATCTCATCAACTTACTTTTACCCACATTTATCTTCAACTTCCTACTTTCGCACACCTTTCCAAACTCTGTCACTAACTTCCTCAATCCCTCCACTGATTCTGCTACAAGCGCAGTGTCATCAGTAAACAACAAATGGTGAGGAACGGTGTGATTTTAGGACAGGTAGAGGTTTCGTAGATCAGATTTTTGTGGTAAGACAGATATATAAGAAAGCTATAGGAAAAGGTAAGGATGCATTTTGGGCTTTTATGGATCTGGAAAACGCTAATGACAGGGTAGACAGGAAGGCACTGTGGGAGGTATTGCAGATATATAGAATAGGAGGAAAGCTGTTAAGAGGTGTCAAGAGTTTTTTACGAGAGTAGTAGAGATTGTGTTGTGATTAGAAATGAAGAGAGTGAGTGGTTGTGTTATGTCGCCCTGGCTGTTTAATTTATACATGGATGGGGGTGATGCGAGAGGTGAATGCAAGGGTAATGGGTCAGGGATTGGAGATGGTGAAAGAAATATATATATATATATATATATATATATATCTATATATATATGTGTGTGTGTATATATTTCAAAAGCTGTCTAGTTTCTGCAACCGGGATTGATTGATAATGGGTTATTTCAATTTTGCTGACATTGATTGGATGACCCTTGAACATGGCCATATAGGTAGTCGCTTGATTGATTTTCTTGGTGACAATTACTTAATTCAGCATGTAAAAGAGCCCACAATATATGGAAACTTACTCGATCTTTTGATCATTAGCCGCGAAAGCATGGTAACTGATGTAGGAGTCGGTGAATCTGTTGCAAATAGCGATCACAACTTAGTTAGATTCAAACTCCTAACAAATTTTAGAATAGATACTTGTGTTTCTAAAATACCCGATTTCAGTAAAGCTCAGTTCATTGGACTACGTCAGGAGCTTCAGCTTACAGATTGGGAGGCAAAATTAAACGAAAGACCTGTAGATCAGATGTGGGAAATATTTCAGAATATGCTCACTAAGATGATTCAAACTTACATTCCTTTTAAGGACAGACGTCCCCCAAATCAGGCTCGCCCAAAGTGGATCGACAAAGAAACTGAAAAAAGGATTGCTAAAAAGAGACAGGCTTATAAGAAATATAAGTGCTCGGGTGCATCTAATGACTATGAAAGTTATGTATCAATACAGAGAGATTTGAAAAAGACAATAAGAAAAAGAAAACGACAATACGAAATGAACATCGCTGATAAATCCAAAGAGAATCTCAAAGAATTCTATAGTTACATTAGAGATATAAAGGTTGTTAGGAATCACATTGGTCCACTATTATCTGCTGACGGTCAACTTGAATATTCAAATGAAGGAATGTCTAATATCTTAAACAATTATTTTAGCTCGGTATTCGTAAACGAAACACCTCAAAGTGAACTCCAAACTGAAACCTGTGAAAAGTCTAGGGTAAACTTACTCACTACGGTAAATATAACAAAAGAAAAAATTAAAAGGTGTATAGACAAACTCAAAGTTAATAAAACACCAGGGCCTGACGGTTGGCATCCAAGAATCTTAAAGGAAATGAAAAATGAGATTGTTGTTCCATTAGAAATTATTTTCAAGAAATCCATCATATCCGGAGATGTCCCAAGAGAATGGAAGCTAGCTAACGTTACTCCCATATTCAAAAAAGGTGACAAAAAGAAACCAAATAACTATAGGCCTATAAGTTTGACTTCAATCGTAGGAAAAATAATGGAAACTATCATCAGAGATGCTATCGAACATCATTTAGAAAGTAACCGTTTGATAAATGATAGCCAGCATGGTTTTAGACGGAAACGTTCTTGCGTGACTAACTTACTCGAATTCTACAACACAGTTATCTCGAATTATGACAAAAGAAACAATATAGATTTAATATATCTAGACCTTGAAAAAGCTTTTGATACCGTCCCACACGAAAGACTACTTACTAAATTAGCTTTACACGGAATAAGTGGTAGCCTATTAAGTTGGACTAGTAATTGGTTGAATGGTCGAAAACAGAGAGTTGTTTTAAATGGAAAAACTTCTAGATGGAAAAATGTTACAAGTGGAGTTCCTCAGGGTTCCGTTCTTGGGCCACTTCTATTCATAGTATATATAAATGATATAGACCATGGACTAAAATCTACTGTTTCCAAATTTGCTGATGATACAAAACTGTGCGGAGTGGCAAATGATCACTCAAACCAATTAGATATTCAAGAAGATTTAGATCAATTACAGCAATGGTCTGAAAAGTGGCTAATGAAATCTAACACAAGTAAATGCAAGGTAATGTACATAGGTAAAAATAACAGTAAGTACGATTACAAGTTATTTGGAAGTTCGTTAACAAAAGTGGATAGTGAAAAAGATCTCGGCGTAATTATCGGTAATGACCTCAAATCATCCAAGCAGTGTATTTCAGCCTCTGAGAAAGCAAATAAGATTCTGGGACTGATTGCGCGATCTTTTGATTTCAAAAGTCCATCACTCATTAACAAGCTATATAAATCGTTAGTCCGTCCACATTTGGAATATGCTGTTTCCGTATGGTCACCGAATCTCATCAAAGACATTGACAGACTGGAAAAAGTACAACGGCGAGCCACAAAACTGATTCCAAATATCAAAAATAAATCATACGAAAATCGACTAAAACATATGAATCTTTTTTCCCTAAAAAAGCGTAGACTCAGAGGTGACTTGATACCGGTCTATAAGATTTTAAATGGAAATGACAACATCAAAAGTGACAACATTTTCACATTGAATGAGAATCAGACAAGAAACAATGGTCTCAAACTGTCCGGAAATAGATTCAATTTGGAAGTGGGTAGAAACAACTTTGCCAACCTTGTAGTTAATGAATGGAATAAACTTCCTGCACAGGTAGTGCAATGTAGTTCAGTTCGAAGCTTTAAGAATCATTTAGATAAATACCTAAGTAAGATGCTGTAATGATTATAATTTATCTTATATTATTTCTTTTGTTATCATTTGTCTGTCTGATTTTCATTTATTATTAGTTATATGTCAATTTATTATTATTTACTATTTACCTATTTGTTTATTATTTAACTATACCTATGTATGTATTTATATTCGAAAATAGCTGGAGTCCAGGAACCATTTTATGGTTTCGATCCATCTCCGGGGTTCGTCTTCAGGGTAATACAGTGGTAGCCATAGAAAATGAACATAAATAGGGGATACCTGGTGCACTGGGACAGGTCTTCCCAGTAACCGTTAAATTCAAACACCGGTAGAACATACCAAAAAACACAAAAAACACACACATGAAAAACAAAACAAAAATATTAATAAAACTATAATACAAAATGTGCAATGCTACCTTAAAAACATTCACAGTTAACCATAGAAAAATAAAGAAATAAAGAAATACAGTGATGGCTGTGATAACTCAACCCGCTGCCGATGGGCCCGCACCACAATGCACTCCCTGGAACAAATGTCACGCGTAGCATGCATCGTCACAGAACAAAGAAATTGGAACAAGAATAAGAACGTATAACCCATCAATAAAATAAACATGCAAAAAGGAGTTCACATTAAAACAAGAAAACAAAATGTAGTGTGAAAAAATGCCCCCAAAGATTGGGTGTAAAAGCTGCACGCTGTGACGTTCCACAACAATACGCTAAACTACAACTCGCCACGCGGAACAAAAGTCACGTGAAGCATGCACTGTCACAGACCCCAGAAATTGTTACCCTAAAGTGAAGCAAAACCGTCCCTCACAGTTAGTGAATTACATAAATAAAATTACATAGATAAAAAAATTACATAGATAAAAATGTAATAATACAAAACACACCAAGAAACACATTACCGTCGTGTTAATACAAATAAAACAAATAAATCACACAACATAAACAAAATGAAAAATGCCCCCCCTAAGATTGGGTGTAAAAGCTGCACGATGTGACGTGCCACAACAATACGATAACTACAACTCGCCACGCGGAACAAAAGTCACGTGGAGCATGCACTGTCACAGCCCCCAGAAATTGTAACCCTAAAGTGAAGCAAAACCGTCCCTCACAGTTAAAGAATTACATAAATAAAATTACATAGATAAAATGTAATAATACGAAACACACCAGGAAACACATTACCGTCGTGTTAATACAAATAAAACACACAACATAAACAAATTATGACTCATGCTTCCTCTCCAGCCTTTCCTTCGCTCCCTTATAAATTGGGTTTAGAGTGATGCATCTATTGACACTATTATCGTCACTTGACCAAGCTTCCAAGAATAATCTGGCGCTTTTTCCACTACCTCCGTATTTCACCTCCGCATTCTGCCAGTCCATTTCGTGTCCCGTTTCCTCGCAGTGTCTTAAAATGGCCGAACTCATGTCCCTCCTACCGACAGCCCTCTGGTGTTCTATCAGTCTAGTCGCTAATTTCTTGCTAGTTTCCCCGACATAATGTGTCTCACAGTCCTTGCACTCGATGTCATAAACCACCCCTACTCGGTCCGCTTGGCTCACAGTGTCCTTAATTTTGGTCAGGGCTCTATGTAGAGTGTTCCTCGGTTTGTGTGCTATTTCAACACCGTGTTTTCTTAACAGTCTGGCCGCCACCTCAGAAGCCCCTTTCAAATAAGGAACCGTAACCCGCGGCGCGTCCGGTCATCTGTCGTCCATTTTACCCCTCGGTTGTTGTGCCGTCCACCTTTTTACCACCGAATTTGGGTAACCGTTGATTACCAACCAACATAAAGGCTTGTACAAACTTGATAATTTCATTTGTCAAGAAATTAGTAAGATAATATCAGGTAAAATGTAACCCAACGAATTGACCTAATGTCGCCCTATATCATTAGTAGAAACAGTGACCCTTGGCGACTGTGACCTGATGTCGCCCCACCATCGTAAGATAATTGACAATGACCTTCCGCTCTCCAGGGGGTAATTGGTCGCTACGCTTATTCAAACTGTCCTTGTTCCTTTGTATCATGTATATATTGTCTATGTATTCCTATCACTATGTACTTGTTGCACTGAAGATGTAATATACGAAAGCGCTCTGCTTCGTTAGTTTCTTTTTCCAAGTGGTCTACTTTGCATAAGTGAACACACGTACCCGTGTTCTTATTAGCATATATATATATATGTATATATATATGTATATATATATATATATATGTGTGTGTGTGTGTGTGTGTGTGTTTAGACATGTATACATACATATATATATATATATATATATACATACATATATATATATATATATATATATATATATTGTTAAGTTACAACTTGCAACTTTCTTCACTTTCTTTTTTTCATGGTAGTATTGTCACTCATCTGTAGGCCCCATGCCTCTTTCGTAATGTATGCTTTTAGTCAAATTCCATTACTCAGTAACAAAGGTGAATTAAATTGAACTTAAACTTTTCTTCAGTTTCTTCACGAATTCTGGTACAACGTATGGTCTTAGGTACACAAGAGGATTCCCACTTGGGATCCTCTTACACCCACCAAGCCAAGTCTGCTTCGACGTCACTATTTAATTCATCCAGTAACTTTGAGCGTTACAAATAAGTGCCACCCTTTAAGGGAGTGACTTTACTTCCGTGCACCAATAATTTCTCTCCTCCTCCACCCTTTTCTCCAATCAGAAAGGCTGTTATACTGTCTCAAGCAATACTGCTTACGCAAAGTGGCTTAGTGTTAACAATTCGCTACATCAGCACCTCTATCGATACCCTAGCTTGTATTTATAAACATTGGACGGTGAGCGAGAATATGCAACTCTGCAACTCCTTAGCGGCCATTGTTTCAAAACATCCAAGTCGTAAAATTAATTTCTCGCCACCTACCCCTACCTACTCGTCTACCTAAATCTACCAGCCTCTTACATATATATATATATATATATATATATATATATATATGTATATATATGTATGTATATATATATATATGTATATATAAATATATATATATATATATATATATATATACATACATACATATACTAAAGGCTCTTTCTCCCTAACAATGGAGGTAGCCTAAAAACAAAGACATAAAATCTATTCCCACCCATTCCATCCCCACATACTGAATTCCCGTTTACCCCACTCCCTCCCTCTCATCTTTGCTCGTCCAGGGTGACGGGTCATCCCTGCATCTCGCCTACTGCCCTGAGTCAGCAGCAGTGTCGTAAGACACAGCACATCCACAGCAAGGCCGCTTCATTAAATCGGCGAACCCCCCTCTCCGTTCCCTCATACAGAAAACGAGAAGACGGGGAGAAATCCCATCGGGCTGCATCAAATTATATTTTCATACATACTTCCTAACCTCCGTCCCCCACCCAGTCCCTTTCATGCATAACAGCATCAGTCATACATAACCATTCTCCATTCACCCCTATGTTTTGTCATCTCCCGTCCTTATTCAACAGACCTTCCCAATGCCCCTTTCACCCCATCCATCATGTCATCCTCGTTCGCCCCCTCATTTTCACTCTTTCTACCTCTGGCTTCCACACCTCTTTTACTAATCTTTCTTCGATCATTCTTTCCATGTGTCCCAACCATTACAATACTCTTTCATCCTCCCAATCTCCCAAATCTCCGTTCTCCTCCTAACCTCGTCGTTTCTCACTCTATCCAGCCTAGTATCCTCTACCATACTTCTCAGGCACCTCATTTCAAACAAATTCAGACTCCTCCTCTCTTCCTCTTTTATGTTCCATGTTCCTGCCTCATACATTACTGTCGATACTATATATAAATATATATATATATATATATATATATATATATATATATATATATTATACATACAAACCAATATAATCTAACCCACCCCAACCC
>NC_134777.1:64927430-64937430 GCF_046742065.1 Oratosquilla oratoria
TTGTACGTTAAAAACAATGTACATGCTTGTGTTTTAGAGAAAGTGAAACAGGATGCATATGATAGTTTGTGGGTTGAGTTAACCCAGACAAATGGACAAAAAATGAATATAGGTGTAATATATAGGCCAAAGACATTATCATTAGCAGACGACCAACTGTTATTTCAAGAACTGTCTAGTTTCTGCAACCGGGATTTATTGATAATGGGTGATTTCAATTTTACTGACATTGATTGGATGACCCTTGAACATGGCCATATAGGTAGTCGCTTGATTGATTTTCTTGGTGACAATTACTTAATTCAGCATGTAAAAGAGCCCACAAGATATGGAAACTTACTCGATCTTTTGATCACTAGCCGCGAAAGCATGGTAACTGATGTAGAAGTCGGTGAATCTGTTGCAAATAGCGATCACAACTTAGTTAGATTCAAACTCCTAAACAATTTTAGAATAGATACTTGTGTTTCTAAAATACCCGATTTCAGTCAAGCTTCAGCTTGCAGATTGGGAGGCAAAACTAAACGAAAGACCTGTAGATCAGATGTGGGAAATATTTCAAAATACGCTCACTAAGATGATTCAAACTTACATTCCTTTTAAGGACAGACGTCCCCCAAATCAGGCTCGCCCAAAGTGGCTCGACAAAGAAACTGAAAAAGTATTGCTAAAAAGAGACAGGCTTATAAGAAATATAAGTGCTCGAGTGCATCTAATGACTATCAAAATTATGTATTAATACAGAGAGATTTAAAAAAGACAATAAGAAAAAGAAAACGACAATACAAAATGAACATCGCTGATAAATCCAAAGAGAATCCCAAAGAATTCTATAGTTACATTAGAGATAAAAAGGTTGTTAGGAATCACATTGGTCCACTATTATCTGCTGACGGTCAACTTGAATATTCAAATGAAGGAATGTGTAATATCTTAAACAATTATTTTAGCTCGGTATTCGTAAACGAAACACCTCAAAGTGAATTCCAAACTGAAACCTGTGAAAAGTCTAGGGTAAACCTACTCACTACGGTAAATATAACAAAAGAAAAAATTAAAAGGTGTATAGACAAACTCAAAGTTAATAAAACACCAGGGCCTGACGGTTGGCATCCAAGAATCTTAATGGAAATGAAAAATGAGATTGTTGTTCCATTAGAAATTATTTTCAAGAAATCCATCATATCCGGAGATGTCCCAAGAGAATGGAAGCTAGCTAACGTTACTCTCATATTAAAAAAAGGTGACAAAAAGAAACCAAATAACTATAGGCCTATAAGTTTGACTTCAATCGTAGGAAAAATAATGGAAACTATCATCAGAGATGCTATCGAACATCATTTAGAAAGTAACCGTTTGATAAATGGTAGCCAGCATGGTTTCAGACGGAAACGTTCTTGCGTGACTAACTTACTCGAATTCTACAACACAGTTATCTCGAATTATGACAAAAGAAACAATATAGATTTAATATATCTAGACTTTGCAAAAGCTTTTGATACCGTCCCACACGAAAGACTACTTACTAAATTAGCTTTGCATGGAATAAGTGGTAGCATGGAATATGTGGTTGCATGGAATATGCTGTTTCCGTATGGTCACCGAATCTCAATAAGACATTGACAGACTGGAAAAAAGTACAATGGCGAGCTACAAAACTGATTCCAAATATCAAAAACAAATCATACGAAAATCGACTAAAACAAATGAATCTATTTTCCCTAAAAAAAGCGTAGACTCAGAGGTGACTTGTCACAGGTCTTTAAGATTTTAAAGGGAATTGGCAACATCAAAAGTGACAAAATTTTCACACTGAATGAGAATCAGACAAGAAACAATGGTCTCAAACTATCCGGAAATAGATTCAATTTGGAAGTAGGTAGAAACAACTTTGCCAACCGTGTAGTAAATGAATGGAATAAACTTCCTGCACAGGTAGTGCAATGTAGTTCAGTTCGAAACTTTAAGAATCAGTTAGATAAATACCTAAGTAAGATGCTGTAATGATTATAATTTATCTTATATTATTTGTTTTTGTTTTGTTATCATTTGTCTGTCTGATTTTCATTGATTATTAGTTATATGTCAAATAATTATCATTTTCTATTTAACTGTATGTTTATTATTTAACTATACCTATGCATTTATTTATGTATTATATTTGTTATTTACATTATAATAGTTTTTATTTATTGTTTTATTATTAATATGATTTTTTTTCGCATCCGACCTAGATATGGATCAAAAGGTCTCCTGTCGGCATGCTCCGCCTTTGTAATCCTTTGAGAGAGAGAGAGAGAGAGAGAGAGAGAGAGAGAGAGAGAGAGAGAGAGAGAGAGAGAGAGAGAGGGAGAGGGAGAGGAGAAGAAGGAGAGGGAGAGGAGGAGAGGGAGAGGGAGAGAGAGAGAGAGGGAGAGAGAGAGAGAGAGAGAGGAGAGAGAGAGAGGGAGAGAGAGAGAGGGAGAGAGAGAGGGAGAGAGAGGGAGAGAGAGATATAGAGAGGGAGAGAGAGGAGAGGAGAGAGAGAGAGAGAGAGAGAGAGAGAGAGAGAGAGAGAGAGAGAGAGAGAGAGAGAGAGAGAGAGAGAGAGAGAGAGAGAGAGAGAGAGACATGTATTAAGGTTGATTTGACAGTATGAAGGGACTCGTTGGAGCGCACAGACTATAGCTCCTTCCCCAGGGACCAACGACAGGTGTTTGGCATAGGAAACGTACAGCAGAGAGAATCATCTCCCTGCCACTGTTCTTCAAATTCCCTCAATACTCTCACCTCAATATGGTGGTGTAGACCCAAAGGGCCGACACTCGGTCCTCGGACTGGTCCAAGGATCTCTCTCCATCAGCCTAAGCTCTATTTGATATTGTTTTTTTTTTACTTGCTTATTATTCCTAATTTCTTATCATTTCATTACATTATATTCTATTTAATTCTCTTATTCTATCTATTTACTACATTTACGCTATATACTTTTTTTTGGCAGATGATTTGTTGTTGTTGAGATAACCCTCTGTTTATTACGGGTTCTTATGGAATATCTAGTTCTCAGCCACGGTAGGGGTGGTGTGGGGTGTGGGGTGGGGGCTAATCCTCATCCCAATACGGAGGAAGTCTGGGATCTCATGGGGAAGGGATCAGAAAGACATATTTCTTATTCTAAAATTGTTGAAATGTTCTTTTAAAAAGTTACAACTCTGTATATTTTATAATCTACATAATCTCCAAAACATAGCATTTTCAAATGTCACAAATTGAATTAACTTAACGTTTGAATAAAACAGATTTAGAAATGGGAGGGGGTGATGACACTTAGACACATGGTGATGGCGCAGCAACAGGGTGGTGGAAAAGTTTGAGAAGAATTTTCTCAATAATTCAGTTGTGGGACTGACTTTTATCCCCAAAAGGCTAAATGTTGATCTAATCCATAATCAGAAATTAGAGGCTTTAGCATTCTTTGTGCTTGTCAGAAAGTTGTCTTAAGGTGGCGGTACACTAGGCTAGCATTTTACTTGGTTTCGCTACTTCGTTTGAGTAGAAACGACTTCGGTTACAATACCCTAGACTTCCGTAAGAACATCTCAACAATGTGTCTAACATTTGTATAGGTTTAACTCCTCTTAGTTCGTCATTCAGCTTCTCCCTGTATGACGCAAGAGTAATTTGACATTTGGAAACTTGAAAAACCAAAGATAACCGGAGTCTTTTCTTCTCAAACGAAGTAACAAAAGCAAGTAACATGCTAGCGAGAAATGCCTTATGTCCCGTCACCTTTACTGATGTTCAGGCGTCGGACACCTTTTGCATAGTGTATAGTCACTTCTATATCGGGTCGTCTCTTATTATTCTGACCGGCGTCAGGCTACGTCGTTCAGCTCTCCCTTCGGAAGTGAGGGAGTTAAACCTCAATCAAGAGTTAAACCTCAATCAAGAGTTAGAGTTAATCCCCAATCAAGAGTTAAACCTCAATCAAGAGTTAAACCTCAATCAAGAGTTAAACCTCAATCAAGAGTTAAACCTCAATCAAGAGTTAAACCTCAATCAAGAGTTAAACCTCAATCAAGAGTTAAACCTCAATCAAGAGTTAAACCTCAATCAAGAGTTAAACCTCAATCAAACTCTCCTGTACCAGAGGGCATTTATTCTTTCTATTCATGTTCTCGTCTGGCGATTTTATCTAGATGAGAGGAGACCCGTTTTGCTTTCAACAATATTGTTCTTTCTAACCCCAGACTATGTTACTTGACGAAAGACTCAGTCGAGATGGATTGCAACGTATGAAAAAGATGTGGAGGAGAGAAACGTGAAATTCTGGAAGAACCTGTGTCAGTAATGTTACTCTCCTACTACAGGTTCCTACATATTCTCGCGTTTTCTTCCCCTCGTCTACCCTCACCTGTCTGTACAAAGTTTCATTGCATTGCAAGGAATGTTGACTACGTGCTCGTAGTGTTGTAGACTGTGACGTAACGTGGGGTTGAGTGGCCGCTTGCTTCAAGCAGCACGTAGGAAAGTGCACGTTGGTGCACGCAATATGTCGACCGGAGCGTCGTTGGCCTAATTACACACAAATAGCTCGCTGCGAATATACAAGTTCGCATGCTGGCGTACAACTTTGCAATTGCATGAAAGAGAAAGAGGGCGAGAGAGAGAGAGGGCGAGAGAGAGAGAGGGCGAGAGAGAGAGAGGGCGAGAGAGAGAGAGAGAGAGAGAGAGAGAGAGAGAGAGAGAGAGAGAGAGAGAGAGAGAGAGAGAGAGAGAGAGAGAGAGAGAGAGAGAGAGAGAGAGAGAGAGAGAGAGAGAGAGAGAGAGAGTGAGAGAGAGAGAGAGAGAGAGAGAGAGAGAGAGAGAGAGAGAGAGAGAGAGAGAGAGAGAGAGAGAGAGGAAAACCGATAGACAAATAAAGAGAAAAGTAGAGAAAAGTGGGTATAAAGAGTTCCATGTTATTAAATTAATAACAAAAAATTCTGATCAAAACAGACGATTTTATTGAGTAAATTGGTAGTTTCTCCCTGAAGTGTACAAAACTCACTCGATCAAATAAGTAACACACTTTATCAGCTTTGTTCTGATTAATCCAATACTATTTTATTCAGTCGAGTGGCTGTCTTCATCACTTCTCTCTCTCTCTCTCTCTCTCTCTCTCTCTCTCTCTCTCTCTCTCTCTCTCTCTCTCTCGCTCTCTCTCTCTCTCTCTATCTCTCTCTCTAGCAAATAGGAAGATAGTTGAACTATAGACCTTCTAGATGAAGAGATTTAATGAGTGGAAATCACCACATGGGATCTAATTTTGGACCATCTCTGCCTTTTGAATATCAGTGGCATACGGATTAAACAAGTTGTATATTAGAAAAAATATATATCTAGATAAAGTAGAGCAATGGTCTAAAAAGTGGCTTGTGAAATTCAGCCCAAGTGGTCTATGCCTATAGGTTAGTAGAATAAGTATGACCACAGGCTGTTTGGAAATACCTTAACCAAAATAAAGTGTATTTATCTGTAATGTTCTTTATGATGATGATTCGGCTCAACGTGCAGCCTAGATGGTCCACTTCAGGACCCCGTGCTCCCTGGATGATGATACAACCTTTGTACCTACCACGGTGACTCAATCCGGCTTGGAACTATTGCATGTATAGTGCTACGTACATGTGAAGCCTCGGGCATGTTAGAATAGGCGTATTTTTTAATTGAGTCTAATACCAGTGTAAACAGCTCGATCATATTGGGCAGGGCCAAATACTGAAGTGAAACACTGATACACAGCACCTTTGTTACAGAGATTTGTTTTTAAGGAATGAAAGTGTGACGTGAACAAATGACGAACCTCTTTACAAGGATCGAACTTGGGCCTCCAGCTTTTTAAGCAAGGAATGCTACCAACTTACCATGGCTCTCAGTAGACACAGGGTGTAAGTACAGACTTCTCACTTTAATTAATTTTCTTTTTTACTATATTTTATTTTATTGATTTTTTTTAATTTACGTATTCATTCATTTACTTATTGATTATTTATATCTTACCTATTCATTCAATTATTTATTTATCTATCTATCTATCTACTTATCTATTTATCTACATATTAATTAAATAGTTAATCACCGTATCTATTAGTTTACTTATATAATCATATGTATATATATATATTTATATATATATATATATATATATATGTATATATATATATATATATGTATATATATATATATATATATATATATATATGTATATATATATTTATCTATTTATTCATCTATTTACTTATTTTTCTTTCATATCTATTTATATATTTATTCATATATTTGTTTATTCACTTATTCATTTGTTTATCTACTCATTGATTTATTCATTATCTATTTATTTATTCAAGTTTATTTAATGATGTAATTATCTATTTTTTATTTGATAATTAATTAATTGATCTATGTATCTATTAAATTATTTATTTATCTATTTATCTATTATTCATCTATTAAATTATTTATTTATTTATTTATTTGTTTATTGTTTATTCATCCATTTATACATTTATACTAATTATTTATTTATTCACTTACTTATTTATTCAAAATTTTATTTCTTCACCTATTCATCTATTGATACGTTTATCTATTTGTCAGCACGAAGCAATTTTTGTTTAGTCGCATGGAGCTAAAAAGATGAAGGATATATATTACGCAGGGCCGAATGGGTTACACTGAGATAAATTGAATAGCTTGGATAAATCAAAGTGTGTCATTCACTATAGACAGGACTAAATAAAATCGAAGAAGCTACGTAGGCCGGTAAGATTCCTTAGTCTTTGTCCTGTCTTATGTCAAATGATTTCGTTAACTTGACGAAATGGCCGTCTAGAATGGAGAAGATAGAAATATGTTCAAAAGACGTTTGCGAAATATATAAGGCATGAAGGGGACGCAAAAATGTCAAATGGAGCCTTTTACATGCAAGAAAAGCAGAAAAAATACATTTTAAAACGCTGTTGGATGTAAAAGATGGGTACGGAAAGAAGATGAAGACGAAGAAGATAAGAACGACAAAACAGTAAGTTAGATTTACGAGGAAGACAAAGACATCTTTTAATCTGGAGATTTAAGTCTTTCAAATGAAAGAGGATACAATTGGCTACATTTATAACGAACAAGGTCGCTAGGGGGGGAGAAGGAATATGGTAAAATGTGGTAAAAGTAAGATTGAAAACAACTTAAACGGATATAGTAGTTCGTATATAAGCCATTCACGAAAACTAGCATCGAAAATCCACCCACATCTAGTATTTCCAATAATCCCTACTTTCTGATTGGTGAAGAAAGTTGAGGCTTATTAATGACGTCACACAAGCCTGTCCGGATTCAAAACCACTGTCCGTTTGAGAGCTTTGTGATGCCATGTCAGTTCCGAGTATATTTTTAACAAATGGGGACAGACACTGTATATTTAGACTTTGGATGTTACTGTGAAAACGAACACGGTCGACAAGCAAAATGTAACATTCGAGAAGAAAAGTTCGACTCCTGTCTGTGTTGTGTCAATATAGGGCTGGTCCAATGTCAGCGGCTAGTAGGAAGAGGAAGGGGGAAGAGGTGGAGGAAAAAGAGGATGAGCAGAAAAAAGAGGAGTGAGTTGCTGCCCAATACAGGAAGAGTTCAACTGTTAACAGCAGCTGATGCTTAATGTACTATATGTAAATATTTTACCCTGGATAAAACAGGAAGATTTTTTGTTTTCATCTTAGGTGAACTTTTATGGTAAGGAAGGTTAACCAAGTACCTCGAATTATCTCACATAACTACACTGTATAATAAGGAACATGGCACGCTTAAGAAATATGTACTGGCTTGTACAAGACGTTGTTTTCAGTTTAGAAAATATTCTTTTGGTCCATTTCCTTATTGGTTCTTTATATATGTAACATTGTTAATCAATCTTCTGGGCGAGGTCACTACAAAGCTAATTCAAATCGCCTGGCATTCGGTAACAAGAACTAAACCTCGGTTTATGGAGCTTATGGGGAATGTCTATGAAGTCTTAAGGATCAATTATTCCACGCTGAACCAAACCGTCTACTATCCGGTAACGACTAACAGCTTCCGGTTTATGGACTCCTTGAGAACGACTGTGGATTCCTCGTGGTCCACGGACTCGAGTTCGAGAGCCGAGTTCGAGACTTAGAGACGAACCTCTTGGACCATGAATGGTTCAAGGGAATATTTTTTTTTCTGGAGCAAGCACCATACAAGATGAAATGAAATAAGCAAGGCCAGGGTACGACAGGTTCATTGAAGATAGCCAGGGACTTCAGCCCCCGTCTAATATTCAAGATTCTTGTCAAATGTTGTGAATTTGAAAAGCTGGAAGGCGACTTTGCTTACAGCATTCTAGATTTCCGTAAGGACAATTCAACAATGTGTCTAATACTAGTATAAGATTAATTTCTCTTAGTTCGTCATTCAGCATCTCGGTATATGACGGAAAGGTGATTTGATATTTGTAGATTCGAAAAATAAAAGACTCTAATCAAAGTCGTTTCTACTCAAACAAATTCACTTAAGTCGTGTATGTTTGACAATATCCGGGACATTGTTTTGTCAAAGAAATAAAGTGATAGAGGTGGTTAACCCATTAAACTCCAATGACAAGATGTCTTGTCATTTGGTCAAATAAAACAAAAAATCATAAAACACCAAAATGTTTGATCAAACACCAGAAAAATATGACGTCAGTCCTCGCTTCGCTGCGAGCGAAGCGAGGATTGACGTCATATTTTTCTGGTGTTTGATCAAACATTTTGGTGTTTTATGATTTTTTGTTTTATTTGACCAAATGACAAGACATCTTGTCATCGGAGTTGAATGGGTTAAGAAGAGTTCTAAGGAGGGCAATAGAAAAGAGAAGCAAAAGTTACAATTGGTCAAATTTCTTTTTTAATGGAGATATTAGTTTCGAATCATAAAAGAATGCTACGTAATTCTGGTCCGTATGGATGATATTAAGTAAAAGAAATATTTAGTGCATATAATTTATATATTCAACATCCTCTACGAGGCAACGTGATCAGAAATGAGAATATTTTTGTGTCGAAGGAAAAAACATAGAGAAACAAACAAAAAGACGGTTATAAAATGAAAGACGCTCAAGAATAAGATGATGATGAAGAAGACGAAATAAGAAACAAATGGAAAAGAATAAGAGAACTTGTGTATAGAATCACCCATGATGGACATGTAAGAAACTCGAACAAGGTTTTGAAAAATATGCAAAGAAACAACGTCGACACAAATCTAACATTTCGAAAAATAACTTTTTGCTAAAAACAGTTACACTGAGAAGATTAATGATGATAATATTACGACGATAATAAAAAGATAGACTTCACAATGTGTGTGTGCGTGCGTGCGTGCGTGTGTGTGCGTTTGTTTGTTTGTGTATGTGTGTGTGTGTGTGTGTGTGCATGTGTGTGTGTGTGTGTGTGCGTTTGTTTGTTTGTGTATGTGTGTGTGTGTGTGTGTGCATGTGTGTGTGTGTGTGTGTGTGTGTGTGTGTGTGTGTGTGTGTGTGTGTGTATGTCTGTGTGTGTGTGTGTATGTCTGTGTGTGTGTGTGTGTGTGTGTGTGTGTGTGTGTGTGTGTGTGTGTGTGTGTGTGTGTGTGTGTGTGTGTGTGTGTGTGTGTGTGTGTGTGTGTGTAAGCGTGCACATATGCTTACATAAGCGAGTACTTGTATATCCATTCATCCTTGTGTGTACTCCTATGTGTATATTCATATTAATTCATGTATTTTCACATTGCTAAGAAACAGAGAAAGGAAATGGGAACATTACATCGCCAATTTTCCCAGTTGTGGGTCTGTATTACTTTTACATAAAGTAGCGAGAAGGGGTGAATACATTGTAATGTAAAAGGCGAGATGAAATTGGAAACCACATTAGAAAGGGGAAAGGGAAAGAGAAAACATGGAAGTTCGAACAAAAGGAAGAGGGGGACTAAAGGGGTAAGTATTGCT
>NC_134777.1:64947430-64949930 GCF_046742065.1 Oratosquilla oratoria
GTTTGGCCTAAGAAGTCACCAAAGAAGTTACCTTAAAAAAACTAGATCCTAAAACTAATGCCAAATTATTATTTCAAAGATATAATAAGCGTTAAAACAATTATTGTTGATACTGTTATTATTACTGCTATTGTTTTTATTGTTATTACAATTCTAATCCATTTAATAATCATTATTCAGAGGATAAGTATGTCATCTTCGTTACCGAAGAACTACCATAAGCAAGTAAGCATATAATATATATATATATATATATATATATATGTATATATATATATATATATATATATATATATATATATATATATACATATACATATATATACATATATATATATACGAGTATATATATGTATGTATATATATATGTGTATATATATATACATATATATGTATATATATGTATATATATATACATGTATATATTTATATATATATATGTATATATATATTTATATATATAACGAGAGAAAGAGAGAGATAAAATTAGAAAGGGACAGAGAGAGAGATAGAAAAGTAGGGAGAAAGAGAGTTAGAGAACTAATTAGAGAGAATGAGATAAAAAATGAGAGAGGCAATTCGAGAGGGCGAATGAAGGAGTCTATGATAAAAAGAAAAAGAATGTGAGAAAAAACAGCGATTAAGAGGGTGAAGATGAAAGAGGAGTGACGACCATATTGGTAAAAAGAGAATGAGAGGGAATATTAAGATATAAATTAGGGTAAAAATGAGAGTGAGGGTAATTGAGAGTGAGGAATAAACAAGAGAGAAACAAGAATAAGAATGAGAATGAGGATAAGTGACAGTGAGGGAAAAATAAGAGGGAAACAAGAGCAAGAAAGAGAGTGAATGTAAGTGAGAGTGAAGTGAAAATAAGAGAGAAACAAGAGTAAGAATGAGAATGAAGGGGAGGGGGTGTGAGGGTCCCTCCTTTTTATCAAAAGCATAGCCTACAGACTTTTATGTGGGAGGAACACTAACGAGCTCTATGAAGTCTTTCTTTTCCGTGAAAAATTCTCTAAACTACCTTCTCCAGTAGAGGACCTCATCATTGAATCTCAAGAATGGGGTCACAAACTGTAAACTAGTTGTAATTCGTGTATGTTTGAGGATTCTATTCAGTGCTATAGTAGTCTTCAGGAGACTTAAAAACAGCAGTGCATATGTATGGGGTATGTGAAAAAGCAGGGTGAGAACCTACGAATTTTTTTATTAACAAATCACGGTCTTTCTAGTAGATTTGGTTCTACAGTGGAGGACTGATGCATAAAAGAAAAAGAGAAAAACTAAAAAAAAAAAAAAAAAAAAAAAAAAAGGTAGTGGGCGCAAAATCCATTTCCAATTTTTGTAACTGCTCTTCGAAGGCTATAGTTGGAATAAAAATAAAGATCTATGTTCTATAAATTAACTCTTTCCATTTCTATTCGGGTCATATATATTTATTCTGGCAGCCGCTTCGCCATCGTATTCGGCTGAGGGGAAATGTTTCTGCAGTTAGTGTTAAAGCTATCTCGATTCATCTTCTCCCTGCGAATCAAGTCATTTGTTTTCTCAGCTGTCAACATCCTACTTCATTCAGGAGAACACTCCTCCAATCAAAGACTCGCGGCAACGTTCAAGAAAGACAAGGAACGACATTCAAGTGTTTTATTATTCGTTACATTGAATTCAGAGCACAATTCTGAACATGGACCCTTTCTGACTGATGGAAAGAGCCATGCTCTTATTTAGGGTTTTTGATATTCAGACCGAGTAATAATTTCAATTCTGCTTAATGCCAAGTAATCTTATTTAGATTTAAAGAAAATCCATAGTGATTTAAAGACTATCTCGATTAACACATTCAAGCAGTGTTTGATTTATTTATCTTGGTCTATATTATTCAGTGGCGACGATGATGGTATAACTAAGTGACAGAAACGATGATGAAGACGACAACGACATTGATGAACTTATCCCGCTTCGGACTTGCCGAACCAAACACCGACGAACTCGGCCCAACTGTCCGTCAGGAAGATGGCGTCATCCTCCCCAACTGTGTCTGCGGTCCCCGATAGCAAGCCGAGTCCTCCCGCTGATTGGAACTTGATGCATCCGGGACCTAATCTCTGCTGATTGGGACAACAACCTTCTCAGAGAAGCCAATCACATGCTGTAGACAGAGTTGGAACCTGACCACCACGAGATAATTAATGGAGATAGGTTTAACCCTCCCACTCCGAGGAGGGTTTCCTTCAGCTGAATGAAATCGCTCGGCGGCATTTAGAATGAAGATAGAAGTTACAAAACACAGAAAAAGTATTAAAGGAGGTCGGGCCAACCTTTTTACTACAGAAAGTAGTTCCTCTTAGCATAGTCGCATGTCAACGGCGAGCCACATCAAAAGTGACAAAATTTTCACATTGAATGAGAATCAGACAAGAAACAATGGTCTCAAACTGTCCGGAAATAGATTCAATTTGGAAGTAGATTTGTTTTTGTTTTGTTATAATTTGTCTGT
>NC_134777.1:64969930-64974930 GCF_046742065.1 Oratosquilla oratoria
GCAAGGCCCAACCCGGAAATGAGTCATCACCGGAAACACTAATATTACCATGGAAAAAGAAAGTGGTGCTAACAAGAAAAAGAGAATCTTTACGGAATTCTGACAAAAGAATCTTTACGAAATATTAATGAGAAAATATTTACGAAATATTGCAAAGAGAATCTTTACCAAATGTTAACAAGAGAATCTTTACGAAATATTACAAAGAGAATCTTTACGAAATATTGCTAAGAGAATCTTTACGAAATATTGCCAAGAGAATCTATATACATAAATAAAGTTTTTCAGTTTTGAAAATTTCCTGGCGTTTTTATGACCACCTTCCGAAATTTTATTGCCTTTATGATTGACCTAACGAGAAAGAGAAACAGAGAGAGAGACGAGGGGAGAATTTGACGACAACGTCAGTAGATTTTGACGACTCCTTTTGGAGACTGAAGACTCCTTCGGGAGATTTTGAAGACTCCTTCGCAAATAGGGGAAGAAGAACCTGATCAATCCATCGTGTGCATTCCAAGATCAATTTTCAGTAAGACAGAAGAAGAAGCCGTAGCCATGATTATGCCCGAAGAAATTTACACGGTGGATTATTCTAAAGACCTTTCACTAAGGGACATCGTTAGAAAGAGAAGGAAGATTTGAATTTCCACTTATGTGTTTAATGTATTTTTCATGTACAAAATCGTAGTAGGTCTAAATAAAATTATGGAATTTATTGTTACTCTTTTATTTTCCCATTTTGGTACATTAAAACTGCCCGTAGGTTAGGGCGCGAAGCCAGGTCCGGGTGCTTGTATATATATATATATATATATATATATATATATATATATATATATATATTATGGGAGAAAGCATACGCTGGACTCGACGTTCGTCAATTTATTCCGACGTTTCGAACCCTGTCCGGGGTTCGTCTTCAGGGTAATACAGTGGTAGCAATGGAAATGTACATAAATAAGGGGAATTTGGTACACTGGGACAGGTCTCCACAGTAACCGTTATAATCCAACGCAGTTAAATATATGTATATATATATGTATATATGTATGTATGTATATATATATATATATACATACATCTATATATATATATATATATATATATATATATATATATATATAATATATATAGAGGGAGGGAGAGAGAGAGTAGGAAAGATATAGGTAGAGTCATTTCGTCTAAAAAAGAAATAGAATGAGATAAAAAGAATGAAACATCACGAGAACAAGGTTGGAATGCAACTAAATGAGAGGGCAGAAGAAAGCGGCATATATGCAATTCTGTTAATGGCTTGCATGGAAAGTCTTGCTGGTTGTATTGAATGTATTCATAATTAGAAAAGGCGACCCACCCCCAACCCGTGGGGAAAAGGGACATAAAAATACACATAACCATTCATGACACTAAAGGAACTATGATGTGAGAGCGCAAGAGAAAGGGAGAGGGAGAAACGGTCAACAGAAAAAAGAAACAAAGAAATAAAGAAAATTGAGCGCCATAAAAGTAAAATAAACTGCATTGAAAACGGAATAAAGGGACGCGGAGGAAATAGTACAAGGGTGAAGAGAGAAAAGAGGAGGAGGAGGAGGAGGAAGGAGGAAGGAGGGAGGAGGAGAAGTGGATAAATAGGGAGAGAGAAACAAAGAGTGGAAATGGTAGACGAATTGGAGTCTTGAAAAGAACAGATGAGAAGCGGAGAATGGGGATAACACACAATAACAAAGGAGAAGGAAAGTTGGTGAGAGAAAACCGAGAGTCAGAAAGGCGGAGATGAAGGGAGAAGAAGCAGAGGAGGAAGAAAGGAAAGATGTGGTAAAGTGGGACTTGGCTACACTTTGATTACAGGATCTGAATATAGTTGCGTGGTAGAACAAAACACATATATGCTCTTTTTATTCATCTATATATACAGTACATTCCTTTATTTATCTATATACCCCATTATCTGTTTATCTATTTACCAAAGGAAAAGTGCCATCCAGTGCGGAAGAGGGTAGCTAACCGAGATAATCTATAAAATTTCCACAACTGATGGTGTGCCGCGAAGATGAATGAAATCGACTGGCAGTGGCCAGAATAACATGAAAAGAATCTCATGGTACGAAAAGATTCATAGGCTTTAAACTCATGTTACTTGTTATTGATGTGCTAAAACGTTTTATTTTGTCTAGTACAATGTAATATAATATTGTTTGAGGGGATTGCTCTTCCCTTAAGGGTTGAAAAGATATACTGATCATGTTGCTTTTGGTTGACTATAACGGCAAATTCTTCAAACTCAGAGGGTTTTGTTCTAATGCCAGACGATTTTATTTAGTGAAAAGAAACCTCTCGGCCTTGAATGTAGTGGGGAAACTCAAAGGCGTTTTAAAGAGGACGAGAAAGAGGTTCAGGTAAATGTATTTATATTAGACAAATCTGATAAACTATTTTGGGATAGGATTCCTATAGGTTCTTTGATAAATTCCTTCTAGAAGCTGAAGATCACCCTAGGAGTGTCTGACGAAAGCATTGGAGGATGGAGAGTTGATGACCTGGAAGGACTAAAGGACCTTGTGAAAATTAAAGAAATGTCTTTGTAAGAGTTTCTCTCCATGGAGTCAAAGAGGTTCTTCTAGGTACCTCCAAATTTGACTTGGTTGAGTTTCCAGGCCTTAGGGAAATTCGAGGAAGGGTCTTAGCATTGAAGTTCCTCCTACAGTAATCAAGTGGACTCCTTGGAGCTCCTATTAACTAGCTTATGAGTGGTGGAGTTGTACATTTTTCTTCAAGTTGCCTTCAAATAATTTTATTCAGGCAAAGAAAAAATCTCACTTAGCAAATGTTTATAACCTATCTTAATCAACCCATCATTGAGTGGCATTCTCTTATGTCACATCTGCTTCACAGAAGAATAGATGACGAGAGTGGTGATGTTTACATACAACGAAATACCGGGGATTAACCAGCTTCCGCTGCCGTGACCTGCAGTGGATGAGTCTTGCATTGCTGCAGTGCATTTAACCCCAAGTTGTGTGACGGGATTTTGGTTGATCTTCGTCGCCATGGTACTGAGATGGGAGGAAGGATTACTCCGTTGGTGATTACAAGCATCTCAATCATTGGAGACAATTTTGCACCGAGAAAATATAGTCATACAAAAGGTAAAATAAATTTAAGGTAATTAGAAAAGCCATCCCCGTATAAAAAAGAAAAGGTCATTTGTTATGGATGTAGAAAGGAGGGATTTTTAACTTAAAATGGATGACCGTTCTTTTTTTTCTGGGTGGAGATTAGTTTTTGACAAAGAAAAAATGCTGCGTGACACTGCTGCGTAGTGAGATGGGAGGAGTTGATGGATGAGTTTTTTTTGGTATGGGTAAATGCAATGAATCGGCAGCACTCCCTTATAAGGAAAAAGACAGATATATATCAATACCACCAGTGGCTGTAAAGAATTCTTTATTTTATTTATCTATGTATTTATTTATTTATTTATTTATTTATTTAGTTATCCAGTTTTTCCTGTATTTATCTGTTCGCATTACATACGGGTAATCCTTAGGAAGAAGGGGCTACAGCGTTAGTAATCAGACCCCGTAACAAGATGGTTATTTAACATTATAAGTCTACGGGACATTAAAACCATGTTTCAAAGACATGCACTAAACGAAGTTATTATAACCCATCAGAGGTCATTGAGCAAACAATAATATTTTAGTTTTTGATACCATGTGAATAAAAATGTTCTCCGTATATCATCAGTATCTATGATATATATGCATATGTAGGTATAGATAGATAGACATATAGATATATAGATAGATAGATAGGTAAATGCTGCTGCTTCAAATGAACAAAGGAAAAGGTAAAAGGTTACAAAATATCACTGGACTGCCTGTAACATTCCCTCTCATGAATACAAGAATACAAATGCACGAATAAAAGCATGCACGAAAATCTTATATTTTGCATGACCTAGAGCCATATTCCAGTGCATCATCCGAACACAATTTCTGAAGGATGTTTATTTTATGTCTTATTTATTTTTTGGCACAAAGACCGGAGGATCTGGGTGAATTAATATTCTTCAGGAGCTCTCTTGGCCAAGGAGGAATTCCTTTGTATATCCGCGAGTCAGCTCCTTTGCCTCCGGTAGGCCTTGCAGAAGCTCTCCGCCAAAGCCTTGGGACAAGAAGAAAATTTGATAAGGCAAGGTTCCCACCTGAAGCTGATGAACCCTTGGAGGTTCCTTGGTCCCTTTGTTGTGAGTGTGGCAGGTGGGTGGGGCTTCAGGGAGGGGGAGGAAGGGAGGGGAAGAAGGAGAGGAAGGGGGTGTGGTAGAATTGAAATGGAGATATGAGAGGAATATGAATATAGGTAAGGCGTAGAGTATTGATAAGGAAATACTGGTATTTTCCTCTTTTTCGTCCTCTTTTTCTATCGTTTTCCCACATCCACTCTCTCCTCCCTCTACTCCCTCTTATTCATTCCCTATTTCTTTTTTATTCTCATGCTCTCTTTTTCTCTCCATCCTGCTTATTCTCTATTTCTTGCTTTGTACATTTCTCCTCGCTCGAAGACTCTCTTTTTCTTTATCTTATTATGTTTTCTCCAAAAATCATCTTCCTCTCTCTGTCTGTCTGTCTCTCTCTTTCTCTTTCTCTCTCTCTCACTCTGTCTCTTTCTCTATCTCTATATTTTTGTCTCTCTTCCTCTCTCTCTCTCTCTGTGCCTTGGCTGTCACACTGTTTTTATAGTTCGTACGATTGTCACTCACAATTTTAGTCGGTAGGCTCCATGCCTCCGAAGAGATAACTTTGTATATTGCACAATCAGGCACTTTAATTTATTTTCTTTCAGCTATGATCTTTCTAGGTAAATAAAATTTCTCTCTTTTTTCTTCTATATCTATCTTCTGTTAATTTTTGTACACAGCACTCTGTAAAGCTCTTGCAAGAAATCCCTTTGAGAACACTTAATTTGGGTCCTAGGTTAGTTTCTAAATTGACGTCATG
>NC_134777.1:64982430-64984930 GCF_046742065.1 Oratosquilla oratoria
TAGGAGTGGAGGAGGAATGGGGATGGTTCAGTGACGAAGTTATAAGGTGTGTGGAACAAAGAGGGCGGGAAGAAATAGAAGGAAGAGTAGTGAGTGGTGGGATGAGGAAGCAAAGAAGGGTGTAGAAGAGAAGAAGCAGGCTTTCATAGATTGGCTACAAATTAGGACGGGGGAATCGTATGAGAGGTACAAAGTAAAGAGAAGTTAAGTTAAGCATAAGATAAAGGAGACAAAAAGGAGAGCAGATGTGAAATGGGGTAAGAGTATGACAGAAAATTTTGAAAGTAATAAAAAGATGTTTTGGAAAGAAATTAAAAGAGGAAGAGGAGGCGAATCAAGTAGAGAAGAAAAGGTAAAAGGTGCAGATGGAGAGATGATAATGGAAGAGAAGGCAGTGAGAGGAAGGTGGTCAGAGTATTTTAGGGAGTTGCTAAACGTGAAGGAGGATAGGGAGAGAAAGGAAGTTGCAGTGGGAAGCTCTAAGAAAATGAGAGTGAGGAGTGAGGAAAATGGAGGAGAAATAGAGAAAGATGAAGTGAAAGCAGCTGTTAAGATGATGAGAGCAGGTAAGGCACCTGGTATGGATGGATGCCATGCAGAATGTCTGAAGAAAGGAGGTACAGTTATGGTGGACTGGCTGGTGAGGTTATTTAATGTTTGTTTAAGAGAGGGTAGAGTACCGGAGGACTGAAGGAGTGCCTGTATAGTTCCGCTTTACAAGGGAAAGGGGACAAGTGTGAGTGTAGTAGTTTCAGAGGAATCAGCTTGTTGAGTATAGTTGGGAAGGCTTATGGGAGGGTTTTGATTAAGAGGTTTAGGAGAGGAACAGAGGGAGTAATTGGTGAAGAACAGTGTGGTTTTAGGACAGGTAGGGGTTGTGGAGTTAGTAGGAGATGGAATGGGTGGGGTTGGTTTCTATGCATTTTTCTTTTTGGCTACCTCCCGTGTAAAGGGGAAAAAGCCTTTGGAATATATGTATATGTATATATATATGTATATGTATATGTATATGTATATGTATATGTATATGTATATGTATATGTATATGTATATGTATATGTATATATATATATATATATATATATATATATATATATATATATATATAACACAGGAACCCACAGTCGGAGAAAGAATAAACTTCGAATAAAGAATAATCCTATATTTCGGCTATCAACTGTAGCCCTCTTCAGGAAAGTACATAAGATAGAGAACAGAGGGGACTTATAAACTACAGTAAGAAGAGATGTGGACAGTTGACCTCACTCAGGCGCGGGGCAAACTGGGGTGGCGGAGGAGGGAGGGGGTGAGGAGAGGGGAGGATGCAATGTCCGCACTAGCTTATTTATTGCTGCGCGTGAGATTATGTCAGGTGTCCACTGCCCTTTAGAAATATTAATATTAGGGCATTCATAAATTAATGCTGATTCGACTATTTTCCTCCTGAAACCACAGTGGGACTTGAACACTAATCTGGCCTTACCCCAGTCGAAAGAATGATTCTTATTTTTAACATGAAGAAATACAGTCGAATTTTCTTGCCCATACCTAATTGACCTTTTATGTTCTGCCAATCTAGTGTTCAAGTCTCCCGGTTTGACCCAAGTAAATATTAATATTAGGGCATTCCTCAATTAATGCTGATTCGACTATTTTCCTCCTGAAACCACAGTGGGACTTGAACACTAATCTGGCCTTACCCCAGTCGAAAGAATGATTCTTATTTTTAACATGAAGAAATACAGCCGAATTTTCTTGCCCATACCTAATTGACCTTTTATGTTCTGCCAATCTAGTGTTCAAGTCTCTCCCGGTTTGACCCAAGTAAACCAAATCACAATCTTTGCAGGGCAAACAATAAACACCAGGTGACTCAACTTCCTTCGGTTTTTGTTGAACGTTCAAAATTTGCTTACGTACGGTGTTAGGATAGTGATAGGCAATAGTGAGACGTTCACGAGGAAACAAATTAGTAGAAGAACTGATGGTATTATTGAATGGAATTTTTAAAATGTCCTTAAAGGAGAGAGAGAGAGAGAGAGAGAGAGAGAGAGAGAGAGAGAGAGAGAGAGAGAGATACATTCATGCAGAAACCACAGGGAAAATAAAGCTCGGAATACTAAACGTTTTCGTCTATTATGACGAAAAAGTTTAGTATTCCAAACTTCATTTTCCTTGTGGTTTCTGTGTGATCATTTGGTCACCCGTTTTTTGTGATTATTTTTGCAATGTGGGAGGTATTATAGATATATGGAATAAGAGAAAAGCTGTTAAGAGCAGTCAAGAGATTTTACAAGAGTAGCAGAACTTATATTAGGATTAGAAATGGAGAGAGCGAGTGGTCTGAGGTAAAGGTGGGACTTCGTCTGGGATGTGTTATGTCGCCCTGGCGAGAGGTGAAGGCAAGGGTAGTGGTTCAGTCCCAGTTTACCTAACTGAGACGGAGTGGAAATATTAAAACAAGGGTTAGACAAGAAAAATAGTAGAGGCAGCTTTTATA
>NC_134777.1:64989930-64992430 GCF_046742065.1 Oratosquilla oratoria
GTGTATTGGGGACAAACGGGTAGGGAATTAAAAACAAGAATATAAGAACACAAAAATTCAGTAAAATACGGACAACAGAACTCCGCGGTATTTCAACACGTCGCCAACAATAATCACTGCATAAATTGGGACGAGGCCAAAATCATTTTCAAATCAAAATGTAGTTATAAAAGGAAAATTATTGAATCTTCCTTAATTAAACAATTCCCATACTTTAATATTTCAAAAGGACAATGATCAACTGATTATATAACCACCTTGGCAGTTAATAAATTACTTCCTTATATTGTAAAAGCGGACGACTTGCCACAAAGCCCCCGCGGCAACATAGACGCCACCTGATACGAAATGTCCATGTTCCCTCACTCCACCTCTCTCCTCTGTATATAAGTAATGTGTTTTCTCTTGTCTATGTATTCCACTTGAAGAGGATCACAGCAAGTGATCGAAATATACGGAAATCGTTATTTCCTTTCTTTTCTTAAATCCAGTCAATAGTGGGTTTTTAGTGAAGTTATTAATGTGTTACAACATTACTGGACAGTGAAATATATATATATATATATATATATATATATATATACATATATATATATATATATATATATATATATATATATATATACATTGGTGAAGCGTGGCAGGAGATTATCTCTGATGCATATTCTGTTAAAAACGACTGTAGTGGGGCAAGTTTTTTTATACCAATTTTAGATAACTCTGCGAAGATTGGGTTGGAACACGCAGAGTGATCGACAATTGGTATAAACAAACACGCCCCACTACAGTAGAACACGAAGGGACCGCAATTAAGGTGTTCTACAAAGCTTTTATGTCTACCAAGTACAAGGAGAATGAGAAGATTATACATACAAATACCAAGGCTTTTTCCCCCTTACAAGGGAGGTAGCCAAAAAGGGAAAGGCATAAAATCATTTCCACCCATTCCATCCCTAAATACACTCCACACCCCTCCACCCTCCCTCTTATCTGAGCATCTCCTGGATGACGGGTCATCCCTGCACCTTGTCCACTGCCCTGGGTCAGAAGCAGTGTCGTAAGACACAGTACATCCACAGCAAGGCCGCCTCATTAAATCGGCGACCCCCCTCTCCGTCCTCCTATTGCATAAAAGGAGAGGACGGGGAGAAATTCCTTCGGGCTGCGTCAAATTTTGCTTACACATACTACCCCCCCCCCCGCCCATAATCTATAGAAATGTGGTCCCCAAAAACGAAAATGACAAATTGTCCTTCACAATCTTTTACAAAAGTAGAAAAACCTCTTCTCTACTTTTAAGGAACAACCCCGCACCAGAACCCCAGGAGGTTCGTCAGTCCCACATAGTATATAGATACACATACCCAGAGGAGGATTGCACGCCCCTTTCAGTCTACGTGGGAAGGACGATCACCACATTATCCCGAAGAATCACCATGCACTTGCAACACTGAGGGCCTAAGCAACACCACTAGACCCAGCATCGACGCCACTTTGATAGGGAGACTATGGTAAAAAACACCGAAGTTGTGGCAAAAGAAGAGGATCCACAGCGCTTGGCTATCTTGGAAGCCATTTGGATAAAGGAGCTGCAACCTGCCATTAATAGGCAAGTAAATGACTTCGCCCTCCTCCATAGCATGAAACCTGTTCGGAGGAGCCAGATGGGCAACTCCAAGAACTCGGGGTCTCCTCCACAGAGACTTCCCATCCCCGCCAAAGAGAAGAACATCCTGCCATTCGTCGTTCCCAAAGACTAGGAAGCAGATTGGCGCCGAACCCGGGCTTGACCTCTCCTAGTACCGTTTCCACCAGCCTGTGATCTCTCCTAGTGTTCGTGCTCATACGTGTGACCTCCCACAGTTTCTACACGGTGTGTTCTCCCCGTGCTTTTCACTTCATTTAAAATATTCTCCCTTTTCCATTCTTATTCACATCAACTGAGGATGCAGAAATATCTGCGAAACGTTTTGAAATTTCATTTGTTCTGCTTGTATTTTTTTTTTTTGCTGTATTCTTTGTACTCTTTCCTTATATTTTGTTTACTGTGTGCTGTATTTTTGTGTTCATTATAACTTTTGTTTCCTATGAGTTTTGGAAATTTGATTTACTCCCTTTCCCCCTACCAGAAATCTACTTTTCGCAAGCTTGAGAGCTCACGGAAAAAGTTAATTAATAATTCTTTTGCTGTCGTTTTTAACAGAATATATATATATGTATATATATATATGTATATATATATACATATATATGTATATATATATATATGTATATATATATGTATGTATATATGTATGTGTATATATATATATATATATATATATATATTTGGATGATGGAGAACGTAAACACAGGGGAAGGCTCGGAACCCTAAACACTCTAACGTTTCGTTCGCGTAGAACTTCTTCAGAGAGTGTATGTAGAACTGCAATTTAAGTTTATGTACTAAATCTAATTATCTTTTCGGACACTTGGGAAAGGTCGTTTTTCTGGCGTGCTT
>NC_134777.1:65002430-65007430 GCF_046742065.1 Oratosquilla oratoria
ATGTTTAATTTTCGAACGAAGCACTCTAGTCTTGAGCATCCAAGGCAAGTGGTGGTCACTAATAACAGCACACATAAACACACACACACACACACACACACACACACACACACACACACACACACACACACACACACACACACACACACACACACACACACACACACACACACACACACACACACACACACACACACACACACACACACACACACACACACACACACACACACACACACACACACACACACACACACACACACACAGACACACACACACACACACACACACACACACACACACACACACACACACACACACACAAACACACACACACACACACACACACACACACACACACACACACACACACACACACACACACACACACACACACACACACACACACACACACACAAACGAACACACACACACACACACACACACACACACACACACACACACACACACACACACACACACACACACACACAAACGAACAAACACACACACACACACACACACACACGCGCGCGCGCGCGCATACGTGCATACATAAGGCTTCTAGATAGAAGTATGAAACTAGTGGGGGAGAATGGAAGGCTGTGGGAAGCGAATTATTTGTCAACATTTAGGAATGACACTACACTAACGACTAATTTCTTTGAGGCTGAATAAATTGGTAACTGAGTTTAGAGGGGTGTATAAGAGAAGGAAATTTCGAGTGAATTCGAGTGGGAGGTTGAATGTAAGTATGAGGAAATGGAGAACCTGGATTTGCGTGTGACGTTTAACCAAAGATTTGATATGAAGGTATATTATAGACTAAAAGGAAATCACTAAACATTTGGGTGAATCAATAAAGAGAAGCTTGTGTGAAGGAGTGATTGTATTCTCAACAATACATAGAGCAGAAACTTGGAATATAAACGAGGCTCTGAGGAGACTGAATATTTTTGAGATGGAGCGTTTTAGGAATACAATACTTGTTGCAAGGATATATAGAGTGAGACATGTGGAGGTGAAATAGAACGAGGGAGGGAATGGAGCTGTCGGAAAGGGTAGAAAAGATAGTGGTGAGGTGGTTCGGGCACATGGAATGAATAAAGAATGAAATGTAAGAATAGATAGTGAGGAAGCAGAATTGAATGGAACGAAGTTGAAAAGAAAAATGAGAATGAGTTGGGTGGATGAAGTCTAAAAGTAACTTTGAATCTATATAGAATATCAATTAAGCAGGAAAGAGAGCGTGCAAATAACGCTGGGTTACAGAAAATTGTAAGTTGTCTATGTTTTCCAATTGAATTAGGATCATTTCGCACTGCTGAATCCAAAAATGATATCCATTTTTCTCAATAAGGTCAGGTTTTTATACTTATTTGATTTTGAAAACCCAAACCTTAGGGTACTGGTTGGAAAACTCCTAGACCCTCTTATGCCTTTACTTTTTCTTTAGGAATGTCCCCTTTGGGGCTACAGGTAGCAGGACTCCTAATCCTATCCCCCGTCCCGTTTTTTGTTGTTGTTGCCATTTACGACTCAAGCGGGAAGACTTGGTGGTAGCATTCTTTTCCCCCACCACAGGGTAGGCGAAAAAAGGTAATGAATATTCAGAGAAATGGTACAGGACAGTTACAAGGGGTTGGGGGACAGCATAACGGAGGGTACAGTCGTAGTATAATAAGAGTGTTATCATTTCTCTATGAACAGAGTCTTACTCTATCATAGACAAACTGGTGTGTGGCTCTGGTCCATAGGGGCGCCCCCTATAGACCCTAAAGTATCAACTGCATACTACTTTGCCACAATAACATGCAGCCAATACCCCAGACGGGAGGAAGTAGAAAGAAGGGAAGTGAATGGTGGGATGAGGAAGCAAAGAAGGGTGTAGAAGAGAAGAAGCAGGCTTTCATAGATTGGCTACAAATTAGGACAAGGGAATCGTATAAGAGGTACAAAGAAAAGATAAGGGAAGTAAAGCATAAGATAAAGGAAGCAAAGAAGGGAGCAGATTTGAAATGGGGTAAGAGTATGACAAAAAAAATTGAGAGTAATAAAAAGATGTTTTGGAAACAAATTAGAAGAGGAAGAGGAGGCGACTAAAGTAGAGAAGAAAAGGTAAAAGGTGGAGATGGAGAGATAATAATGGAAGAGAGGGCAGTGAGAGGAAGAGGGGCAGAGTATTTTAGGGAGTTGCTAAATGTGAAGGAGGATAGGGAGGGAAAGGTAGTTGCAGTGAGAAGCGCTAAGAAAATGAGAGTGATGAGTGAGGAAAATAGAGGAGAAATAAGGAAAGATGTGAAAGCAGCCGTTAAGATGATGAGAGCAGGTAAGGTACCTGGGTTGGATGAATACCATGCAGAATGTCTGAAGAAAGGAGGTACAGTGATGGTGGACTGGTTGGTGAGGTTATTTAGTGTTTGTTTAAGAGAGGGTAGAATGCCGGAGGACTGAAGGAGTGCCTGTATATTTCCGCTTTACAAGGGAAAGGGGGACAAGTGTGAGTGTAGTAGTTTCAGAGGGATCAGCTTGTTGATGTATAGTTGGGAAGGCTTATGGGAGGGTCTTGATTGAGAGGATTAGGAGAGGAACAGGGGGAGTAATTGGTGAGGAATAATATGGATTTAGGGCAGGTAGGGGTTGTGTAGATCAGATTTTTGTGGTAAGACTGATATGTGAGAAAGCTATAAGAAAATGTAAGGATGTTTTTTGGGCTCTTATGGATTTGGAAAAGGCTTTTGACAAGGTAGACAGGAAGGTACTGTGGGAGGTACTGCACATATATGGCATAGGAGGAAAGCTGTTAAGAACAGTCAAAAGTTTTTACGAGAGTAGTAGAGCTTGTGTTAGGATTAGAAATGGAGAGAGTGAATGGTTTGAGGTAAAGGTGGGACTTCGTCAGGGATGTGTTATGTCGCTCTGGCTGTTCAATCTACACATGGATGGGGTGGTGCGAGAGGTGAATGCAAGGGTAGTGGGTCAGGGGTTGGAGATGGTTAAAGAAAATGGAGAAACGTGGGAATAAGCCAGTTGTTGCTTGCTGATGACACTGCATTTGTAGCAGGATCAGGGAAGGGACCGAGGAAGTTAGTGACAGAGTTTGAAAAGGTGTGTGAAAGAAGGAAGCTGAAGATATAAGTGGGCAAAAGTAAGGTGATGAGATGTACATGTGGAGAGAGTAACAGCAGGCTGGAAGTGAGCATTAAGGGAAAGAGACTGGAGGAAGTCGCTAGTTTTAGATACTTGGGTGCAAATGTTGCAGGAAAGGGAGAAGTGGGGGTGGAGGTAGAATGTAGATTGAGAGAAACGAGTAAATGCCTTGGTGGATTAAAAAGTGTAATGAGAAATAGACATCTGGGAATGGATTCTAAGAGGAGGTTATATGAAGGAATGATTTTGCCGACAGCACTGCATCGGGCAGAAACATGGAACATAAGAGAGAAAGAGAGAAGGAGTTTGAATGTGTTTGAGATGAGGTGTCTGAGAAGTATGATAGTGGTTACTAGGCTGGATAGAGTAAGAAATGAGGAGGTGAGGAGCAGAGCAGGGGTGAAAAGGGAATTGGGAGATAGGATTGATGAAAGAGTGTTAGGATGGTTTGGACACATGGAAAGAATGAGTGAAGAAAAATTAGTAAAAAAGGTGTGGAGGGCAGAGGATAGGGGTGAATGGAGAAGAGTTGTGTATGGATGATGCTGTGATGCATGCGGGGGAGTGGTTGGGGGATGGGAGGTGAGGAAGTATGTATGAGAAATATTTTGGCGCAGCCGGAAGGGATTTCTCTGTCTTCTCCTTTTCTGCATGGGGGGACGGAGAGGGGAAGGTCACCGAATTAATGAAGCGGCCTTGCTGAGGATGTGATGTGCCATGTGATACTGCTTCTGACCCAGGGTAGTGGACAGGATGCAGGGATGACCCGTCATCCAGGAGGTGCCAAGATAAGAGGGAGGGAGGAGGGTGGAGGGGAGTGGAGTATGTAGGGGATGAAATGGGTGGGGGTGGTTTCTATGCCTTTTTCTTTTTGGCTACCCCCCGTGTAAGGGGAAAAAAGCCTTTGGTACAGTATATGTATGATCTTCTGACTAAATTGATTACATTTTTGTGACATTATTAGTTGATTTTCGTTAATATTTCTCATCCAGAATTTTTTTTTAGGTGAAAAAGTTCTAAAAGAATGTATATTAAATGTTACAAACTTCAATTTATGTAAATTGAGTAATAGGCATTGATGAAGGTAATAACATGTAAATTGAACGTTACGTCGTCATTGTGGAAAATTCTGGGTATAAACTTCCGTTTCTTCGAGCTCCCTCGAATGCTAAGCAGCAGGGATGTCTCTCTTTAGAGTCCAACAGTAATCATTCAGAGAGGAGGTTCTCGTCCTTCAATCTGTATACCAATAGCTCGGCAGAGGACTTTGACAAGCTGAGATCGAGAACTAGATCATTTAGACCCTTTTTGGGAAAAGGATGTGGAGCATCATCGTTCAGAACCATTTCTTCTCCTTCTTCATATTCTGTAACACTGGAGGAATCTTCGTCACTGATGTCAGGAAGTTCTCCAAAGACAGTACTGGAATTTCATCACAGTGAGCAACAGGACGACATGCTGATTCAAGATCAGGATACTTGAGGCTGCTTCGGTTCTTTCTGTTGATCCCAGTCATATCAATAGCGCAGAAGTAGCAGTCAGTGACATGATTTGTCGGCTCACTCCAAGCCATGGGAAATCCAAACTTCAGTCAACTCTTCTTGCCTTTGGTCCCCTGACACAGATACTCGGTGCATGACTTGCATACCATGTGTGACGCCCAAGCTTTATCTTGGTCACCAAGTTAAATACAAAAATAAGAATGGTAAGCACGCTTTATGAAACTTGTTAGGTGCAATGGTGTATTCATGGCAGATACAGCAGAATACGTCAGGCTTATTTTTGCAAGATCTTTTAGTCGAAGCCATTTTATTCACCTGCAATCTAAAAAAGCAATTAGTCATAAGTTG
>NC_134777.1:65027430-65029930 GCF_046742065.1 Oratosquilla oratoria
TAGCTGTGTCTCGCTGCATTTATTGCCTCTGACCCGAGTAGTGTGGCAGGGACAGAGATAAAAAAAAAACTATCCATGAGATACTAAGATGGGAAGGACAATAAATGGCGTTTGGATGGGAGTAGGACTGGTGATGGGAGCATGTGCTTTGGCTTAGTCACCCTTCCCACAAAGAAGCGAAAACCTTTTTCTCCACCTTCATCATCTTGTTTCATCGGTCCTCCTCTTACTGTTGAGCCTCGACCTATTGCTCCCCTCCTCCTATTTCTCCTTCCTCTCTTTCTGCTCCCCACCGCTTCATCTTCCTGCTCTTTTTCCTCCTCTTCCTGCTCCTGTTCTTTCTCCCCCTTTTCCTTTTTATCTTTATCTTCCTGTTTCTCCTTTACTTCCTCCTATTTCTCCTGCTCTTCCTTCTCCTCATCTTCCTACTCCTTCGCCTCTTCCTCTTCCTGCTTCTTCACTTCATGCTGCTCCCATTGCTTCTCCTCCTTCCATTTCTTCTCCTCCTTCCACTTTCTCGTGACCCTATACCTCTTTCTCCTCCTTCTTTTGTTGACCCTCCTCCTGACCTTACGCCTGACCCTACTTCTCCTTCTTCCCCCTCTCCTCCTCTTCCTCCTGACCCTCCTCTTCTTCCCGATTCTTCTTCTACTCTTCAATCTCCTTGTATTTCTCATTGTTCACTTTTATTTCTTTCTGATCTTCTTCCTCTTCTTTTTGTTAGTTTTCATTCTTTCCTTAATGCAATTCTTCCTCCTCCTTCTCCTCTCATTCTTCATCCTTCTTCTTCGGTTCTTACTTTCCCTCTGCTCGTCCTCCTCTTTTTATTTCTCTTACTGCTAATCCCCCTCCTTCTCCAACTCCTCTCCTCCTTTCTTGGCTTCTCTTGCTGCTCGTCTTTATTCTCCTATTCCTTTTCATCCTCCTCATCTATTTCTTCTTCTGTTTCCTCTCCTTGTGTCCCTATCCCTCACTTTCTTCTTCTTCTCCTCTTCCTCCTGATCTCTATTCTCCTGCTGATTCTCCTCCTCCTCAGTTAAGTCGAACCTTCCAGGAGGAGGAGGAGGAGGAGGAGGAGGAGGAGGAGGAGGAGGCAAGTCGTCGCTAAGTGGTTCTGAGTTGGTTGTTGGGGATCTTGGATGTCACGCCAACAATGGATCCAAGTTGCTTCCCGACAAACGAACCCGCCACTTGGAACGCCAACACAAACATTCGAGTCACTTTGACTAGAACGCAGAGCGGGGACGAGCGAAGCGAACTGAAGCGAAGAGAAGTGAGGCGAAGAGAACTGCCAACTCGCATTTGCACCCTCTGCAAAGGTGGTGGGCGTTCGGTTTCTACGTGACAAAAGCGTATGTATAGGTACCTTCTATTGTAAGTGGTACATTCTTTGGTGTCTTCGGGGATGCCGTGGGTAGCGGATATCTTTTCGTTGTACATTTACGACCTGGACGAATCTTTTCCAACCTAATGGACTTGTTCGTATAGCAAATGTCCGACATAAAACCAATACGCTTGCTATAACGTCACAGACAACGCTGGCAACTGTTGTGCTTATGAATTAAATAAATTGTAAACATAAGCAGTTATGCATTTATGTGTGTATAATTTTGTGTGTATGTCTGTGTGTGCGCGTGTGTGTGCGTGTGTGTGTGCGTGTGTGTGCCTGTGTGTGCGTGTGTGTGTGTGTGTGTGTGTGTGTGTGTGTGTGTGTGTGTGTGTGTGTGTGCGCGTGTGTGTGTGTCTGCGTGTGTGTGTATGTGTGTGTGTATGTGTGTGCGTTTGTGTGTGTGCGTGTATGTATGTGTGTGTGTGTGTGTGTGTGTGTGTGTGTATTCACCACGGATCTGCTGCAGCCTCTTGTCGAGACAGCCAGACACCATCCTACGGCAGCGAGCTCAAAGCTCATTATTAGCCGATCTCTGGGTAGGTCTGAGACCACTCACACATCACACACCGGGAATGCAAGGTCACAACTCCTTGACTAACATCCCGTACCTACTCGCTGCTAGGTGAACAGGGGCTACACGTGAAAGGAGACAAACCCAACTTATCTCCGCCCGGCCGGGGAATCGAACCCCGGTTCTCTGACTTGTGAGGCCAGTGCCTGTGTGTGTGTGTGTGTGTGTGTGTGTGTGTGTGTGTGTGTGTGTGTGTGTGTGTGTGTGTGTGTGTGTGTGTGTGTGTGTGTGTGTGTGTGTGTGTGTGTGTGTGTGTGTGTGTGTGTGTGTGTGTGTGTGTGTGTGTGTGTGTGTGTGTCTCTGTGTGTGCGATTTACCATGAACTCAAATTATGTGTTGGGCACTGGATGAGAGCTCGGAGCTCATTTATGGCCTGGTTTATGGGTATTAGTGTGACAAAACACACACACGCACATACACTCAAGATTTTAAGAAAAAAATTGATGCTGAAAGATACAAAGACGAACATAGCTCCCTTCCCGTGTAATACAACTAGGTAGATACAACTAGGTAAATACAAACACGCACACAGACGCGCA
>NC_134777.1:65042430-65044930 GCF_046742065.1 Oratosquilla oratoria
CTTTAATCTCATTGTTAGTGTCCAGGTCTCTGAGCCATATGTTAATACTGGTCTTAGTATCGTTTTATATATGATGACTTTAACTTTTGATGGTATGAATCTGTCTTTTAGTAGTGGATACATTAATCTTAGATTATTTGTATATTTTTCGATTCTGCTTGTTATTTCTTTCTCCATATAACACCTCTCATGTATTTGAACTCCCAAGTACTGAATGAACTCCCAAGTACTGAAGTTCCGTCCGCTCCGAGGCATCATTTGTGTTTCTTGAGCAAGAGTATCAAAACCACCGGCTTGCTAGGCCTGTCGTGGTCCTCGAGACTGCTAACTAGTTCCACCAAGGCGTCCATTGCTCCCCGAAGGTTACAGATCTGCTTTCATCAGATCCGAGCAGACACCAAGTAGGTTAACCCACTGCACCTCAACAAGGTTACACAGCCTCTTGTTCTAGTAGATGAAAGCTCTAGAACCGCAGTGGATTATATTATATTATATTATATTATATTATGCCTCTGCCTTTGCTTTTAGGAATTTCCCCTGTGGGGCTACAAGGAGAAGGATGCCTAGTCCCAATCCCCGTCCCTTTATTCTCGCCTCTTACGATCCAAGTGGGAATACTTGGTGGCAGTATTCTTTTCCCCCACCACAGGGAATTCCCCCACCACAGAAAAAGAAAATACTCAGAGAAATGGTACAGTATAGCAACAAGGGTTGGGGGACAGCATAACGGAGGGACAGTCGTAGTATAAAAGTGTCATCATTTCTCTATGAACAGAGTTTTCCTCTATCATAGACAAAATGATGTGTGGCTCTGGTCCGTAGGGGCGCCCCATATAGACCCTAAAGTATCGACTGCATGCTACTTTGCCACAGTAACCAGCAGCCAATACCCCAGACGGGAGGGAGGGTGGAGGGGTGTGGAGTGTTTCGGGGATGGAATGGGTGGGAGTGATTTTATGCCTTGTCCTTTTTGGCTACCTCCCTGGTAAGGGGGAAAAAGCCTTGGTATATGTATGTATGTATGTATATTATATTATATTATATTATATTATATTATACTATATTATATTATATTATGTTATATTATATCATATTACATTATAATATACTTTATTATATTATCTTGTATTATATTATATTATATTATATTATATTATGTTATATTATAATATATTATATTATATTATATTATATTATATTATATTATATTATATTATATTATATCATATTATATTATATTATATCATATTATATTGTATTGGACGGCTATTCATGGTCAGGGTTCGCTTTGGGAATCTGTTCTATGATAAATCAGGAATATCGTGCTATTCTGTTCATAAGAAAAATCACTCTCAGTGTCAGGTCAGTTCTTTATGTGAACAATGAGTTTCATTAGAAGAGCATAGAAGAGGGAGACCTTTTGTCTTATAACATAGTCGGTTGCAGAAAAAAATTAAGCGAAAAGAAAATTATCAAAAGTGCCACCAGTTCTTGAAACAACTAGGTTTCTGATTGCATCTAGACATATGATATGTTTTCTATATATTGTCTTACAGCAAAATTACCTTTCACAAATAAATTTACATTGATGTAAGAAAACCTGGAAGCTGTATTAGCATAATTGATTCAAAGGTAGGGGTAGGAGTTTTAGGAGTAGTTCTACGTGCACGGAATTGAGGCTGAACGATAATTTCAGGCACATCCATATTATTTAGTATGCATTGTCGTATTGTATCATATGTTTATTTCACAAACACTATCAAAGTAATATAGACTTATAAGAACAGAACAACTGATGATTTTACCCTTTTACCTTCCACTCGTTCTTCTTTATTTCCTTCCTTTCCTCCTTTCCTTTCTTCCCTCCTTTTTCCTTACTCCCTCCCTTCCTTCCTTCCTTTCGTCTTTCCTTCCTTTCTTCCTTCATTTGTTCTTTCTTCCTTTCTCATTCACTTTCTCACTTCCTGTCTTCTGTCCTTTCCCCCCTTCCTTCTTTCCTTCCTTTCCTCTCTCCTTCCTTCCCTCTTTCCTTCCTTCCTTCAGTATTTATTTCTGGCGCTCCCCTTTATCCTATTCTAAATCCTTTTATCGTTGTATTTTCATTTTCCTGTTCTCTGTTGCAGTCCATCTTTTATACTACTTGTATCATATTTTGATTTTTTACCACAAACTCTTTCCTCATTACTCTTTTCTCTCTCTAATTCCTTTCCACTAGCCCTCACTAACTATCATAGTTACTCAAGCTCTCACTAGCTCTCAGTCTGGCTCATTCTGCCTCACTTCCACGCATTCTTATTCTCATTATCATTAATTATCACTCTTACTCTCACTCCTAATCACTCACGCTCACTCTCTCTCATTCTTAACCTCATTTCCATGAATTCTCACTCTTACTCTCACTCCTAATCGCTCACACTCGCTCACTTTCATTCTCATTCTCCTGTCTCACTCACTATCTCATTCACTCATTCTCACTCACATTCTTAGTTTTATTGGAAAA
>NC_134777.1:65049930-65052430 GCF_046742065.1 Oratosquilla oratoria
TTTTCCAAAACATCCAGGTCATAAAATTCTATATCTTCTCACCTACCCCTCTATCTGCTTAAATGTCTACTTCTATCTACCGGCCTCTTACAGGGCTCGGCAGCTACCCTTTGTCATCCCGACCAATGATATCTACTACCCTCATACAGGGTTCGCTAATATATACTTGGAAATCATCATATATATAAGAAGCTAATCTAACCTTGCAATTGGTAAAATGGTATCGGTAAAACACATCAAACATATACATATCAAAGATATAAGCAACCCTCCAAATGCACAATAATTATTCAAGCAGAATAATGGTGAATAACATACATGTCTAAATAATAAAGCATTCTCCCAAATTAGTTAGAAAAGTATTGTAAACTGTCTTTTCTTGCATTTCAATTATTTTTGTTAACACTTAATTCATTTTTTTTTTCAAAGACAGTCTTAATGCTTCACAAACAATAAATCAATACATAGGTGAATTGTCCTTAAGTATTGGCAAGATTCCTAGTCTGACCACAGCAGATCCAAGGTCTTCCTGTCCCGGCCTGACACCAAGTTCCAGTAGTTTAGGTCTCCCATCCCAAGTACATACAAATGGTCAAATTGACACTTCAACTTTGCAACCAATCCACATACGCCCACTTCTTTCCTTCTATTCGTATCACCAACGCCACCTTCTCGTCCCATCATTTGCTACTCTTCTTTTTGTTCTTTCCCATCCTCCTCGTCCTACATACCATCTTTGCTTACTCTGTCACTTCACTTTCTCCTTGAAACATGCCCATTCTTCTCCTACTTCTATCTTTTCTCTATTCCTTGCAACCTCCCACACTTCTCTTAGCTTCTCTTGGTATGGTTTCTCTTTTTCATTCTTATATAACTTGTTAACTATCAGCACCTTTCTACCTCCCGCCCGTTTTCTCCTCCACTAATTCTTCATTAGTAAAATTTTGACATACTTCATTAAACCTTAGTTCTCTTATAATAAGAGCAGTTTTCTTTCGGCAAATTGCTATCATTACAGTAACAATGAATCTTATATCTTAATAATTATAAATGTATTATGGATCAGTGTCAGGTATCTGCAATATTGCATTTTACATGACGTGATTACTTTGTGGGTAACCACCAGGTCTGGGCAATCACATATGCAACAATCACTAAATATGATTCTTATTTCTGTTTTCTTTAAATTCTTGTTGCTATTTAACCATGGATTTTTAAGTGCAATGTTTATTATAAGTGACGTCTGATGATTTCGTTCAGCTGAAGAAAATAGTTGCGCAGTTCTAAGAGGCAAGCATTCCCATTTCATGTTTTTCTTGCTTCATTCATCACCTTCTTGTCCTACTTTTCCATCTCTCTTATACTCTTCACTTTTGTTGTTGTTAAAACTTGACTAAAATTTGACTTGTTTACTTATCATCTCATACTTTAGTAAAGTTCATTTCCATTTTTATGTCCCCAAGTCCCCTGAGTTCTTCGTTTCAGCAAACTTGTTCCTCTTCAACATAGCGGACCTCTGTTCGAATTAACGAACTTTTTTTTTATTCATTTAGCGAATTCTATTTGGATTACTGGACTTGTTTTTGGTAGTTTCTGGTAGTTTTGTGTACTTTGGGACCTGTGGAGACAGCTTATGGTTTATCGAAAGCTCGTTTTCCGTTTTCTTTCCAGAGAGAAGTTTACTACATTGCCTTGTCTCCCTGGCAGACAACTGAGGCTTGTTTTTGTAGCCACTGACACTGACGATGTCGTTCAGACTCGTATTTTTTTTTTGTTTCTGTCGTAAATGATGTTATTATATCTTTAACGACGTGTGGTTTCTCGTAGATGACTAAAATTGTCTGGTATTAAACAGAAAAAGCTCTTAAAAGTGACAAATTTACTGCAAGACATGAAATAATTTCTATCCTGTCATCGGTGTAATTTTCATTGTTGGTTCCTTCATGACAAGGACTTCTACTAAGTTGAATAGAACAGTCTTATAGTCGACAAATTCTTCCCAAGACATCAACTAGTTTTTATCCTGGCATCTATGTTGGTAATGTCTGTGCTTAAGAGTAGCTATATAATTTTTTATTCTTATTTATTACCATCGTCTTCCAGTTGTCGCCATTTCGTTATGCCGTAAAAGTCCCATATCTTTATGCCATCCTATCGTCATATTACGTTATATCACCATGGTTTCATGAAGCCTTATTCGAATTTGATTCAAACTCCTATGGAAATAAGCCAGCTTTATGGACCTTCGTTTTAAAATCTCCATTCATTTTGTTTATTTGTTAATTTTGATCTATTGATCTTATATGCCTCTATGGATGCTCACTGGCTGAGCGGGTTAGGGCGTCACTACTTGCGGTGGAGGTCTAGATAGTTCATTAAATTCCACACTACAAAGTCCTCTGTAAGGGGGACTGTCCTAGCCTCCTGATAGGGGGGAGTTACGCGACGTTAAACCAAATCAGTAAATCATCACATGTCTCTATAAATAAATGAAATAAAA
>NC_134777.1:65057430-65069930 GCF_046742065.1 Oratosquilla oratoria
GTGTGTGTGTGTGTGTGTGTGTGTGTGTGTGTGTGTGTGTGTGTGTGTGTGTGTGTGTGTGTGTGTGTGTGTGCATGAAGAATTGAAAACGACAGCATTTTGATAATTATTCAATGGATTATAAAAGATTACAAAGGCGGAGCATGCCGATAGGGGACCTTTTGGTCCATACATAGGACGGATGCGAAAAATCATAATAATGATAAATAAATAAACGAATGAATAAAAATTCTAATAATGTAAATATCAAATAGAATATTTAAAAAATGCATAGATATAGTTAAATGAAAAACAAAAAGGTAAATAGTAAATAATAGTAAATTAACATATAACTAATAATAAATTAGAATCAAGTAAATAAAAATAAACAAACAGACAAATGATAACAAAGTAAATAAACAAATAATATAAAATAAATGATAATCATTACAGCATCTTGCTTAGGTGTTTATCTAAATTATTCTTAAAGCTTTGAATTGAACTACATTACACTGCCTCTGCAGGAAGTTTATTCCATTCATTAACTATACAGTTGGCGAAGTTGTTTCTACTCACTTCCAAATTAAATCTATTTCCGGACAGTTTAAAACCATTGTTTCTTGTCTGATTCTCATTCAATGTGAAAATTTTGTCACTATTGATGTCAATTCACTTTAGAATCTTAAAGACTTGTATGAAGTCACCTCTGAGTCTACGCTTTTTTAGGGAAAACAGATTCATATGTTTTAGTCGATTTTCGAAGGATTTATTTTTGATATTTGGAATCAGTTCTGTGGCTCACCGTTGCACTTTTCCAATCTGTCAATTTCTTTAATGAGATTCGGCGACCATACGGAAACAGCATATTCCAAATGTGGACGAATTAACGATTTATATAGCTTGTTAATGAATGATGGACTTTTGAAGTCAAAAGATTGCGCAATCAGTCCTAGAATCTTATTTGCTTTCTCAGAGGCTGAAATACACTGCTTGGATGATTTGAGATCGTTAATGATAATTACATCGAGATCTTTTTCACTCTCCTCTTTTGTTAACGAATTTCCAAATAACTTGCAATCGTACTTACTGTTATTTTTACCTATGTGCATTACCTTGCATTTACTTGTGTTAAATTTCATTAGCCATTTTACAGACCATTGCTGTAATTTATCTAAATCTTCTTGAATATCTAATTGGTTTAAGTGACAATTTGCCATTCCGCACATTTTTGTATCATCAGCAAATTTGGAAACAGTAGAATTTATTCCACGGTCTATATTATTTATATCTACTATGAATAGAAGTGGCCCAAGAACGAAACCCTGGGAATTCCACTTGTAACATTTTTCCATCCAGAAGTTTTTCCATTTAAAACAACTCTGTTTTCCAACATTCAACCCATTAGTAGTCCAACTTAATAGGCTACCACATATTCCGTGTAAAGCTAATTTCGTAAGTAGTCTTTCGTAGGGGACAGTATTAAAAGCTTTTGCAAAGTCTATATATATTAAATCTATATTGTTTCTTTTGTCATAATTCGAGATAACTGTGTTGTAGAATTCGAGTAAGTTAGTCACGCAAGAACGTTTCCGTCTGAAACCATGCTGGCTATCATTTATCAAACGGTTACTTTCTAAATGATGTTCGATAGCATCTCTGATTATAGTTCTCATCATTTTCCTACGATTGAAGTAAAACTTATAGGTCTGTAGTTATTTGGTTTATTTTTGTCACCTTTTTGAATATGGAAGTTAAGTTAGCTAGCTTCCATTCTCTTGGGACATCTCTGGATATGATGGATTTCTTGAAAATAATTTCTAATGGAACAACAATCTCATTTTTCATTTCCTTTAAGATTCTTGGATGCCAACCTCCAGGCCCTGGTGTTTTATTAACTTTAAGTTTCTCTATACATCTGTTAATTTTTTCTTTTGTTATATTTACCGTAGTAAGTTCACCCTAGACTTTTCACAGGTTTCAGTTTGGAGTTCACTTTGAGATGGTTCGTTTAAGAATACTGATCTAAAATAATTGTTTAAAATGTCACACATTCCTTCATTTGAATATTCAAGTTGACCGTCAGCAGATAATAGTGAACCAATGCGATTCCTAACAACCTTTTTATCTCCAATGTAACCATAGAATTCTTTGGGACTATTTTTGGATTTATCAGCGATATTCATTTCATATTGTCGTTTTCGTTTTTTTATTGTCTTTTTTAAATCTCTCTGTATTAATACATAGCTTTGCTAGTCATTAGATGCACCTGAGCACTTATATTTCTTATAAACCTGTCGCTTTTTTGCAAAACTTTTTTCAGTTTCTTTGTCAAGCCATTTTGGGCGAGCCTGTTTTGGGGGACGTCTGTCCTTAAAAGGAATATAAGTCTGAATAATCTTAGTGAACGTATTTTGAAATATTTCCCACATCTGATTTACAGGTCTTTCGCTTAATTTTGCCTCCCAATCTGTAAGCCGAAGCTCCTGACGTAGTCCTATGAACTAAGCTTTACTGAAATCGGGTATTTTAAAAACACAAGTATCTATTCTAAAAGTTTTTAGTAATTTGAATCTAACTAATTTGTGATCGCTATTTGCAACAGTTTCACCGACTTCTATATCAGTTATCATGCTTTCGCGGCTAGTGATCAATAGATCGAGTAAGTTTCCATATCTTGTGGTCTCTTGTGTCACCGAGAAAATCAATCAAGCGAATACTTATATGGCCATGTTTAAGGGTCATCCAATCAATGTCAGTAAAATTGAAATCACCCATTATCAATATATCCCGGTTGCAGAAACTAGACAGTTCTTGAAATAACAGTTTATCATCTGCTAATGATAATGTCTTTGGCCTATATATTACACCTACATATTTTTTTTTTGTCAATTTGTTTGGGTTAATTCTACCCTCAGACTATCATATGCATCCTGTTTCACTTTCTCTAAAACACAAGCATGAACATTGTTTTTAACGTACAACAGAACACCCCAACCTTTCTTGTGGTTTCTATCCGCAATATTAAATTTAGCTTCAAACTCTTTACCATTTAACCATGTCTCGGTTATTCTTATCATAACGAGATTTTCGCTTTTAACACATGCCTGTATTTCTTGGAATTTATTTCTAATACTACGAGCATTAAAATACAAGGTTTTAAGAAACTCGTGACTATTTTTTTTTTTTACGCGTTCTGAGTTTCAATATCATGCCTTACATTATAACTTTGTTTTTTATTGACACATTGCTCTATATTGATATTTGGTCCTTCATTGACATTCAATGTCTCATTAACATTTCCCCCCATCAATATTAACACTTCCCCAATCACGGATATCTGGTGGCTCACGGTCATCCGTTCTCTTTTGTACACTTTGTTCCTCTACGTCACCGCGTTTCACACCGGCCTCCCGTTGTTCATGGACATTCTGTCTGGCATCCCATCCTAAAATTATATTTTAGCTTCCAGTGACATTATGTCCTACCGTGATATTTTGTCCTCCACTATTGTTACATTTCATCGTGATATTTTGTCCTCCACTGTCATTACATCCCATCGTGATATTTTGTCCTTCATTGACATTCTATCCGGCATCCCTTCCTAAAATTGTATTTTGTCCTACACTAACATTATATCCTACCGCGATATTTTGTCTTCCACTATCATTACATCCCATCGTGATATTTTGTCCTCCACTATCATTACATCCCATCGTGACATTTTGTCCTTTGATATTACATCCTAATGTAACATTTCGTTCTCTACCGACATTATATCCTAAAATTATATTTTGTCCTATACTGGCATATTGTTCTACTCTGTTTTCCCCAGTACACTCTATTTCCCCTTCCTTTTGGGTTTCTACCCCAAAAAAGGAACTAGTTCATTACAAACTCCCACAATGAGGGATGTAATAACATCTTTGCCTCTACGGATAAGATGGATCCCATCAGAAGCGTAAAGGTCATGCCGCCTGGAAAATAGATACCAAGGATCAAGAAAGTGGTATCCCAGTTGTGTGCACAATCGTGATATCCTCTCATTGATCCCTATGGCTCTACTGTTCCAACACGAGCCTGCGTAGATCCTCAGGAGGACCCCACAGTCTAGGTGACGGCTCCCACGTTCCTTCATCTCCTGAAGGAGGACCTTGTAATTCCGAACAAGTTCCTCTGATCTCACCCTACCCACATTGTTACTTCCCGTATGAACAATCGTAACCGTGTTCGTCTGTTTTTGCTAGGTCGTTTAGTCTTCTGTTGCAGGATGTCGTCATAGCCTCGCACCATGGAGTCCCCCACCACCAAGTACTCCTGATTTTCAGCCACTTCTTCCTCCAGCAGAGCAAAACGATTGGCTAGAGCCAGCGGTTGCTCCACAGGGCACCAGCTTACCAAACGCTGGCTCGACAAACGGGACCCCATGGAGCGCCACTCGCTCACGGCAGTGACAGAAAGGGAAGAAGTGGGACGCTCTTTGGGTTGTGGGGAGGATTCACTCTTCTCACAGAGCGCACACTTGAGAAGACGAATTTCCTCCTCACACATCCTAAGACGGTCCTCCGGGTTCACACAACCTTCACAAGCCATTTCGCTCCTCCTTCAGCAATACAAACGGCAAAGAGAAACTATAAACCAACAAAAGAAACCAAAGCGGTTTCTAATAAACTAAATACACGAAGCTTACCCTGCTCACCTTATACTATTACTCCTACCTTTGGAGTAAAGTACCAAAATACTGTTTTGATTCTAAATAGAACACTACGCTCTATACGTATACAATTAAAAAACACAACACAATCACTTGTCACTATTCGGAGATATAAATTTCACAGTTATTTGCTAGCTGGTGTCTGTGCAGAAAACGAGCTCTCTAGCTGAGGTCACGAAGGATTTTTCCTGCTGGGAGGTGAGTACGAACAAGATTTCCATAGTATTCCATTTATCAAATAATCATTCTTTCGTCTTCAAAGAGACATCTTCAGGATTGACAAAATTCTGTAATGCTAAATATATATATATATATATGTATATATATATGTGTGTATATATATATATATATATATGTATATACATACATACATATACCAAGGCTTTTTTCCCCTTACAAGGGGGGTAGCCAAAAAGAAAAAGGCATAAAATCATTCCCACCCATTTCATCCCTGAATACACTCCACACCCCTCCACCCTCCCTCTTATCTTAGCCCCTCCTGAATGACGGGTCATCCCTGCACCTTGTCCACTGCCCTGGGTCAGAAGCAGTGTCGCAAGACACAGCACATCCACAGCAAGGCCGCTTCATTAAATCGGCGACCCCCCTTTCCGTCCCCCATTGCATAAAAGGAGAGGAAGGGGAGAAATCCCTTCGGGCTGCGTCAAATTTTGCTCACACATACTACCTCACCCCCCATCCACCCGCCCATTCCACCTCATGCTATCACAACATCATCCATATACAACCATTCTCCATTCACCCCTGTCTTCTGTCCTCTCCCGTCCTTCCTCAAAAGACATTCCCCTCTTCCCCAAAGCCCCCTTCACCCCATCCATCCACCTCATCCTAGGACGTCCCCTCATGTTCACTCCCTCCACATCTACCTTCCACACCTCTTTTACTAGTCTTTCTTCACTCATTCTTTCCATGTGTCCAAACCATCCTAATATTCTTTCATCAACCCTATCTCCCAGCTCCTTTTCCACCCCTGTTCTCCTCCTCACCTCCTCATTTCTCACTCTATCTAGCCTAGTAACACCCATCATACTTCTCAGACACCTCATCTCAAACACATTCAAACTCCTTCTCTCTTCCTCTCTCATGTTCCATGTTTCTGCCCCATACAGTGCTGTTGGCACAATCGCTCCTTCATATAGTCTCCTCTTAGCATCCATTCCCAAATGTCTATTCCTCATTACACTCTTTAATCCACCAATACATTTACTCGCTTCTCTCAATCTACATTCTACCTCCACTTTTACTCCACCTTTCCTTGCCACATTTGCACCCAAGTATCTAAAACTATCCACTTCCTCCAGTCTCTCTCCCTTAATGCTCACTTCCAGTCTACTGCCACTTTCACCCCTTGTACGTCTCATCACCTTACTTTTACCCACATTTATCTTTAGCTTTCTTCTATCACATACTCTCCCAAACTCTGCCACCAACTTCCTCAATCCCTCCTCCGATCCTGTCACAAGCGCAGTGTCGTCCGCAAACAACAGCTGGCTCACCTCCTACTTTTCTCCATTTTCCTTAACCATCTCCAATCCCTTGCCCACTACCCTTGCATTTATCTCTCGCACCACCCCATCCATGTATAAGTTGAACAACCAGGGCGACATAATGCATCCTTGACGAAGTCCCACCTTTACCTCGAACCACTCACTCTCTCCATATATTGGTACAATTTGACAAGAAAATAAACATGTTAATAAAAAATTTAAATGGTATAACAAATGTATAGAATAGTAAGATATACACGAGTGGTGTCATTTACTTCTATGAGAGAAGTACAATTGGTAAGTGAAAAAGGAGGTATTTATATTCGAACCGCTCTCCGTGTACCTGACCATTTGGTCTGTTTGGTGGTTGAAGTGGTGGGTGAGAGGAGGAAAGGGGAGGGGAAGGCGGGGACCTTGATATAACGTCGTCTCTAGATCACGTCGTTATAGAGGGAAATACTGGAGGTCATATTGGATTGGATGTTTATTGTAGGTACATTATCTCTAATATGAAAAGCCTCTAAATTTTTTAACTTTCTAGGGTCCTCATTGTGTCCGATGACTTTGGTACATTTAATCATGGTGTCTCTGCTAATAGGTTGGTTATGATGTTTGCGAAATGTTCTTTAATAACCCCGTCCTGTTGTTGTAAAGAGAGCCTTCTGCTGAGACTACATCTGGTATGTCCAACGTATGTATAATTGCAAGGTGTGCAGCCCTCGGCGTAACAGTGAAACAGACACAGCACGTTGGTTTTGAATGTAGTGTCAGTCCGAAATTTACCGTTGTTTTTCATTACAATTGAGCTAGTTCTGGTGTTTCTATAATAAATAAGAATCCGGATTTCACAGTTTTCACTGGTGGAGGGACAACTTTTCTTAACAATATTCCTAATCGTTTTTTCATTTTTTTTTTTTTTTTAAGAATTAGTAAAGGTGTTACAGTAGAAAATATCAATAAAATTATGCTTATTGAATCAGTGACTGGGCTTAAGTTCACTCATCAACATGTTGGTTATGTCATCAGAATCACAGTTGGTATAGCTGTTATTAGTGAACATTTACCGTAAATATTGGAGTTCAGCATTTAGTGTTCCCCACGAAGAACAGACTTTTATTGCTCTCCTGACGCAAGCTCTAATCACACCTTTATTATGATTATCGCTACACTCGCTGTTACCATTCATGCATTTATCAATGTTAGTGGGCTTACGGTAGACGCTGGTTGTAAAGTTAGTAGAGGCAGAATCATACAAGACGTCAAGGAAAGGTAGTTTACCGTTTATATTCATCTCAGTTGTGAATTTTTAACCTGAATTTTTTTGTAAGTGCAGCCTAAATCTCTCTAGGAATTTGCTAGAGTACGTATACACGAAAATATCGTCAATGTACCTACAGTAGATTTTGGGTTTATATGTATATATATATATATTGCAGAAAAAACACTGGTAAATAAGAAACGTAGTCCGAACGCTTTCGTCTATTGAAAACATCTCCAGGGAATACAGTATGGATGATACAGAGACATATATACATACTACAAAGATGAAGACATTGTAAGAAATATGGGAAGTTAAATCACACAAACCTGAGAGAATTACACTAAAGAGGGTACTCAGGTCAAGGTCTTGAAGCTGGACAAAATGTTACATAGGCCGGGAGGACTAACATCCAACAATTTTCTTTGAAATTAAATGATCAAGCCTGTACATGCCTAAACTTAGATTAATGTTTTGGTCAAAAGTGCGTTTTATGTGGCTTGATTCAATAAGGAATTAGAAGAAGTTATTTCATTTGCATTATTCCAGTCGTTTGAATGATTATGGTCCCTCACATGGATAAAAATACTACTGCACATTTGCCCACTTCTCACACTGTATTTGTGTTGGTTGATACTTGTCTGCATATTTTTTCCAGTTTGGCCAATGTAAAATTTTTCACATTGCAGATAAAGAATGGATTATACACATCTTTTAATATTATCTGGGGAATTGTTTATTATGATGTTTTTAATAGCACTATTTTTCTTAAATACTACATTTATAAATTCCTTGAAAGTTTTGGGTAGTTTTATCAAAGTTTCATGAAAGGGAAGCGCCAGGAGGTTCTTTTTACAAAACTGATTTCTCTCGTGTGAGGTGTTATAGTAAGATTTAATGGCAATACTGTGAGATTTGTCTACCAAATGCTTTGGATATTTCAAGTTTGATGCCATGCTATATCTTGTTCAGCTCATCATTCAAAAACTCAGGACTGCAGATTCTGCACGCCCTGAGAAACATAGAACTGAAAACAGAAAGCTTAGTTTTTCATGATGAGCCGAGTAGTATTGAACATATAACAGAACATTAATATGTTTTCTAAAAAATCATACTTAAAATATATTCCACTTCTGTGTAGTAAATTATCTAAAAATGGTAACTTATTGTCCGTTTCAATGGTGAATTTTATGAATGGAACCAGATAATTTAACTTACTAAGGAAAAAGTCTAAATTATTATCTAACTACTATATGCACAAAATGTCATCCACATATTGCTTCTATACAGCATTATAGGGAAGAATCTTAGGCAATAATTCTTTCTCAAAGAACTCCATGTATAAGTTGCTAAGTAATGGAGATAATGAATTACCCATTTCCATTCCGAATTTGTTAACATAATACCCATCATTAAAAACAAAATTTGCATTAACTATACACAACTTAATCAATTCAATTATGGTAATGGGAAGTAGTGGCATATCATGTTTAGATAGTTCTTCTTCAAGGCGCAATAATAAATCCAAAACCGGAACACAAGTAAAGAGAAAAGTGATATCATAAGTAGTCTAAACTCATATTTAATGTCTAGTTCGTTAAGCATACTATTGCGATGCGTATTATTTTTGCCATGTGAATCGGAAATGGTACCTACCAAAGGGCTCAAAATAGAAACAAGCCATTTTGAGAGTTTGTAAGTGATGGACCCTGTAGAACTAATGATGGGTCTAACAGGATAACCAGGTTTGTGAGTTTGGTCAACCCATACATATATGGCAAAGAGGTGGATATGGTAGAAAATTGTTTAATGGAATGGTCATATCCTCTCCATTTTATTTATTATGTATGTATGTATGTACATATATATATATATATATATATATATATATATGTACATATATATATACTGTATATATATATATATATACATATATACATATATATATGTATATATAAATATATGTATATACATACATATATATATATGTATATATATGTGTGTATATATATATATATATATATATATATATATATATATGCTGTATATGTATATATTTACTGTATATGTTCATATACAATACCCATAGTCTGTGAATTAAAGGTCTTTATTTGTTCAACACAATGATTTCATTTAGTTTTTAGAAATCTTTTATCGTTAAAGGGGATGATATTTTTCATCTTTTGACTCGGACAGTGTTGTCTTCACCACATTTCTCAAACGAAAGGAATAAAATGTCATTTACCCAGAATTTCCTCGCACGTCCGTTTACAACCACCTCCTCTCTTTTTGCTCTTGCTCTCCTCCTCCTCCTCCTCCTCCTCCTCCTCCTCCTCCTCCTCCTTCTCCTCTTCCTTTTTCTCCTCAGTCTTCCGTTTCTCCTCCTCACTCCGTTTCCCATCTCTTCCTGTATCCTCCTCATTTTAATTTTTTCACTTCTTCTTCCCTTTTACTTTGATTTTTCCTCCTCCTCTTCCTCTTTCTTTTATTCTTTCTATTCCTCTTTCTCTTTATATTCCTCGCTCTCTTCCTCTAACTTCCCATTTTCCTCTTATTATTCCTTTTCCTCTTTTTGTTCACCTTTCTCTTTCTCCTCGCCATCTTCATCTACCTCTCCATCTTCATCTTTCTCTTCCTCTCCCCCTCCTCTTCTTATTTTATTCCTCTTCATCTTCCCCTTTTCCTTTCTTTTGCTCCTCCTCTTCCTCCTCACTTCTCTTCTCCTTCTCTTCTTCACTCCTCTCCACTTCCTTTTCCCCTTTCTCCTCTTCGTCCTTTTCTCAACCAATTCCTTTTCCTCCTCCTTCACCTCCTTGCCTTCCTTCTTCTTATGGCCATCCAGGAAGACCACTTTTCACATCTCTTCCTCCATCTTCCTCTCCTTCCTTCTTCCCCTCCTCCTTCGTTCCACTCGGATACATTGATCTCCTTTAGAGCACAAAAAGTCGTGCGGGAGTTCGCGCCCGCACACCTCTCCCCGTAATTATCCACTAAAACACGCTGCGACCGACCCTGCGTCTTACTCTCTCGTCGCCTCTATTTCTCTCTTTCACCTTTTCTTTCTTTACCTCTCTTTCTCTCCGTGCATATATATATACATACGCACAAACACACACACACATACACACACACACACACGCACACACACACATACACACACACACACACACTCACACACACACACACATACACACACACACACACACACACACACACGCACACACACACATACACACACACACACACACACACACTCACACACACACACACACACACACAAACACACAGACACACACACACACACACACACACGCACACACACATACATACACACACACACACACACACACACACACACACACGCACACACACACACGCACATGGAATATCAAAGTAGCTTTTAATAGCCCATGTACATTTAAGAAATTAATAATTAAAAATTCACCGGTTGATTCAGATAGTTGCATATACAAAATTCACTACAGAGATTGTGAAAAGTGTTACATTGAACAAACAGGAAAAGAGCTATCAACCAGAAATAAACAATATAAAAATAGTGTTAAAACAGCACAAGAATCCAATGCTCTTTTTGTTCATATGAAAGATTTCAATCATTGTATTAATTGGACTAATGCTTCCTCTATTTTTTCTTGTATTCTTTTGTTAATAGAAAAATTAAAAAAGTAGTATTACAAAATATTCTGAGGAATCTAATCTTAATATCAGTAGTGGCATTTATGAATTAGATAAGGATTACAAAGGATTACAAAGGCGGAGCATACCGACAGGAGACCTTTTGATCCATATCTAGGTCGCATGCGAAAAAAAATCATATTGATAATAAAACAATAAATAAAAACTATAATAATGTAAATAACAAATAAAATACATAAATAAATGCATAGGTATAGTTAAATAATAAACAAACAGGTAAGTAGTAAATAATAATAAATTGACATATAACTAATAATAAATGAAAATCAGACAGACAAATGATAACAAAACAAAAACAAATAATATAAGATAAATTATAATCATTACAGCATCTTACTTAGGTATTTATCTAAATGATTCTTAAAGCTTCGAACTGAACTACATTGTACTACCTGTGCAGGAAGTTTATTCCATTCATTAACTACACGGTTGGCAAAGTTGTTTCTACCTACTTCCAAATTGAATCTATTTCCGGACAGTTTGAGACCATTGTTTCTTGTCTGATTCTCATTCAATGTGAAAATTTTGTCACTTTTGATGTTGTTAATTCCCGTTAAAATCTTAAAGACCTGTATCATCATCATCAACAAAATTTGTATCATCATCAACAAAATTTGTATCATCATCATCAACAAAATTTGTAATCAAGTTATAAGTGACCGAAAATAATTTGGTGATTTATGTTGTGCTCTGAGAATTATTCTTTCTTATCCGTTACTTTTGTGCTTTGCCAGTTCCTTTCCAAGTGTTCAGTCTCTCGTCTTATAAACCTTATTATACTACCATTTTTATCTGTATTCCCATGAAGATGTGAAAAACACGAAAGCGCTTGGGAATTACTGTTTCTTCCCGGTTTCCTTTGTGGTTACCAGCATATATTACATCCAGTGCAAAAAGTACATAGTTAAACAGAAATACATAGTTTATATATACATGAAGAAGGAACAACGACAGTTTAGGTAAAAGTAGAGGACATCTACCCCCTGGAAAGCGGTAGGTCAGGTCGCAAGGGTCAATACGTCCCACTCATGAGGGAGGGGTGACATTAGCTCACACTCGCAGGGTTATATTTTACCTGTTATTCTTTTGGTTATTTCTTCGCAGATAAAATTGTCAAGTTTATATAAGCCTTTGTGTAAGTCAGTATTTTGATCACTGGTGGTATGGATCAAGTTGCACTCTATTAATTTTCTTAATATTATGTTATTGGTGTAATAGATGCCATGGGCATTACCCCAATCAACAGGATGATTATTTAATTCAACATATTTGAAGATTCCACTAGAGTTATTGCCATCCCTAATATTTTTCTTATATTGTTAAATTCTGA
>NC_134777.1:65074930-65077430 GCF_046742065.1 Oratosquilla oratoria
GGTCTACCTCCTCCTCCTCTTCTTCCTTCCCCTCTCTCTTCCCCTCTTTCTCAGGCCGTACCTCTTTCTTTTGATCAAATTCAGACCCCTTCTCCTCTCTCTTGCCCTCTCCCTCCTGATCTTCTTCCTCCTCTCTCTCCCTCCTTTTCATCTACTTTGTCACTCTTTCATTCAGCCTTCTTCTCTTTGTTTACTTATTTTTTCCTCACCATTTCTTCTTTTATTCCTTTTCTTTTGTCTAATCCCTTCAATTCTCACTATACCCATTCCGATATTTTGTCTTCTCTTTTCTTCTCGTGTTTTTTTTTCTTCCCTTGTTTTCGTTTTTTTACTTTCTTTTCCTTTCTTCCTCCCCTTCTTTTCTTTTCATCTTCACTTTATTCCTGTTTTTCCTCTCTTACTCTCCTTTTTTCTCACTATCTGCGTCTTCTGTTCCTTAACCAAAACTTCATTTCTTTTTCTTATACTTTTTCACCTTATTCTCTTCCTCTCCTTCGAACCACTTTATCCCTTATCTTGGTTGACTTCAACTTCTCTTTTCTTATTTCTTTGTACCGAGTGTACCATTCGTCTTCCCACCTAATCTATTTTCCCCTCCTTATTTCTTACATCCCTTTTTCTTTCCCCTCTTCTCTTTCTTTGTATTTTTTCCATACCTATTTTCCTCCTTTCCACCTCACCATTTTGTTTTTATCCTGTTCCAGTCATTATGTTTTTCTTTATTGGCTTTTTTTTCCCTCTCTCCATCTTTACCTTCTATCTTCTTCTCATTCAATCCGTTTTCTTCTATACTTTCTCATGTAGAAGCGTGGTACCCTTCTTTCATTCCCTGATGGACTGCAGGGCTTTGGGGTTCAGGGACTCTGACTCTAGGGATTTGCGCAGTGCATAAGTCTTCAAGTCTGCTATGGACGCGTGCTGTGGGGCTGTGCTGGCTTAGTTGATTAGAGCTGCGCGGTTAAGGAAAATGCAACTCCACTGTGGATGCGGTCTGTAGAGCTGTATTGGCTCCGGCGACTGTAGATATAGAGGGCTGTGTGGTCCAAGGCTCTGCAGGTACATTGTAGCTGTAGTCTGTTGGGTTGTAGTGCATTTTCCGACTCTTGGTACAATAGTATGTGTAGTTTCATGGTGTGCTGGTTGTCAGGAGCTGTGGTTTGTGGAAATACGATGGCTTCAACGGCTATGGGTCAAAGGGTCTGCCCGGGTTAGGGGATTGTAAGTCTCAGGAACTGTGATCACTTCATAGGCAGTGGATATACTTGAGGCCAAGGAACGTTTGTACTGCTGTCAGCAAGAATGGCTTTGGGGGCATGATGACTATCAGAAGTGTGGGTTTGGGGGAGCTACTTCGACTGGAGGCTTTAGAAGTGTCTATAGTGGCTTTGGTAATATCCTATTAATTTTCTACCTCACATAGTCACAGTTCCTTCTAGCTGTTGAGCTGTAGGAGTGGGATATTTCTTAGAGTTGGAACGTGGTATCACCCGTCTAATTTGTTACTACTTTTTACGTGCAGTTCCCTCACCACATCCTCCTTTTTATCATAATATCTGTATGGCTAAAGGGTCTCGTGATCATTGACTGGGGGAAGTCAGAGCCAGGATCTGAGTCTGTGGGGGCATGAGTGATCCTCCTCTCTGTAGGTGTATGGAGATGTGGGACAGCAGAGACAGGGGCGCTGTCGGGTGTGGGTGTGGGGCTTCGTGGTCTGAGAAGTTGTATGGCCACGTTGTCACTCCAAGGTGGTTAGATATGTCTTTTGGGTTCTATATATCTTCCTTTCACCGTGGCCAGGATTTAGACATTCCACCTACACACACACACACACACACACACACACACACACACACACACACACACACACACACACACACACACACACACACACACACACACACACACACACACACACACACACACACACACACACACACACACACACACACACACACACACACACACACACACACACACACACACACACACACACACACAGAAGAAGCTGGGATAGTCTGTTTGTTCTGGTGACAAGGAAGCAGACTCCCACCCTCCTCGCGACCCTCTCCGATGGGAATCGATCCGTGGCCTCTCACAAGTTGGCGAGAGTTGTCGAGAGCTCGAACTTAGTGCTTCACTGCTCTTGGGTGCGTGTCAGACACTTTAGCGCGATTATGCTCTTTGCATGTTATGTTATGGGCAACGGCTGCCAATTGTCTTCGGCTGGGCTGTAGCCACAGGACCACAAGAATCAGACTTACGTGGGTCAACTTTGTGAGTAAAGAGGAGAGCGTTTCTTTCAACTAATGAAATCACTAGAGGGCAGTCAGTGAAGAAAATCGACCCCATTACCGAACCGGTTATTTTCAAATAAACTTTGACCCTCTGGTGGAAAAAAAGGGTGGAAAGTGTCTCCCTAAAAATTAACAGAATAGTCTGAAGACATGGATAATAGTTGTATAAAACAACGCTATTGTTACACCGCTTATACCTTTCTAAA
>NC_134777.1:65094930-65097430 GCF_046742065.1 Oratosquilla oratoria
GACTTGTAACATATTTTAATCAGATTTTTGTAATTTGTGTCCTGGTGGTTTTTGTCTGAGTGGTTTCTATCCTGGTGGTTTTTGTCCAAGTGCAATTTGTCTAAGATTATTTTTTGTGGTTTGCTCTATATCCTTATTGGCGAGTCCATTGTTTACAAGGGTCTGAGTAGCTCTTTCTAACTCTCTATGTACTGCTTGCCAATTATTACAGTGACTAAGGAATCTTGTAATACAGGCGCTGATGGTTGAGTCTTTGTATCTTAGATCTTTTTGGCAAATAATAACTCAAAAGGCATTATCGCATCATTAGACGCAGAATCCCTCTACACTAACATCCAAGTTGACCGGACAGTTCAACACATAATAGACAGTGTTTATCACAACGACACTTCTCCTAAATGTAATATCACAAAAAAAGTAATGAGAGACTTTTTGGAATATTCCACCGAAGAGGCCCCTTTTGTGTGCCCCAGAGGAAACAAATATTGCCAAACCGATGGAGTTGCAATGGGGTCAATACTAGTAGTACTTTTTGCTCTTTTTTATAGAAAATATCGAAAATTTAATTTTCTCAGGTATGCAAAAACCTCAAATTTACTGCAGATATATATGCAATATTTTCGTCAAAGCTGAACATCAGGGATCAATTTGACCAATTAACATAGTATAGATGGGTCCCTCCCTTTCTTAGATACATCAATAAAACAGAGAGACGATGGCACTTATAATACTTCTTTATACATAAAAACATCTAACTCAGGATATTGCCTAAATGGGACTAGCGAATGTCCCCAAAGATACAAAGACTCAACCATCAGCGCCTATATTAGAAGATTCCTCAGTCACTGTAATAATTGGCAAGCAGTACATTAAGAGTTAGAAAGAGCTACTCAGACCCTTATAAACAGTGAATTCGCCAATAAGGATATAGAGCAAACCATAAAAAGAATCTTAAGACAAATTGCACTTGGACAAAAACCACCAGGACACTAATGGCAAAAATATAAGTCCTTCTTCTCCACAGCCTACAAAGAAGATGAAAGAAACATGTAACAGATTATTAAATGAAATGTTAAACCTAAAGAAAAGAAAACTCTGAAGTACTTTTAATTATATACTATAAAAAAAAAAAAATAAACTTCTCAACTGCTATTGAAGAACAATATAAGACAGAGTAAAGTGACCTTCAGAGAACTCACGTCATATATAGGTATACTTTTAAACTTGGGGACTGTGCAACCCAACCTCCAACATATATTGGCATGAAAACAATGAAAATCTCACGCTAGCTGTCATACCACCTCTCCTCAGGAGCTCCCAAAAATCACCATCATTCAGATCACAAGAGAAATTTAAATGAGACACTAGTAGAAAACACAGAAGTGCTGACAACAAACCAAGACCATCAAAGGCTGTCTATCCTTGAATCTCTCTTCATAAAAGAATCATCCCCAAATCTAAATACACAAATCACAGATCTAGAGGCCCTTCCTAGTGTAAGGAGACCTACGCTCCCTGGACGACGGAGCGAGAATGGTGACATCACACAACAGCCAACCAATGAGGATGTAACACATTCCGGTCGCCCTAGCCGGGCCCGCTAGCCAATCAAAAACCTCAAATCGGAGCATCAACCCAACAATAATAGTATATAAACACCCAAAACTCAATCAAATATTCAAACTTTAGCCACTGATGAAACACTAAGAAGTGTAAAAACACGTTCTGGGCAGTATTTTACTTAGGTAGTCATGTCCAAAGTAATGTACAAAACAATGTCATATGGAGACATTATAAGACAACTTTCTGCGAAAGGAAAAAATGGTCTCAGAGAAAGAGAGAAAGCAGATAAAAAACCCTCTGCAATAATAATCTTTCTATAATTTCTAATCAAACATACATTTATATATTATACAGTGCTCGACAAGGATGTACGAACGGTTAGCGAGAATGAGTGATGAGGAGTGTTGAGGACTGTTTTTGCTGAAATGCACAATTGCATATAAAAGATTAGCATATGGTTGCATTATTTGACCTATTTTCTTTAAAATGTGTGATTTCCATGTAATTTGATCAAAGAGAAGTTACGTTTTTATCCTCTACAACATTACCAACCACATACCGTCCGACTCACTAATTGCCGACTTCAACCAAACAATGACGGTTTTTGCTCAAATGCACAATTTTGTATAAAAAATTAGCATATGGTTGCATTAGTTGACCTATTTTCTTTAAAATGTGTGATTTCCATGTAATTTAATCAAAGAAAAGTTACGCTTTTATCCTCTACAAAATTACCGACCACAACTACGATTCGTCCAGCCCGCCATCTATGATCACTGTTGGTATGGATCAAACTACACTTTATTAAGTTTCTTACTATTGTGTTATTAGTGTAATAGATTGCATATAGTTAAACTATTTCGACTATTTTCTTTAAAATGTGTGATTTTCAAGTTATTTGACCAATCGTGCAATTTCGCAGAGGATAAAAACGTAA
>NC_134777.1:65112430-65114930 GCF_046742065.1 Oratosquilla oratoria
TGGTGGTGATGGTGGTAAAGATTGAATTAGTCGAGGAGGAGCCCATGGAGGAGCACCTGGACCTTATGATTTGAAGAACGAGGTCAGTAGCAAGGGAATGGGGCGTTTGGGGTCGTGCGACGTCATGGGCAATTTGGTCAGGTTAATTACTCTACGCGGCTAACAAGCAGAGCGGAGGCAGTTTGGAATGTTGCCAATTACAGAGAACTAGAGGGGTCGGTTGACACGGTGATACGAATACTATTGGATGGTGCAGCCACTTGCAAAAGTCTTATCACCATTACCGAATCCAAATATACAAATAAAAAAACTCCTCGTATAATCACTTCGCTACAGAGAACGTACCACTTATGGAGGTCCATCGATCCTGGTGACGCCGTCTTTTCGTCTTCTTCTTTGATGTTCATCTTTAGTTTCAGACTTAGTTGAGGGTTTATCTTTGGCATCATTAATGGTTTTGATGATGGCTTCTGAGGTTAAATTACAATGCACAGTGCCTTCGGCGAATAGGAGAGGGGTAAGGAATGACGTACCTCGAGAGAAAGTATTCACGGGCCTGATTATGTCGGCAGGCCCGTCTATGGTTTTTGGCAGCTGTTCGGGCTGACTCCAAGGTCTCAGTGGTCTGTTGATTTCCAGAGAAACATGTAGGTTGAAATGACAAGAGTTTTAGTTAGTTTTCAAAGTCTTCCATATTGCTTTAGTGTGAGGTCTGACTGGTATTTTCTTCTACTCACCAACAGAGTACCATGAAACAGCTCTCCATATAGATGATGTAACCAACCCATTTAAGCTAGCAGGAAACAGTAGTTTCTATGCTGACGATGTGCACATTTAAAAAAATGGTCACAGGAAACACGGCCTCTCTGGGTGATGTCAAGGTTGTTCTGCATCTAGGGAATATTGAATAATTCAAATTTTCTTAATTGCGTTCTGTATAGGGTCAAGGAAGGACTCTTTCCAATAAGGGACTGATGGGCAGACTGCGGAGTAGACTTGACCTTGGGCTTGACAATCAGGCCTCTGTTGAGTAAAATACGGTTCCAGAGTCTTCCAAGGCTCCCTGTTACTTGTCGTGTAAGTCAAATAGCATTCTGAAATGGTTCATATGACCCTGACTCGCTTAGGAACCCCGTCTTAGAGTATTTAGAATGTATTAGATGGCTCTGTGTTGCCAGCATCCAGTACTAATATACTGTATATTACTACCTGTTAGTCTAAGACTACTTAGTGCTTATTCATTGTTGCCTTACAGTATGGCCTCATTCATAATTCCCTATACTATTGGATGACCAATTCCCAAACCACCATCCAATGGACACGCTTGATAAGTTAGGGGTGCCACAACACGGAGAGAGGAACAGAATAGCCCATTGGCAGCCAGAATGGACGAGAAAGCGCCACTTGTTATTGCAAGGTTTAACTCTCTATCGAACAGTTAGCTCTGAGATAAGTAACCATATCAAAATCGCTAGACACCGAATTCGTCCTATTATGGAGGAAGGGGTTAAGTGGTTATGTATCTCGACTGAACTATTATTATTAACTTTCTTGCGGTTTTTCTCCAGGACAACTGAAATCGTGTGTAGTTAGTCAAGATAAAGTACTTTAATTCGTCCAGTTACTACTAACTAGACAGTGGAGACCTAATTGAAATACAGAAGGCCAGAGGTCCTTCTCTAACGAAGGTATTGCGCGGGGATGAATAAAATCGCATGATGGTAGTCAGAATGAACAGAAGGTTGGCCCTTGGTATGGAATGGAAATAACATGTATATGTTTCTAATAGTTATTATAATGTTTATCATTATGCACTAGAAATAAGTTTGATCAATTAAGTTGTTGAATTCCAAGGTAGCTGGGTGTAAAGGCATAAACAAATTCAGTAGCGACGAAACGACTTGTGAGAGTAACTGCGCAAGTGGTCTCTTAAATCTGTCCTCAACCTTGTAGTGTTCCTACCAGCTCGCAGATGGCAGCCTGATCTCTGCCTCTGTTCCAGAAATCCTTCTCAGTCATACTTAAGAACATAAGAAATAATAAAGGAGACTGCAAGAGACCATAAGACTTACAGTAGGTAGTTCCGTGTCCAATACCACCTATCATCCCCATACATAAAGGTATCTAACCTCTAAAACCAGCCGATAATTTCAGCGCTTACTACATGGTAACTATGTCTATTTCATGCGTTGACCACTCTATCGATAAACCAGTTCTTGTCTATTTCCTTCTTAGATCTAAGTTTATCCAATTTAAAACTAATAATACGAGTCCTGCCCTGTTGTCTTAATATGATGACCTAGTCTGCTTCACCCAACTCCACTTGAGCACCTTTGTTAAATCACCCAATACTCAGCGTCTTTCCAGAGTCTAAATTAATAATTTTGGTCATTCTCCTCTGAACTGAATTTAGTAAATTTACATGACTCACTAGTACTCTCAAACCTCTGTTGCACTCGGTTTTCTCTAAAACGGTGTTATCTAAGATATATCTGCTTTC
>NC_134777.1:65119930-65127430 GCF_046742065.1 Oratosquilla oratoria
AAAAGAAACAACCGCAGCAGAGCGCTTTCGTGTATTGCACCGTCAGTGCAGAAATACATGTATTTCTGCATTGACGATGTAATACAAGAAAGCGCTCTGCGCCGGTTGATATATTTCACTAGTGATTACCTTGCATATATATAAATGTATATATATATATATATATATAATATATATATATATATATACATATATGTATGCATATATATGTATATATACATATATATATTTATATATATATATTTTCATATATATTTATATATATATATATATATATATATATATACATACAAAGGCATAAAATTCATCCCCACATACTCCACTCCCATTCATTCCCTCTCTCTCTTATCTTGGCTCCCTCTGAATGGCGGGACATCCCTATATCTCGCCCACTGTCCTGAGTTAGAAGCAATATAGCAACACACAGCACATTCACAGCAAGGCGGTTTCATTTAATCAGCCCCCCTCCACACACACACACTCCATCCCCTCATACTGAAAAAGAGAAGACGGTGAGAAATCCCTTCGGACTGCGTCAAAATATCTTTCACACATACTCCCTCACCCCCTCATCTCCCACCTACTCCCTTCCATGCATCACAACATCGCCCATACACAACCATTCTTAACTCACCCCTATCTTCTGTCTTCTCCCTTCTTTTCTCAATAGATACTCCCATCTTTCCCAATACCCTTTCTAACTAATCCATCCATCTCATTCTTGGTCGCCCCTCATGTTTACTCCTTCCACTTCTGCCTTCCACACCTATTTTAATAATATTTCTTCGCTCATTCTGTGTCCAAAATATCCTAATACTCTTTCACCAATCCTATCTCCCACCTCCCTTTCCAGCCCCGTTCTCCTCCTCACCTCCCCGTTTCTCACTCTATCCAGCCTAGTAACCCCTACCATACTTATCATACTCCTCCTATCTTCCTCTCTTATGTTCTATGTTTCTGCCTCATACACTGCTGTCGGCACAATCACCCCTTCATACAATCTCCTCTTAGCATCCATTCAGAAATATCTATTTCTCATTACACTTTTTAATCCCCCGAGAAATTTACTTAGTTCTCTCAATCTACGTTCTACCTCAACCTATACTCCTCCCTCTCCTGCCACATTATCACACAAGTATCTAAAGCTATCCATTTCCTCCATTCTCTCTTCTTTAATATTCACTTCCAATTTGCTGCCACATTCTCCCCGTTGTACATCTCACCTCACTTTTACCCACATTTATCTTCAACTTTCTTCTTTCGCATACCTTTCCAAACTGTCACTAACTTTCTTAATCCTCCTGAGAGCCTGCTACAAGCGCAGTGTCGTCAGCAAACAACAACTGGCATATCTAATTTTTTAACAGTCTCCAATACCTGGCGCATTACTCTTGCTTATACCTCTCGCACCACCCCATTCATGTTTAAATTGAACAGTCAAAGCAATATAGCGCATCCCTGGCACTCACTCTCTCCATTTATAATTTTAACACAGGCTCTATTACTCTCGTAAAACCTTTTGACTGCTCTTAACTACTTTCCTTTTATTCCATATATCTGCAATGCCTCCCACAGTGTCTTCCTGTCTACCCTATCATAAATCTGTTGAAAATCCATAAAATCCCCCCCTCTCCAAAAAAAGCATCCTTATCTTTTCCTAAAGCTTTCTCACAAAAATTCGATCCATGCAATCCCTACCTGTTGAAAACCCACACTGTTGCTCACCACATCCCTCTGTTCCTCTCCTAATCCTCTCAATGAAAACTTTCCCATAAGCCTTCCCAACTACACTCAACAAACTGATTCCTCTGAAACTACTACACTCACACTTGTCCCCTTTTCACATGTAAAGTGGAACTATACAGGCACTCCTCCAGTCCTCTGGTACTCTATCTTCTTTTAGACAAACATTAAACAACCTCACCAGCCATTCCACCATCACTGTATCTCTCTTTTTAGACACTATACATGACACCCATCTAACCCAGGTGCCTTACCTGCTCTCATCATTTTAACAACTGCTTTCACCTTATCTTTCCCTATTTCTCCTCCATTTTCCTCATTCATCACGGTCATTTTCTTAGCGCTTCTCATCGCAGCTACCTTGCCCTCCTTATTCTCCTTCACATTTAGCAACTCCCTGAAATACTATGACCATCTTCCTATTACTGCCTTCTCTTCCATTATCATCTCTCCATCTATACCTTTTATCATATTTTCTCTACTTGATTCACCTCCCCTTCCTCTCTTAATTTTCTTCCAAAACATCTTTTTATTACTTTCCATTTCATATCTACTCTCCTCTTTGCCTCCTTTATTGTATGCTTTATTTCTCTTTTCATTTCTTTGTGCCTCTCATATGATTCTCTCGTCCTATTTTGTAACCAATCGGTGAATGCTCATTTCTTTTCTGCTACAACCTTCTTTACTCCATCATCTTACCACTCACTACCCTTCCTTTTATTTCCTCCCATCCTCCTCGTTCCACACATAGGTATTATATGAGGTTCACTTTGGGGATATTTCAACTTCCATACTAAACTAATGAAGTCACCCAGTTATCAATGTGCATTCGTTTACCAGCTAGTGAATATTGGTAACCTTTCAAACATATGATAACTACGTAATCTTATAAAAAAAAACTGTCTTCTACCTAGCAAAAAAAAAAATGGTTGACAAAGAAATTATAGTTAGCTATAGAAACCTAGCTAAACAATATTTTCTTCGTGCTCTCTAAAACAGAAACAAAGATAAAACACCGTACTATACATTTCCAGCACAGAAAAATAAACTATTCATTTCTGTCCATAACCTTTTATAATCTGCCTTTTGCCTAGTCAGAAATTCTTGTATTAACATGAGGTGTCAAAACCTTGCTATTTCTAATTCTTAAGTAGTTTCAGGCACTTAACTAATGGTAATTTTAGAAACCCTACATCCGTGGCTATACCGCCTCTCCCGCAGTGACGATAGTGTAGTCTCATCTCCTAAGTAATTTTTTTTCAAATGATCAAAAACAATATTTAGAAAAATTCTATTGCTATTTATACTGATAGTACTTCTTACTCATATCTTTCATTCGAATTTTTCTCAAGTATACTTTTTATGAATCATCTGGCTTTCACACCAAAGAGTCTTACTATGGAATACCCCTTTCGTCTTTACACTTGTCTTTCCATTGTGACTTTCCGTCCTGGCAAGTTGCTCTGTCTCTGTCTACCAATTTTCTCTTGTCTTTTAGGCTAGAAACACCCTGTCGCAAAGAAGGGTAATTGCTCTAAACCCCCCAACTTTAGTTGTTGGATTTAATTTCTTGTATAAAAAATCTCTCCTTATCAAGGAAGTTATGAAACGTCTGTTTCCACCTGAAATTCTGTCTGATTGACGGCATGGCTTCCGTAAAGAAAGCTCCACTAGAGTTCTTCACACGGTTCTATGGTCCTTTTCTTTGGGAGATTTGGTGCGACCTATGATGTTGCACTAAACATATCAAAAATATCTAAGAGAGTCAGACATGATTGTATTTCCAAGCTATCTTATTATGGTATCTTTCTTTCTCATTGCTCCATATTTCTGATTATTTTGGCCATTTTATAGCTACTATTGTAGACGGCCAATGCTTTTCTTTCATACCTATCTTCTACTCTGATCCTTATGTTCATAAATGATATAACTGATGGCGTGCATTTCTTTATACACTAATGCTGGTGACACTACATACCTCAATAGAAAAGAAAAGGACAAATCTAAAAGCACACTATTTGTTCTGTCCAGTCCGAACACTTAAGGTATAAATGAAGAATATTTTTACAGCTAAGTAACCTCTGGTGTAAACTGTTCCCCTTTTGACCACTCTATAGATGAAAGTGTCTCCATCTTGCAGAATGACTTTTCCACTACTCTACAACAAATATAAAAAGAATTTAGAGATGTAACAAAAAATCAAAATCTTTTAAGTTTTTATGCTATACCTCAGCCTTAGTAGGTATGTCTTAGCACACATGAACTTGTTTGAAATGCTTTTGGTCTTCGATTAATTGGCCATTTTTTTTTAACATTACGTTTGTCTGTTGTTCTGTTTCTGGCAGGCGTCTCGGACAGTCTGATTTATGTTTATTGTTTTCTCTCTTTGTCCCGGCCACGAAGCTTGGTCTTGATCAATGTTTTTCTTTCCTTCGTGTTTTTGCTATATTCCATTTGAAAATATGAATGTGTATAGTGTACATATTTAGGTGAGATTGCAAGCACGCAACGGTGCGTTTGTGTGTGTGTGTGTATGCATGTGTGTGTATGTGTGTGTGTGTGTGTATGTGTTTGTTTGTGTGTGTGTGTGTGTGTGTGTGTGTGTGTGTGTGTGTGTGTGTGTGTGTGTGTGTGTGTGTGTGTGTGTGTGTGTGTGTGTGTGCGCGCGCGCGCGTGTGTGTGTGTGTGTGTGCGCGCGCGTGCGTGTGTTTGTGTTTATTTGCATCTCTGCATCTGTACCGTATATGCGCCTGAGTTTATATTTGTATTCGTGTTACTTTTGAGTATACGTATATGCGTATGTAACCTACATGCAAACTGTATGTGCCAGCATATGCCCTCGTATACGTAATTATTAGCGCTTGCTTGCATACTTCCCGACGTATAAATATTTCTGGTTTTTAGGTCTGCGTGTTGAATGTATTATTCCGGGCTTAATATATGTTTACACTACCGAACACGTCTCAGAGATTGGGTTAGTATACGGAAGAGAGTGTCTGAAAAAAATCACAAATTTTATTCTTTTACGATTCTCATTTTTTTTTCTTATTTTTTACTTTAGCAAGAACGTGTGTATTCAGTAATATTTCCACAACGTAGAGTGCTTGTTTGGTTTTGTACCTAGGTTGCTTGGGGGAATAAGCGCCTTAACGTGTGCTTGCACACAGGAAAGGAAACTTTTCCACGTTATAGATGGTGGTGAGAAGGGGGCGATAGGAATGAATGGGGATAGGATTAGGAGCGGTGGGTCTTGTGTACGAGGGAAAAGAAACAAGTGGGTATGGTGAATGGATGGGGAAAAGGAAAAATTTAATGAATGAATGGTAAAGGATAATTGGTAAAGGAATAACGGGTAAAGGGAGAAAGTTAAATGATGTTGAGAAGAGAGGACGGGCAATAAAGGAGTAAATCGATAAGAGATAAAAGAGACATATAAAGGGACTAGAGGTGAACATCGAGGAATGCAGTGTGATAGGTGGAGAATAATAGGTAAATAGTGTTTAAGGTTAAAGTTTACTGATAACATATAATGAGTGAAGGGTAAAGGATGAATATCAGTGGGTAATGTGCAAATGGTAATGGGTGATGAGTAAGGGATGAGAATTAACGGGTAAATGAATATTAAAGGTGTTAAAGCGAAGGGGTTAACCGAGAAATTAATTTAAACAAAGTTAAACTGAATTAAATTGTTTGTGGTTAAATAAAACAATATTATAAAACTGGAATCTGGGGAATTAAACAAGTTTGTTGAAAATATCTTTTAACTTTTTAACCCTTCTGCAGCCAAGATGGTCACACACAGATAAATAATATCTATTCATTGGTAGTAGCCAGAATCCTATTGTCTGGTGGAAGCCAGAATCTCACTCCACAAGAGGTTCGATCCTAAGTTTCCCTCTAAACCTTCCTTCTAATCCTCTATAGATGTTTTTAATCTTCCTTGAGGCCGTTTCTACAACAAATAAAACCGTAATTCATCCACTAACTACCATAATTTTTCTATTTGTAGCTCACTTGTAAAACTCAATGGCCCATTAAAGATAAATGAACCACAGGTACAGACACACTGATCTAAACTGCATTCAATCATCTGTGGTTCAAATGTGTCAAGGGCTTTAACAAGGGTGACGCAGGCAAACTCTTCATATTAAGGCAGCTGGACAGGACTCGCAGCAAAGGATTTAAATTGGACTAATTTAGGTTTAAGAAGGAAATAAACAAGAACTCGTTCGCCAATAGTGTTTAACGAGTGGAATAGACTTAGTAACCACGCAGTGAGCGCTGAAACTATCGGTTGTTTTAAGAGAAGGTGAGGTAACTTTATGGATGAAGATGATATGTGGTAATGGACATGGAACTGCCTTATAATGTCTTGCAGCCTCCTTCATTTTTATATTATGTTCTAACACAAATCAAAGTGACCACTTTACTTGAACGAGTCTAGCAAGGTGTGATGATTTTGAAAGATATGAAGCTAAGGGTAACCAGCTGCAAATGATGACAGTACGATAGGGGAACAAACTTACCAAGATCTTTGATTCCACCCAAGGCCTGAGACATTGCATGCGCAATTTAGACGTACCTAAATATATCCTTATATTGGAATGCCTGTTATTTTTTTCCATCACCAGGGAATTTACGCAAATCTTGTGGGAATCCTTTCCTTCCTAAGCTGTTAAAGGATCCTTGTTTTCTTCACAAAACCTTTCCTCTAAGATAAAATTGTACAAAATCCATCTAGCTTCAGTGCGAACAAAATATACGATCCATCCATTTTGATTGAAAAAGGTTTATCAATATAGTTTTTCATTCTTTGAAAGAGAAAGACTGCTAAATCTACATGAAATCATTTGACGTTAACCGAGACAAACACATTGATTAAACTACCTGACTAGAAAGTGTAAGGAGGAAAAATGTGTAGTGGTTTTGTCATGGAATGGTGTTATGATACGAGAAAAAATGGTATTTTGTTTAAACATCATTCTTTTGGTCACTGTAAAGAAGTTTGCGAGATCTTATTATCGGTAATGAGAAACAGAGTGCCCGAGTAAAATGTGGCGCTCACGTCTGGAGAGGTGTGACGTCAGTAAAAGTGTACGGTCTTGAATATTCGTGCCCTGTCAATAACCGTCACACCTAGCTTCAGTATCTTGTAGAATGAGTAACGATGAAATGTTAAGAAAAAAGCTACTAATGCTTAATGACTTTGTTCAACATGAGGGTTGACACGACACAAAACGGGTCTCAATATTTCAGTAGAAAAAGATTGTAACTTCGGTCACAAGGAAACACTTCTGGTGTTGTCATTTCGCTTGAACTAGGGTGGCATGCACTGTAGTAGATCTGACAACAGTAGCAATATACAGACATGCTAAATAAGTTTAATGTTGTTTTTGTTTTTGTTAAACCTTCAGGTACTATATAAAACAAACTGCAATAATAAACTGAAAAGGAATCTGATAATGGCTGGAAAATGTGATTATTCAGTTTAGTTGATACATGTATGTACTTATCATTGCTGTAAGAGTTTGGCTTGACTGTTCGGTACGTATATATTACTGTAGTTGTCCTTACGTTACATGTATAACTAATGTCATTGTATAGTTCCTGGAGCAGAAATGATAGTCATTGCCCTATAGATCTCTGGTTAGACTATTAGGTCTCAAACTCCACCCCTATTCCCGTTAAAATTCTTAAATCCTTAGGATAGGACTGGTATGAAGCTTCAAGTATGTAATCACTATTCAGAGTGGCCAT
>NC_134777.1:65132430-65134930 GCF_046742065.1 Oratosquilla oratoria
AACTTGAACCCTTAACCCTAACCAATATATATTCATATGTATATATATATATATATATATATATATATATATATATATATATATATATATATTTAAATCAAATATAGTTATCCAAGTACCTGGAGTGATAGGGTATCAGAATACATATGGTTATGGGGGTTTATCTCTAAAACCCTAGGAGTTCGTGATCAAACAAACAAAAAACAAACAAGAAAACAAGCAAACAAGCAAACAAACGGACAGAGGCTACTACTTTATTATAATATATATATATATATATATATATGTATATATATATGTATATATATATTGGAAATTGGTATGTTATAACACATTTGTAGATGTTCACTATAAACCCACTATCGGAGAAATAATAACGGAAGTACAGGGAAACTGTATATTTCGACTACTATCTGTAGTCCTCTTCAGCAGAATGCTTACAAGAAGTTAAGGTACAAGTATATATGAGGAAGTGAGGGGTACATAAAAGGGGATGGGGAAAGTGGGGGGGACTCAGGTTACATGCCCTTGAAATGGTTGGGTCAAGGAAGGACAGTTGGTGGTATTTTGTCCGACCGCTCTTGACATTATTTTGTTGACCGCTAACTTCGTAATACAATCTGGGGGCCACTGACCTTTTGAGGTATTAAAGTTAGGAATGGGAATATATCATCCTTATTCAATTCTGTCGTAAAACTTAATCCGGATTCTTCCTGGAGGCGAAGTCTTACGTTCTTAAGAAGATCCTCTGACTGCGTACAAAGATGTCATCGATGTATCTGCAGTAAAGTTGTGGTTTGATGCCTTATGAGATATGAGTAGAAAGGGAACAGGCAAAGCTAAAAACATGACAATACATCGCGCAGGGCGGAGTCAGAGGGGAGGGGATGTGTGGGTGGAGGTGTGAGGTCAGAAGGGGAGCAGGGTCAAGATTTGTGAAAGAGCGGGGTCAGGAGGGTGAAATTTTTTAAACAAATGGCTCACAGCTAGCCGTGAGATTGTGTCCGGGGACTATTGACCTTTGGAGATGTTCAAGTTCGGACATTCTTCGATTAAGGCGGATTCAACAATTTTCCTTCTAAAGCTGCAGTTGGACTTAAACATACTTTTGGCCTTGTCCCAGTCAAGACTGTGATTTTTGGTACTGACATGTCGGAACACAGCGGAATTTTCCTGGGCATACCTGATGTATCTTTTGTGCTCCGTTTGGTAATCAATTTTCACCCTCCTGATCCCGCTCCCCCATCAATCTTAACCCCGCTTCGCCTCTGATCTTACACCTCCACCCACACATCCCCTCCCCTCTGACTTCACCCTGCGCGACGTATTGTCATGTTTTTAGGTCTGTCTATTCCCTTTCTATTCATATCTCAATTGTTTATATGTCTCTACAAATTCTTGTAACCTCTACTTTCCTGAAGAGGGCTATAGCTATTAGCCGAAATATAGATGTTATACTTTCTTCCAAATTTCCTTTTATTCCGACTGTGGGTTCTTTGTGATTATAATATATATATATATATATATATATATGTATATATATATATGCATATATATGTATATATATATGCATATATATGTGTTTATGTATATATATATATATATATATATATATATATGTATATATATATAAATATGTATATGTATATACATAAATATATGTATTACATATATATGTATATTATATATATGTATACATATATATATATATATATATATATATATATATATATATATATATATATGTATGTATATCTATACATTTATATTTTCTTCCAAGCTTCCTTTTATTCCAACTGTGGGTTCTTCGTGATTATAATACATATATATATATATACATACACACACACATATATATATATATATATATGTATACATATACCATGTATATATATATATATGTATATATACATGTATATATATATATACATATATATATGTATATATATACATATACATATATATATATATATATATATATTATATATATATATATATATATATATATATATAATGTCGTGTATAAAATTCCGTGTAAAAGTTGCTCGTCAGCATATTATAGAGAATTTGGTCGAGGACTTACTAAAAGGGCAATTGAACATAAAAATGATGTATAAGTACACCTGACAACTAATTCCATTGTCAGGCACACTGAAGAACAAGATTATATCCCTGATTGGAATAATGCGGTTGTTCTTAAGAAAGGTTATTCAAAAAGATTGAGAAAAACAATTGAAGCTGCTTATATCAATATGAATGAAAATATAAATAATAAATAAGGTTTCGTATGCCTGGCAAATAATAATTTTAGAAAATAGTAAAATTTATGGATTAAGCTCTCCCAGGTGGCCCGTGAGATGAAGGCAGTGTGTGTATATTTTGTTTGATTGTGACCAAATGTTGTAAGCTCTGATAAAGACAGTGTGAGGTCGAAACGTCAGCAATACATTCTCCTACCGTTTCCTCATTTCTTTCTCTGCCATTATTTGATATATATATA
>NC_134777.1:65139930-65147430 GCF_046742065.1 Oratosquilla oratoria
CAAGAGCAAATGGCAAATTGAATTCAAGTTAGAGAGTTCAAAAGAGAGTTCGAAAGAGAAAGAGTTCAGCATATTTAGAGGAAAGGATCAAGAGTTGAAGAAAGGAAAGGAAAATAGTTTGCGATATGAAGAATTATATAGGAAGAGTTCGAGGAAGAAAGAGCTCAAAATAATGAAAAAAAAAATCAAGAATAGAACTGAAGGGCCTGAGATACGAGTTCAAAAAGTTGAAAGCAGAGTTTATGAAAGGCATTGTTGAGAACAAAGCTAAAGACAAGGTTAAAAAAGACAGAGTTGATGTCGAAAGAAAGGCTTGAAGAGAGCAGATATATTTATACGCATGTGTGCACACACATGCGCACACACACACACACACACACACACACACACACACACACACACACACACACACACACACACACACATATATATATATATATATATATATATATATATTATATATGTATTACCTTGTCGACTCCAGCTCCTGTCCGAGTATCGGTTCCGTCATCATTTATTTGGTCTCCTCGGCTGATGTTTGTGCCGTATAGGACTTAGGAGACCCATTTAGTGGTGGAAGAGCCGCGGGCAGAAGCCATATGGGAGGGGGGGAGGAGGACGAGGTTGTTCCAGTCACTCGTTTACCCCCCTCATGCTATTTTCTGTTTTCATTAAAGGCCCCGGTGCCGTCGCGGACAGCTGCCCTCTAGGCTCTTCTATTCTTGGCAGTTCACTCCCACGAGGAAGGTTCATTGTTAGTTTGGGACAGGGTGCGTTTAAGCTGGTCTTTGTAGCTGCGCTTTGGTCCTCCTCGGGGGTCTTGTTCCGGTGCCCAGTTCTCCGGTTGGACCTCCATCCAGAAAGAGATTGACCGGTCTACACAACTTTTAGTCCATAATGGCCACTCAAACAGCGACTGCCAACGTGTAATGCGGACCGTCATGAGCAAGTGGTACGAAGGATAACAGACTCCTGTGGAAGAAGGCAGCACCCTAACATTGTTCTATAGGGCCTACATGTCGAGCGCTTATAAGGAGGATGAAAAGGCACTTCTTCGTATCATCAAGAGCAATGTGACCTCCACTAACGAGATTGACCACATAAAACTTTACATTTATAAGAACTAGAGAACTAAAGACCTCATTATGAAAAAGAACAGCTCCCCATGCCCATCCGAAATCGAATGTGTGAGTCTGGTGTACCAGTTCAAGTGTCCTTTTGGGGACTGTACGCCCCAAGATTCCTTCATCGGACTCATTACCACTCGCCTTTCCAGATGGTTGACATACCACTTCAACAATGGAGGCCCTAAGCGGCACCTCCATGAGACCCATAACATCCCAATCACCAGATCCATCTTAGTGGACAATACCATGATTTTAGACCAAAAAAGTGACAATCGCCGCCTTCCTCTCCTTGAGGCCCTCCACATCAAATACAGTCAGCCCACATTGAATACCCAGCATGAAGCCCCCACCATCCTTCCCAGCCTCAAACCATTCAGAATCCGCCAAACCAGACGCCCAGCTACGACACAAATCAACTGTCATAAGCAGTCACTCCGGCCGCGACGGACGCTCAGGCCACAGTAAAGGTCACCTACAGTGTTCTTTCCCAGTGGTTACAGTTCCCCCTCCCACGTCTCCTTCCCCAGTATTCAAATTGTCCTTTCCCAGTTTTATACCTCTTTGTGATCTTTCCCAGTGTTTACATTCTGTCTTTATAATCAGCCATTTTTCTGTTCTTGTTACAATTGAAATTGCTAACTTCGATTAGCGAAACGTCTTGCATCCAGTTCCACCGATTAGGTGGCCTCTATCAGCAACGTTTTTTCTCTACCTCTCCATGCTATAGCAGATCTTCAGAAGACTTGAAAAACTTCATCGGAAACTAATTAGAGCTCAATTTGCTGTTGCATAATATTCAATATGCTTAAAGGAAATTTATATATGTGTTTGTGTGTATTGGGTTGAACGCAAAAATTCGTGTATGTGTATGTAACTCGAGCATACAAATATATAAGAAAAGTTGCGCTTAACTCGTACCTCTTTTGATGGAGAAATAGTTTATGTCACGTGCTAGTCCTGGTCCGAGTCCTTGGCCGCACCACGTTTCAGTTTCTGCATGCTGGCCTTCTCGAGTCTGTCTATGTTGATGGCTTAGAATTAAATTGTATGTATATATGAATGCATATATATACATATATATATATGTATGTATATATATATGTATACATACATACATACACACACACACACACATATATATATATACAAGCCCACCGGCTTCGCCGGCCCTGCTCCGCAGGGGGCTTTTGCGCTTCGCGCAAGCTCGCGGCGCCCTAGGGCTTCGCCCCTGTTTTAACCTTCTTAGGAAAAGGCGGAGAAGTAACATAACCCCCTGAAGAGTGCCCCTCTTCTTTGTCTTCTTCGGATTCACGGCTTCTCTTCGGGAAGCCATCGGAGCTACTTTCGTCATCGCTAGAGCGGTTTAAAGCCACCATCACAGCCTCGATCTCCTTCTTCAGCTTTTCCTCCAGCTTTTCTATTTTCGAGAACAGTCGGGCGCTAACATATTCCGCCATTCCTCCTCTGAGATTTTGTGTATGTCTTCCGGGATGTTGTTTGTCCTGTCGGACTCGTCCACTTCCTCGGGAATGCGGGTAGCCGCAACTAAAGACGCTTTTGTGGGCCCCTTTTCCTCCTCTTCTCCCTCTAAATAATCCTCGAACAACTCTCTGTACACCACGTTAACAGCAGGCCGGGGGGCAACACTTTTTCCAGCCCTTCGCCAGCCCGTATAGTACACCAAAGAGTCCCAGTTCGTTACTCTAGAACAGGCTACATACAGTTGACCGTGCGCGAAGCAATGTACAGAATCCAGCAGTAACCCACAGCGATCAAAAGTCTGTCCCTGGCTCTTGTTGATCGTCATAGCGTAACTCAACTTTATCGGGAACTGCTTTCGCCTGAAGGGCACGGGAGTGTCCTGCGACTCCAGAGCAATTCGCGGGATCAATACCTGTTCACCCCGATAAGCACCCCCTAAGATTTTCCCCACCACAATGTGTTTCTTGAGGTTAGTGACCATCACACGTGTTCCGTTGCATATCATAGGAGGACAGATGTTCCTCATCACCATCACGATACAGCCGATCTTCAGCCTCAGATCGTGCAACGGCACATACGGGCTGGTCATGGAGTTGAACACTGAAACCTGGATATCCGTTTCCTGATCCAACGGCGTGTCCGCGCTGTAGTACACGACCTCCTTTTCCTGGTTGAGATCGTAGATCATCTTGTTCACAGAGTCGACGTCGTCGTTGGTCGGCGAGACTATCGACCGCTTTTCGAAGTAGGAAAGGTTCAAGTGGTTCGCTCCGAAGTCGTCGTAAACTTTGTAGACCAACTCCTCTCTCGAAGTCGCTCGCACACCGAAACCCCTTCCGAAGTAGATCTCGCCGCTTTCGCGAGACCCGATCGTCAACAGCTGCTTCGCGAACTTGCTGTTCTTGACGTCGTCCTTTTTGAGACGGACGTTCTCCGTAAGCTGCATCTTCGCGAGCCCTTCCCACATGTAGCTCGATTTGATGCAGTGGGCTAGTTCCTGCTCCTTCCCTCCGTTTCTTATCACCGGCAAGATCTGACGAAAGTCTCCTGCGCACACAAACACTTTGCCCCCCATGAATTCGTCGTTGTCCATGATGTCTCTAAGAGTGATATCCACAGCAGTCAGCATGTTCTTGTTCGCCATTACGACTTCGTCCCAGACGATCAGCTCGGTCTGTTGTAGGAGCTTCGCCAATTCCGTGTTCTTCTTGACGGAGCACCTATAGCGGGGGTGTCCCGCTTTTCGTAGTGTGCGCGACCGAAACGGGAAACGAATCAAAAACGGGTCAAGGTTTAAAAATTATATTATTGATTTATATATATATATATATATGTATATATATACATATATATATATATATATATATATGCGTGGTTGTGAATATATGTATGTGAGTATATACATATATATGTATATATATATACATACATATATGTATACTGTATATATATATATATATATATATATATATATATGTATGTAAGAGGCCGGTAGATAGAGGTAGACATTTAAGGTAGATCTAAGTAGATCGAGGGGTAGTAGGAAGCGAAAAATCATTATATTAATTTCATTAGGTTGTTATGATACAGTGGCCGACTGCGCCGACTGCGGGTGCTGAGTTGCAAAGTGACGGAGAATGCCGTCTGGTATTGATAAATTGAGGTGACTGATTGTAAATAACGCTGGTGTAGCAAATAATTGTAAGCGTACAAGCCATTTTAGTTGCGACATAATGCTTACGTATTAATATCGGTTGAAACAGTATAACAGCCTCTCTGATTGGAGAAAAAGGTGTGGGAGGAGAAAAATTATTGGCGCAGGGAGGTAAAGTCATGCCCTTAAGGAGTGGCACTTGTTTGAGAAGTAAAAGGACATTGGATGAATGAAATAGTGACGTCAGAACGAAGGTGGCTTGACGTATTGTAGAGGGATTCCAACGAGACTCTCTTGGTGTGGATCACAAGACCACTTAGTAGAATGAAAAGATAAAAATCACCCCTCAAGCTTTGAGAGGAGAATAGGCATGGGGCTTAAGAACTATTTTATTTTAAGAACAATTTTAGAGAATTACTGCAACTGGCGGGGACAGTGGTGGCAACGGTAGGATGAACCGAAGAGACTGGGGATAGTGCACACCACAACCACGGAGCAAGAGCCGAAGAGACTGGAGATAGTGCACACCACAACCACGGAGCAAAAACCGAAGAGACTGGAGATAGTGCACACCACAACCACGGAGCAAGAACCGAAGAGACTGGAGATAGTGCACACCACAACCACGGAGCAAGAACCGAAGAGACTGGAGATAGTGCGCACCACAACCACGGAGCAACTACAACCTTCAAGGCGAGTGACAACGAGGCTGATGAGCGACGAGGCTGATGAACGACGTCGACACTGACGAGAGGCATCAAGATTGACGTACGCAAGGAACACTACGTGGAGACAGTCAAGTCAAATCAACTACTGAAGGTATGAATAACAATTCCATACTTAGGCATGAGGTTCATACCTCTAATATTAATATTCCCAAATTTACAGGGAAAGTAAACACTTTAGGAGTTAATAAGTTCCTTGCCCAAATCGATACCTAAATTGTGAGCAAAAATATAACAGATGAAAAAAGGAAAATTGAAATTTTAAAGGAAAATATATAGATCCTGAGAAGGGTAGAGCTAGGTTTATCATAAATTTCCAGCAAGTGGAAGATATCAACCAATATGAAGCTAACAAGAAAGCATTTATTAAACATTTTATGTACAAATGTGACCAGGATCCTATCAGGTCTTTGGTAAAAATGATCAAAGAAGTTAGAACAAATAAATCAGACACAGAATACTTAGCTAGATTAGAAAGATGGTCAAAAGACATGAAATCTATCTTGAAAGCTTCAGATTGGATAGAAAGTTCTAATGATAAAATGGAAGTTTCTCAGGTAATAAAATTGATCACATTTGGACTGTTAACCAAAAATTCAGATGATTTAACGGCAGAAAAGCTATATAAGGATTACGATCAAACCTAGATTGAGGGGAAGTAGATTATCTTCTTCAAGGATACAATGAGACCAGAATAATGAATCCATAAGTAATGACAGTGGGCCAACATAGGAACTCAAGAGAGTTTAAGAAAACAGAAGTAGGACATAGACGGAATGTTAGAAATTCATCCAGGGATACTAGAATCCTATGTTTTAATTGTAATACCTGGGGACACAAAGCACAAGATTTTTTTCTTCTTTTTTTCTTCTTTTTTTTTAATAGAAATTGGCAATTTCAAATTGCAAATATGAGGGTCATAATGAATATCAGTGTATAAACACACTATTCTGTATGTATCACCAAAGAATAGGCCATAAAACCCATGAATGTAGGAATTTTCGTGTGCACCCGGAGTTAAGAGGAAAACCTTCAGACACAGAATAAATCAATATTTTAGAACTCCCCACATTTATACTGATAAATGGTATTGTGTTAAAGATAGGAATAATAGTAGTGTGAAAGAAACCTTCAACAAAGACAAACTGATAATTACTATTGGAAGAATTTCTGTAGGACCTCTCATTGCTGGTAGAGTGTTCAACAAGCCTATTCAAATATTCATTGATACAGAATCTGTAGTTGATGTAATCACCAGTAAAGTTTTAAACCAGTTGAAACCAGGAGTGAAAATATTGGAACCAATCCGTTACTCATTGCAAGGAGTAACTGGAAATCAGTTAAAAACATTAGGTAAGGTTGAGCTAGAAGTTATCTTGTATACAAATGAACATTTGCACATCCCAGTGATATTTGTAGAAGAATCTGTTTTTCCAGGAGAATTATTGAAAGGATTTGCAACTATGAGAAAAGAGAACATGGTCATATGTCCTGCTGACTTAGGGATCCTAGTGAAATTACAGTTAATCCCATTTTTAAATCAACCAGAATTAAGACCAGTGACAGGAATCAATGAACCCCTATACATATATAAGAAATATAACAATTTTACTTTAGATAACGAGGCCGAGCGGTCCAGACTAACATAAAAAAAAAGCAACATGTAGTGAACCCAACTCTGATGATCAGGAAATCCCAGAAATTACTAAATTATCAACTACAAATAAGGTCTTGCAAATTGTGGATGGTGGCGTAATAAAGTCGACGTTATTACACCCCAGAGCAATTAACAGGGTGAATATACAGTTGAAGGGAGTTATTGAAGAATCTGAAATCATTACGATCCCAGAATCAATTACTGTAGATTATAAGGTTTGAAGTTGGACTCAGGGATTTATAAGTCAAATGAGGATATAGTAGAAATATTAATAATTAACACTATGAATAAAGATATAGTTTTAAGGAAAGGTATACAAATAGGATGTTTTCAGGTGTGTACAAAACCCATTAAGATTTTAAATGAGAGTAGTGAGGAGGTAGAATTACAAATTCCATCAATCTGTTCAGTTCAAGACGAAATAGATTTAAGAAAAAAATACCAAGATCTATTAGAGCCTACAAATTGCCCTGAGTTGGATGAAAGTTTAGTTACTTTGCTTGTGAAGCACAATAAAGCAATTGCTTTGCCGGGGGACGCCTTAGGCAATTTTTTTTTTTAAACATCAGATTAAATTAAAAGCAGGAACACAACCTATTGACATACCCGCCTACAGAGTTCCTCACTCTAAATTAGCGGTAGTAGATAAACTGGTTACTGAAATGTTATCGCAGGATATCATTGAACATAGTAAAAGTGAGTGGAGTTTCCTTTGATTTTAGTACCAAAATCAGATGGTACTATGCGCCCAGTTATTGATTATAGGGAATTGAAATATATATATATATATATGTATATACATATATATGTGTACATATATATACATATATGTATATATATGCATATATATATGTA
>NC_134777.1:65169930-65172430 GCF_046742065.1 Oratosquilla oratoria
AAAACCGGGATGTTGTGCGCTTGCGCCCATAAAAGGTTTTAAATCTGACCTTTTTTTGATAACCTGATTAATGAAAATAAGAAAATAACATACTGGCTCCGACAATTATATTCATTCCCTGAAAAAAATGTGAGTGCTCTGACTCGTCTCTGCCGAATGTATATCGATCTCTTCCATTGGAAAATGCACATACATTTAAGGAAATTTTTTCACTTATATCTGTTGATATAACATGACTTACCAGGAATTTCCTGAGGAGAAAATGTTCCTATTGACAAAGTGATTTGAGTTGGTAAGTGTCAATATATACATATTTTTTCTTTCTTTCTCAACGCTAAATGGTGTAGTGTTCACAATGGTGAAAGTACACTTCAGTGAGAGAAAGGAATTATTCAAACTCCAATTCTTTCGGAGCTGTTTATTGAAAATATAATGCGAAGTATAGGTGAATAAATCCAATGTCTTTATGGTGGAATAATAAAAAGGATACATGTAACATTTATATCACTACGAATACATTTGCTTACGTATTATAATTTAAACTTTATAGAATACTACTACTAATATTTACAGACATTTACACATAGATATGGGAGACGGAACAGTATTGATAATGTTATATTTCCATAATACAAGTTTTAGTGGGTTGACAATATTAATACAGATAATGAGTTATGGTGCACGAATTCTACAGAATTCTCAGGACATGACATTGCTACAATGGAAGCTGGCACATGCATTCCACCAATGTAGCTGCACTCCTTGAATTATTATGGTTTTTATTATTATTTTTCATATTTTCTATTATTATTTGCGCTTAGATATTTCTATTGGTAAAGACTAAGCCGCAAGTGTCGCACTTGAGTTTAACCAGATGTGTTGATCAGAGATCATAAGCAGGTGGTTTTCATTACAATGGACTGCGCTGTTTTCAAGGTCTAACATATAATACCTGATTTTAGGCCAGTTTTTTGCACTGAATCCAAAAATCATGCTCATTTTACTCAATCAGATCAAGTTAATGAAATATTAGCACATTAAAAATATCCTAAATTCCGATCTATTTGTAGGTGAATGAAACACAATATTGAAAATATTAGACTGATTTATTCAAAGAAAAATCACATTTTTTTTTTATAGATAGCAAGAAGAGTATAATGAACTAAGGAAGCTACTCATGGATGAATGGTCTCTTCAGGGACTTCCGTTTGTGCTGAGCAGACTCCACATCCCTCTTCAGGCACCAGCAGTAGTCGGCCAGAAAGTTGACATCCCATCAACCTTGATAGCGTTCCTCCATAACACTGATATCTTTGTGAAAGCGCTCACCCTGTTCTTCACTGAAGTCTCCACAATTCTCTGGAAAATAGTCCAGATGAGACCGGAGGAAGTGCATTTTCACTGAGATGCGCGCACCAAGTTGGCGAAGAATCTCCATTACCTCATGAACCACCTTCTGATACTGGGAACTTCTGTGGCTGCCAAGGAAGTTTTCAATGACTGACTAAAGGGACAACCAGGCAGAGAGTTTAGAAGGATTCACTGCATCATCAAAACTAGTGTCCTTGAGTTCCCTTATTTAAGAACCATCAGATATACCTGCCTTAAGGTTCTCTATACTTTTTCGGGGCTATGGGGGACTGGCTTTATGACAGAAGGAACATCAAGGTATTGAACATGATGCTTGTTTTTGCGATTGATGCCTTTTTGATTTGTCATGCAAAAATAGCAGTCGGTAACGCGATCCTTCCCTTCCGTCCACACCATCCAAATGGCATACTCTTTTCTTGTTCCTCCAATCCCGTAAGTTCTCTGCATATGTTTTGTAGCAGATATGGGGAGCAAATGGCTTATCCTGGTCCCCTAGTTTGACTCCAAAGTAAGCTTTATATGCCTTCTTCACAAAATCCGTGATTTTTGCTTGACGGTCTGGAAGAACCACATGTCCGCAGATGTAACAGAACCTATTAGGATGGTTTTTACACTTCCGATCCATTTTTATACATATCTAGACCGGAAAAGAGAAATAAAAATAATTATTAAGTTACCCACGAACCCGGCTTGCGAAAACAAAGCCCATAAACGCTTGGATAATTGCGATATTTTGGAAAAATATGCTGGAATAGAAATAGACTATATCTTAGAAACCAGACCTGACCCAGGAAAATGAACTCCATTTTTTAGTTCAGCATGCAAAAAGGGGGTCCTCAATCAGTTGGAAAACCCTTGACCTTTATATAAAAAAAAGGCCAGTTTTATTGTTGTCATTCAAAACTGATTTTAGTCAAGCATATAAGCCATTGCAGATCAAAATGATGTGAACAAAGTACCTGTTTGAGTTTCACACACATACAGATGCATTAAAAGAAATCACACGCTCACGCACGCACACACGCACACATACACAAATACACACGCACACACACACACGCATACACACACACACACACACACACACACACAAACACACACACACACGCACACACACACACACACACAC
>NC_134777.1:65179930-65182430 GCF_046742065.1 Oratosquilla oratoria
AGAGAGAGAGAGAGAGAGAGAGAGAGAGAGAGAGAGAGAGAGAGAGAGAGAGAGAGAGAGAGAGAGAGAGAGAGAGAGAGAGAGAGAGAGAGAGAGAGAGAGAGAGAGAGAGAGAGAGAGAGAGAGAGAGGTGGAAGGAGGCAGTTGTGTATTTTGGTGAGAGAAAGGAAGAACTGAAAATGACAAGAGTCAATGGTGAGAGATAGGGGTGTATGGGAGAGTGGATAAGTGAGTGAGGGAAAAATAACTGTGAGAAGGAGTGAAAGGGTAGGGGAGGTAGAAGAGATTGTGGCTTCTTTGTCTTGGTTATGGACCAAGAGAGCTTCTGCTGTTTTCTTTCCCATTGTATTTTGTTGAAATGAAACAAAAGAAGTGGAAAGAGAGGAAGGGGAGGGGATGAAAGGAAAGCGAAATGGTTGGATTTTATTTTTTTATTGATTCGATGATACCAGCGTTTCTATCCTTGAATTGGTAAAAAAGAGGAAATCAGCAAAAAGGGGGAATAATAGAGGTCAAAAGTGCTCAAGATTCTTTGTAAGGAAATTGGTCACTGAAGTCCCTAAAATAGTAACTACATAAAACTAGGTCAATCAGTACTCCACACGAAGTAATAAGGTGATTGTAGAGGTCGAGCAAAATTGTAAAAAAAAAAAAAAAAAAAAAAAAAAACGTGAAAGAGTAGGTGTGAAGAGAAATATGGATTGAGAGAATAATAAATACAAGGAGTAAACATAATTTTGTGTCTGTTAAGTTATCGTAAAAGAATATTCTATATGTCTACTGTCATCTTTTTGAAGAATGATTCTACACTATCTAGGTTGTCTTCCTGTTCATTCAGTTTAATCCATTTGTTCATATGTTGCTCTTTAGGAATGTTGTTATAGCCGACACCAGACAAGTATGTTAAGTCATAGTGGAAATCTGAACATGAATAAGTTAAGATTTCTTTTAACTTATTTGTGTACGTGGGGCATCTTGATCAATAAATATTAAATAGACCATGATAGTTATAAAAATACATATTATTTTTCCGTCAAAACATGCAATTGACACCAGAAGAATAAGAAAAGATTGTGATTTGGTTTACTTGGGTCAAACCGGGAGAGACTTGAACACTAGATTGGCAGAACATAAAAGGTCAATTAGGTATGGGCAAGAAAATTCGGCTGTATTTCTTCATGTCAAAAATAAGAATCATTCTTTCGATTGAGGTAAGGCCAGATTAGTGTTCAAGTCCCACTGCGGTTTCAGGAGGAAAATAATCGAATCAGCATTAATTGAGGAATGCCCTAATATTAATATTTCTGAAGGGCAGTGGACTCCTGACATTATTTCACGCGCGGCAGTTAGCAAGTTGGTACGGACATTACAACCCCCCCTCTCCTCACCCCCTCCCTCCTCCGCCACCCCAGTTTGTCCTGCGCCTGAGTGAGGTCATCTGTCCACATCCCTTCTCTTCTCTGTACCTTATAAGTCCCCTCTGTACTCTGTCTTATGTACTTTCCTGAAGAGGGCTACAGTTGATGGCCGAAATATAGGATTCTTCTTTATTCGAAGTTTATTTTTTCCGACTGTGGGTTTCCTGTGTGATATATATGTATGTTCATATATATATATATATATATATATATATATATATGTATGTGTATATATATATATAGTTATGTATATCAATATGTATATATATACATATATATATATATATATACATATATTTATTTATATAGATATGTATATATATATACATTTATATATATATGAGTATATATATGTATATATATGTAAATAAATATATGTATATAAATATATATATACATATATATATATATATACATACATATATATACATATATATATACATATATGTATACATATATATATATATATATATATATATATATATATGTATATATATATGGATGAATGGTTTACACAGATGAGAGTGTGGGTGGAGGAAGAATAAGCGAAGATCGCCTGGAACTCCTTTATTGCTTATACGTTACGACCGAGTCGGTCTTCTTCACTAAGCTGTCTACAAGCTGCCTGAATCTTACAATTATACACTCGAAGACGGGGACACTGACAGGTTATCCCGCTGGTTGTTTGGGGATTCCCTTTCCCGTACCATGTATATGTTTTCCAATCGCATCTATTATCAATTTACTTGCTTCCTTCGATAAACAAACGAAACCTTCCCTGTCATTATTATTTCCATAAGAATTAATATAGGGAGCTTCAACAGTCTTTCTCATGTCTCTTTTTAATCCCGTGTGTAGGACCTCGACCCCATCCCAGTGGGGCAAATGTCCAGATTGGTCAGCGTGCTGAACGAGTGAGTTAGACGTCCTGTGTGACCTTAAGTCTATGCCTTCGGTTTCTTCTTCAGAGCATTTAGAGTTTGCAGTGAGGAATTTTTTGAAGAAGAATTAACTTACATAACCAATGCCTTTAAGAAATCAAAATATTCAGGGGGGATGATTAACAAGTTGAAAGAAGTAGC
>NC_134777.1:65187430-65189930 GCF_046742065.1 Oratosquilla oratoria
GATATGGATTACGTACTTTCTGAACCTAAACACTCATCTACTATATAAAAAAAATTCTCTCTTCTTTAGTAAATGCACACAAAACAAAATAAAGGTTACGACATCTTATGCAATTTTATGACGTGTTCTATTGAAGTCCCTTCTAACGGATCATGTACAGCAGTCAATATATATGGGCAATATTTTGGTGAATTTGATATCCAAATCTTGAGAAGATTCAAGGTTTGATACGTAGTCATTCCAGTGATACTCCATGATTATACGAAAGCGATTAGTACCAAATACCTCGAGATGTCTCTTTAACCCATTCAACTCCGATGACAAGATGTCTTGTCATTTGGTCAAATAAAACAAAAAATCATAAAACACCAAAATGTTTGATCAAACACCAGAAAAATATGACGTCAGTCCTCGCTTCGCTGCGAGCGAAGCGAGGATTGACGTCATATTTTTCTGGTGTTTGATCAAACATTTTGGTGTTTTATGATTTTTTGTTTTATTTGACCAAATGACAAGACATCTTGTCATCGGAGTTGAATGGGTTAAGTGAGTATTTAATGTCCATGTCTCACAGCCGTACAGCGAGACAAGGAGCACAAATGACTTGCAGATTCGAGTCTGTATTCCTGCATAAATAATAACAACGCCATATTCCCTGGTTGAGCAAGCTCACAACACCATGGACAATGCCAATCCTTCGAAATACTTCCTGACATGACCCATCAATGTTATGCACTACACTACCAAGGTATGTAGATCTTTCCAAGACCTTAGTATCCTCGCCATATGCATGGACAGACTGAACTTTGTCATCCAGTATGCCCCAAAACTCCTGGTGATGTGTGCGTGTGTGTGTGTGTGTGTGTGTGTGTGTGTGTGTGTGTGTGTGTGTGTGTGTGTGTGTGTGTGTGTGTGTGTGTGTGTGTGTGTGTGTGTGTGTGTGTGTGTGTGTGTGTGTGTGTGTGTGTGTGTGTGTGTGTATTCACTGTATTCACTGTATTCACTTGGTCTTTGGATCACGTGTTGGACTCGTGATCGACAGCTATTTCCCTCCTGGAAGAGAGCTCAGAGCTCGTAGGTCCGATCTATGACCCCCAACTCCCCGCCCACGAGAGTTGGAGTAACACCCCTCAGCGCTGCGATACTGATATTATTTCAGCCGGGCGAGGATCGAACCCGGACCTCCGTAGTGGCAGGCCAGAGCTCTAACCACAGCGCCATGAGAGGTGTGTGTGTGTGTGTGTGTGTGTGTGTGTGTGTGTGTGTGTGTGTCTGTGTGTGTTTGTATGTGCATTTGTATGTGTGTGTATGTGTGATGTGTGTGTGTGCGCCCGCGCATGCGTTTGTATGTGCAATTGTGTGTGAGATCGTGTTTGTGTACATGTGTGTTTTTGTATGTGTGTGTGAGCGTGTGTGTGTGTGTGTGTGTGTGTGTGTGTGTGTGTGTGTGTGTGTGTGTGTGTGTGTGTGTGTGTGTGTGTGTGTGTGTGTGTGTGTGTGTGTGTGTGTGTGTGTGTGTGTGTGTGTGTGCGTGCGTTTGTTTTGTGTGTGTGTGTATAAGTGGGTTGGTGTGTGTATAAACGAAAACATAAATGGCCTGGCAGCCCATTACTCTGTTCCATCCTTCCATTTTCATGATTTTCCATTTTCTTTTATTATTAACCCAAATTCCTTGGTTCTGGACTTCAATAGGAAACCCTTCAGCAAATCCGGTGATTGAGGTCGTTTTACACGCCAAGAGTCGTCATATGAAGTTTGTACAAGTACTCAATCGATCCAAGAAGGAATATCCCTAACATAGAAAGGATTATAGAAAATGGGAATCATGTATAGGACAAAAGAGAATACAAAGTTTGTATGTAAAGAGAAAACGAGAATGTATCGGAAAGAGAATGAAAAGAAGAATAAGAAAAAATAAATTTGTGTCAGAAAACAAGGAAAGATGAAAAGAAAACGGTGAATGACAGGAAAACGATGTGAGACGGCGAGAATATACACCTAAAGAAAATGTGAGGCGGAAGGCAAATGGCGAATGAAAGAAGAAAAGAAAATGGGAAATGGGAGACAGGACTCGAGAAACGGGGAAAAGAAAATGGAAAATTGGCGAAAGTGAAGAAAGAATGACAGAAACAAAAGAACAACGCAAGCAGCAAACGGGAAGATAGAAAACCAGAAGCTTTGAAAGAAACCAAATAATGCTTAAAAAGTCAAAAGAGGGTTAATTTTGAACCAAATGGAAACGACTTTAAAAACCGAAGTGATAATAACAATAACAGGAAAAGGGAGAGAAAAAAATTGGTTGAAAGAAAATGAAAAGAATAGCGTGTGGAAGTAGATAGGGAGTAAAACGAAAACCAAAGAAACAAGAAAAAATAGATGAAGCAGTACAAAATGGAAAGGCTGTTTTTTTCAGTAAGTGAATAAAATTTCAGATACACATTCCTTTTACTAATATCAAGTGATAAACTTTCCGACTGAAAAGATCTAAATGAACTCTTTC
>NC_134777.1:65237430-65249930 GCF_046742065.1 Oratosquilla oratoria
AGAACCCGGTACCAAACAACCATCATTCATACATTTGCACATCAGAGATATAGATTATGGGGTCCTTGTGCAGAGAGTGCTGTTCTTTTTGAGACATTCGATAAGAAAGAGGGAGGAGCATGGAAGAAAGAGGAGAAAGACGAAAGTAGGGAAGAAGGAGAGGATGGAATAAAAGGAAGAAGAGTAGGAAAAGAGGAAATGGGGGAAAGGGTAGAAGTAAGGAACACAAGAAAGGAATAAAGAGTGGAGGGAAGGAAGAAGACAAGGAGGGAAGGAAGGAAGAAGGAGAGGAGGGACGGAAATATTTAAGAAAATAGGGGAAGAAAGGGGGGAGAGAGTAAATAAGAAAGGGGAGAGGAAGGAAAAGGAAAGAGAAATGAAAGAGAGCATTAAGGAAAATATGGACTTATATATCAGCCTATGTGACTTTATAAACTATATAATACCAAACTCCAGACAATTTCAACAATAAGTGAAGGTTGGATCTCAACCCGAATAGGACTTAAAGGAGAAAGGAAAGAAAGTAGAGAATGAAAGAAGGAAGGAGTTGAGACGAATGTGGGAGAGAATCATCTCCCCACCGCTTGTTTTCAAATCACATCAACACCCTCACATCCACATAGAGGAATAGCCTTGTGGGGTGGTACTCCATCTCCATAATGGACTCAAGATCTCGCTTTACCTATTTCGATTATCCCTCCTCCAAATTTTCGTGCAAGGAGTGCAGACAACCAGAGACTGCTTCCATCCTCCTCCTGCCAGCCGGTGACAGAAACGGGCCCATAATGATAAAACACAAGCAATGGTTCACCATTTTTCACAGAGAAATATATGGAAAGGCACAAGAAATACTGCACACTAATGTGGGTCTGCGAATATTAATCCGATTTTCATTTCCAAATCGTTTTGCACAAAGGCTTCTCCCTAGATTTCCTATAGTTGGGCATTCTTGTTGTTTGATGTTTATATTGAGCCAATTGAGGATTTGCAATACAATGGTGTCTATCTCAGGATGTGTGTGGCCTGTAGTAGCTTCAGGAGTCTAAGTGTTGGTGTGGCCAAGACTTTGTCATAAGCTGCTGAGGGAGCAGACGGGTCATCACTCATTGATAGGTGGCGATCGTTATTCCGTAATGCACAGGTTCCCAACCTTTATATGTTGTCGAATACCCATTTTACATGTAATTATGAGGACATTACTACAATCATAAGCATTACTAACTATTACAGTCAGTAGATTAGGCCATAAAAGATATTACTTGCGCAGATTATTTACAAAAAAAAACTTGTTCAACTCTGATAATTATTAAAAAAAAATTCAACTGGTGGAAGTTCTAACATCGTAAATATGAGATCTCTGTCATAATTAGGCCTACAGAGAGTTGGTACTAGTAAATAAGGTTTTAATCATTGTGAAAGAACATCATCACCGTGTTGTTCGCGAGTAATAGGTCGAGAATCCCTACTTTAGCGCGACTTTGTAGGTCCTTCTAGCAAACGGGGAACACCTACAACATCGACAGACACTTGCAACCCAGTTGGAGCCAATAGATTTTATTGACGTTCTATAACAGATAGAGTATGGAAGGACAAAAAGTTCCATGCTTGTATCTTATGCGTATCAAGTGGCTGATGGCATTCCTTTTGCCATTTCAGCGACGTGTGTCTAGTACATCAGGTAACTTAGTTTTCTTAGAAAGTTGGCCATAGCACGTGCTCAGTTGGATAGAGGGAAGGGAGCGTTTGAGCACATCTGAGGTGAGGCTGAAGGTGGCAGCTCGGTCGATCTTGTTAGTGACTTTATTGCTTATGGTGATGGCGTTTCCCAACAATTGGTACGAAATAGCTGAGAATCCTTAGATGTTGACTATGATCAAGTGTTTGATCTGTGTTACGTCACTAATATTGTCAAAAGGCTTATTAATATCCTTACCTGAACGAAATACTATACCATTATCCAGACCAATATCAAGGGGTCTGATGAATATTGTCGATATCATATAGAGTTATCTATCTGAGAAGAGGCACTTAGTCTCCCAGATGTAAAGTGATTTTTAATCTCTCAATAAAAAGTCTGGAAAAGCCAAGCGATTTCAGTAAAATATAAAAATAAACCTCGGGATTATGGAGTTCAATGTACTATAAGTTGTCTTGTTTAGTCCTCGTATATCTCTCTCCCCTTCCATGTTTTAAATAGTCAGGGATATTCCTTCAGCAGAAAACATGTTGAATGAAATGCTTCTGAAGGCAAGGAACTATGTGGAGAGTGGTTCGAGTTCCACTTGAGCGTCAAGGCATAATGACAGTAGAGGTATATATTTGGAAACAAAGACCTTAATATCAAGCCACCTTGCAGAGAAAATATAGACTGTAAAAAAAAAAAAAAAATCAGTGCTCCAGGAGTGGTTAGTAGAGGTAGGTATGATCTTTAGAGTAACGAAAAAGCTTAAATCTCTGTTGGAAAAATACACAAACACACACCCACACCCACACACACACACACACACACACACACACACACACACACACACGCACACACACACACACACACACACAAACACACACACGCGCGCGCACACACACGCGCACACTCACACACACACACACACATACACACACACACACATACACGCATACACACACACACACACGCACGCACACACGCACGCACACACACACACACACACGCACACACACACACACACACACACACACACAAAAACACACACACACACACACACACACACACACATATATATACAGTATATATATATATACATATATATATATATATATATACATATATACATAAATATATATATATAATAAATATATATACATATAATATATATATATATATATACAGTATATATATATGTGTGTGTATATATATGTATATATATATATATATATATATACACATATATATATATGTATATATATATATATATACATCCTTGGGTTAAGTCTATCATAAATTTTATTCCTTTGTAATTCTCGAAACTGGGCCGAAATGATGTCAGGTCGCCAATTGTCACATGGTGAAGTCACAGCTCAGTTACTAGTTTGCCGTTTTCCTTGGCTCTCAGGAAGGCTTCGGGCACCATCGATGTTCGCCGGTGATTTGCCAATATCCTGTTTCGAGAGTATAAAAGGGGTCCCGCTCTCGTGGACAACAACAACACACACCAGCGAATCACCACCCAACGTGTCATCACAGGTAGGTAGTCGGCAGTTCCTGTCTAGCTTGCGTCCTACTTTCGACTCTACCACCACACCAACAATCTTCCAACCACTTCTTGTACCCTGCAGCAAGTCCCCAGTCACAGCCCATACCCTGCAGAAAGCCCTCAACCAAGGCTTATACCTTACAGCAAGCTTTAGACCATGGCTTTCACCTTGTAGCAAACCCTGGACCACGGCTTATACTTTACAGTAAGCCTTCGACCACGACACACATATAGCAGCAAACTCTGAACTATTGCCTACACTTTGCAGTACGCCCTCAACCACTGTATAAACTCAGAAGCAAACCCTCGTCCTTGTCCTCAACCCTGCAGCAATCCCTTGAACAGGCCTACTCCCTGTAGGAGTCCATCGCCCTCTGTATACACCATGCAGCAAGCCCTCCTCCGTCTCCTACGCCCAGTAGCAAGCCATCCACTATGACCAACCTTTGACTTGAAATTGATGCTCTCTTCAGTCTTCCTTTTCCAAGACAATCTTCTAGGCATTACGCTTTTTTTACTTCAATCGCTGCTCTTTGAAATATTATATAGAATAAAACAAATACCTAATAACTTATAGAAAGTGAACGTTTGAGGTGGTCACTTTCCAAAGTAGGCAATGGAGAAGCGAATTGTTGTAATCAGGCGAGACGGTGTGAACGTTATATCAATTAACTTAATTGGTTGTTTCTCCTTTTGAAGCGCTTGACGTCAAAGTAAGCAGAAGTGTCGGCTCGCGTCATGCTGCGTGCTGTGCTCGCCGTGCACAGATTTGATGGATATATTACAGTCATATTGATGACGTCAATTTGCTAGGTTTAATTTTACATTTCGTTTATTGCATAAAATAGTAATTGTTATATCAGTAATAACAATGATATTGATAATGCTAGTGATGTCAATGAATAGGACAATGATGAGGATAATAGGAATGATAAAATATCAAAATATTATATAAAAAAAATAGTAATGGTAATGATAATAACACCGGTAACATTAGTAACAAATACAGCAATCGTACAATCAGCAGCAAAGGAAAAAACAGCAGCAACAATAGGAACGACAACAACAACATCAGGGATAACAACAACAGGAGCAATAGCAGCAACAGCCGCAGTTGGAACAATAACAACAAGAGACAGAGACAATAACAACAGTAAGAACAATTGGAACGAAATGATAAAAGTAGCAACAACAACATTCGGTGGAACATGAACAGCAGCAGCAGCAAAAATGATAATAGCCCTCTTTCTATTCCGATCCTATTTTTCAACCTATCTGTCATCCATTTAGGTCTATCAAGTTCTGATTCAACTTTTCTGAATAGTATAAAATTTCGTTGGCTAATAAGAATCGTAGCAATTAATGTATCGTAAAATTCTTCTAGACCCCTGATATCGTTAGTGACCTCATTTGGTAGTAACCTTACTTCCCATGTGTCATGATCTAGATCAGGTCTATTATCCCCCCTCGCGAGTGGTACCAAGCTCACTCAGGTATTTCCTCATTCCCTTAAAGTTAACATTTTAAAGTCAGATACTAAAACTTTATTCTTATTATTCATTTCTTTACTCTTGATGCCAAATACTATTCCTAGCCTATCACCCACTACAACGTTTCTTAATATATTGAAAATCAAGTGATTTGGGAAATGATATTGTACAACATCTAAGAAAAAACAAAAAACACACCTCCTGTTCTCCTACTAAATTCTCCCAGTTAATGTTCTTATAGTTGAATTCTCCCATAATCACAATATTCTTGTGCATCAATTAATTAGGAGAATTAATAAACTTAGGAGAATTAATAAAACGCATGAAGTGACAGTCACATGGAATAAGCTTTATCCAGTTTAGGAAGATATTTCGTGCTAAAGTGATTAAAAGACTTAATGATAATCTAATTGACCAAACTTTAAGCCTTACCAAGTCATGTAGCACTTATCCATTAGAAACCTATGAGGCAAACCACGTTTCTAATTTCTATATCCATTAATCAATTACTTTTATTTCCTTTCCTTGTTCATTAGTTCACTGATCTGTTATATACTAATGTGTTTATTTGTCATATCAATGTGTGTATATTCTGTATTTATAATTTTTTATGCATTGGTAAATTTGTTCATTCTATTTACCCTAGTGCTTTAATCATCAGTTCTTTTTTATTTACAAATTGGGTTTCACGATTCATAATACAAGAAAATATAGATTTCTATAAGTTATTACGCAATGCCTGTAATATCTGCGACTGAATTGAGTGGAGCGACAGGAATGAGCTCCCTCTTCATGTATATATATGTGTATATATATATATATATATGCATATATATATGTATATATATATATGTATATACACACACACACACACACACACACACACACACACACACACACACATATATATATATATATATATATATATATATATATACATATATATATATATATATATGCATATATATATGTATATATGGAAGAAAGTATACGCTGGACTCGACGTTCGTCAATTCATTCCGACGTTTCGAACCCCGGGCAGGGTTCGAAACGTCGGAATAAATTGACGAACGTCGAGTCCAGCGTATACTTTCTTCCATAAAAATGGTTCCTGGACTCCAGCTATTTTCGAATATACATATATATATACATACATATATATATATATATATATATATATATATATATACATATATATATATATATATATATACAAGCGCCGGCTTCGCTGCCATGGCTTAGCCATGGGCGCTTGGCCTACGGAGCTGCTCGCGAATCGAACGGGCGCTTCGCGTCCTGCCCTTCGAGCCCTGCCATTCGCTCGCGGCCAATCAATCGTCTCCGTTGCCGTGACGTCAACGTTTTCGGCCAATCAGTCGTCTCCATTGCCGTGACGTCACCACTCTCGGCCAATCAGTTGTCCCCGTTACCGTGACGTCACCACTCTCTCAGCCAATCAAGTTCTCGTGGACTGTTACCAAATCACTGTCAACGGCTAGATCATTTTGTCAAAAACAGGCATGTTGATTTTTTATTTATTTATTAATATATATATAATAATATATATATATATATATATATATATATATATATATATACATATACATATATATATATATATGTATATATATATATATATACATATATATATATATATATATATATATAATTCATCTAATTAGGGAATTTTCCTATTTGTATAATATGTATGTGTTTTACAGTGAGAACTCTTCAATTGAATAAGATAATCCAGCATTAACTGTGATGTAATCATCAAAGTTGCCACATTTATGCATGGAGTTGAAGATTTAATCACAATGATGAGATTTGAGGTAAAGAAAATCGTCTATACCTACAATAAGATCCGTAAAAACCCAGGAAGAAAGAAAGAAATTTTACTATGTCGAAGGGGTTGATCAAGACAATTTAACATTTTTTGCTGAACTGAAACCCCATCATATGTATAGAACTGTCTTCCGTTAGCCAGAGTTAAATTTGCAGAGAAAAACACCTTTCGGGAGAGGTTAGATAAAGCTCATCGTCAGCGTAAAGACTTTAATGCTTTTGTGAAACTTCTCGTCCACTTTGAGAATTGAAACCCATAAAGCCCAAACGCGAAGACTTAAACATATTAAACCTTCTTTACGTTCACTCTTGAATAAGGAAAATGAGGACAAACGTCACGAAAACGCATAGCCAAACTCGTCTTTCTCCTCCACTTCTTCGTCCTTTGCGGCTGGGGTAGAGGTGGGGGGGATGGAATAGGGAGAAGGGACAGGAGGAAAAGGAGAGGAGAAGGAGAGAAGAGAAGCCGAAAGGGTAAATAGGAGAAGGAAGGAAACTGTGAGGTAGAGAAGAAGGGGGAAGTGAAAGAAAAGATAGAAGAAGAGGAGGAGACGGAAGGGTATGGGAAGGAGGTTGAAATGAAAGGACGAAATGGGGAGGAAGGACAGGAGGAGAGGGAGAGGGAGAAGGAGAGGGAAAAAGCCAAAAGGGTAGATGGGAGAGTGAAGGAAGCAGTGAGATGGGGAAGAGGGGGAAGAGGAAGAGGAGATAGAAGAGGAGACGGAAGGGTATGGGAAAGGGGATGTGGAGAGAAAGGAGGAAGAGGGAGAGGAGGGAATAACAGGAAGAGGGAGAGGGGGAGAGGAGGGAAAACAGGAAGAGGGGGAGGGAAATGTAAAATAAATACAGTGGGATGAAGGAACAGGAAGGAGGGAGAAGACAGGGTACGAGAAGGAAGATGTGAAGTGAGAAGAGAATAGAAAAAAAAAAGAGAGAGAAAGGAATAGGAAGAAGACAAGGAAAAGTAAAAGGGATCATGGATATTGGCCTATTGGGGGGTTGAAAAGTACTCCATGTAAGTTTTCAGATAGACAGCCAATCCAAGTCTATTATCTTCATATAGTTTGATCCCACGACAGACTTTATTCATCTGAAGCAATGGTTCCCAAACTAGGGGTAAATTGCCCCCCTGGGGGTGAGGTAAAAAAAATTCGGAGATAATGGAGAGGTGAAAAAAACAAAAAAAAAAAAACATTGCGGTACCCGGCATTAGGATTAATGTTAACTTAGTGCGTAAAGCTGAAAAAAAAGTTTGGGAATCAATTCACCCCATCAATTGGACGAGCCATGATAATTTTTAAGGCCAGTATAATACAATTTTATAGGAAAGATCTTATTGTAACCAGTATTATTTGTACAGATTTTTTCTAACAGTACAGAGGGCATGGGTGTTCCTATTCAGTGTCTCACTGAATGAGAGGACAAGCCGGTCAAGCCAACATGTGGGTTACATATACAGTAGAATGTAGCTTCAGGTGACAGACACATTGTATCCGATGATGATATGTAGAAATGGTCATGGTCTTGATTTTACCACCTATCACGAGTTGTAAGTCATAATGACACTAGAGTCTGTTTTCGTTTGCTTTGTGCCTGAGTAAGACCACCTGGAAAGGAGATTGTTTACATTCGTGGACGCCTGCTGAGGCTAAGATCACCTGGAAGGGAGATTGTTTACATTCGTGGACGCCTGCTGAGGTCATATGCTGAGTTGGCGACAATGCAAGTGGGCAGCGATCGGAGGTCCCTTCTCCATCACATAAAATCAGCGAGGGAGGATATCTTTAGCTGATGTGCTACAACTAAAAAAAAAAAAAATAAAGTGCTTTCACTAAGGGACACTTGCCAGTACCTAAAGACCCGTTAACTCACGGAAAGTAGTCTTATAAGTAATTTTTTCATGTGAATTTTTTCACAGATTTTTTTTTATCTTTCCTCTTCATCTTTTATTTTTCTTCTTCTTCCTTCTTATTATCTCTCCTCCTTTTCCTTATCTTTACACTTCCTTTCTATTCATTCATTATTCTCTTCCTCTTCATTCTCCTCCCCTTCTCCCTTCCTCCTCTTCTCTCTTTTTTCACTAATTCTTCTCCTCATCCTTATTCTCTTCCTACTCTTTCTTTTCTTTCTCCCCCTCTTCTTCCTTTCCCCTTTATTTTCCATCTACTCTTTATCCTCTTCTTTCTTCTTTCCTGACTCTTGTGTCTTTCTTATTCTCTTCCTACTCTTTCTTTTCTTTCTCCCCCTCTTCTTCCTTCCCTTTATTTTCCATCCACTCTTTATCCTCTTTTTCTTCTTTCCTCTTTCTTGTGTTTTTTTATTCTCCTCCTTTCTGTTCTTACTCGTGTACAATCTCTCCCCCTTTTCTCCACTTTCTCCTTTTCTTCCTCTTGATCCTCCTTTTCATCTTCCTTCTACTTCTCTTCATACCTTTCCTTCTTCTATTCCTCTTTCTCTCCCTCCTCCTCCACTTCCACTTTCTTACCATTCACTTCCTCATCCACATCCTTCTCCTCTTCCCCTTCTGCGGCTCCAAATAGTGGTCAAATTTTGTTATTCAAGATCGTGATTTGTGTCCACCTTTGCGTATTTCTTCTTTTTACATTTTACTTTCTTGTCCTTATTTGCTTATCCATTTCTCGGTTTCTTTTCAATTTCTATTCATATGTCCATGAAAATAAATCACTACACTACACAGGATGTTCTGTCCTTGGCCAATACCAAAAGATTTGTTGCAGTTCTTGAACAATTTTCTAAATCAAGTATTCTATCTTGGTTAGTAAGTTTAACTTGAGGGCGAGCTTCAAATCGGCTCTAATTTACGCCACACAAAGGATTACGAAGGATCTAAAAGGAACAGCACGCCAACAGGAGACATTTTGGTGCATAACTAGGTGGGATACAAAAAAATATATATATAATAATAAATAAATAAATAAATAAATAAATAGATAAATAGATAAATAAATAAATAAATAAATAAATAAATAAATAAATAAATGAATAAATAATAAATAAATAAACAAATGAATAAGTAAATAAAAGTAAATAGATAAATAAATAAAAAAGTTAAAGAAATAAAGAAATAAGTAGAATAAATAAATATATATCGATAGATAATAAACAAACAGATGAATAACAATAAATAAGTAATAATAAAAATGAATAGAAAAAATAAAATATGATAGATAATAAACAAACAGATGAATAACAATAAATAAGTAATAATGATAAATGAATAGAAAAAAATAAAATGTGATAGATGGCAGGTATTGACCACCGAGCTCCTTATGGCTCAAGTTTTGAAGATATTAAATTCATCTCGGTAACTTGTTCAACTAAACAACTTGATCCGCAACTTTGTTACGGCTGATCCCAGGTGGTTTTATTCACCTGATGTGTGTTCATTGCCAATTCCAAAGAATGACTACGATTTAGGGATGTTTTTACAGCAAAGATGACATACCCATCCCGAACTTGTATGATTGGTAACCACTACTTTCCCAGAATCAGTTGGGCAATCTAGCCCAATCACTGCTTCCAATCAGACGACCAGAAAGGAAATTATCATAACATAGGAGTTAGTACAAATCAATTAACATAACAAAAAAGTTCGAAGTTTCAGGATCAAATTGTTATGTCTGTTAATTAATTTTCTTTACTTATTAACGTTCTTGTTTGCTCATTTACGGACTTCTTTTGTACTGCTTCTGATCTCATTATAGACCAATGGGCTTCCGTCGACGTTCAATGTCATTGTAATATATTGCAATATATTATGATTGCGATAAGATCAATATGAAAAGCTGTGAAGCATGTGAGGTTTGAGATATTTGGATACGACCAAAATTCTCAGTATTTCCATTTGTGATCAGATACTTCTCCGTGTCAGTCATCCATGAGAGTGGGGAAGTGAACCCAGGACCTCTTGAAGTCGCGGCAGGTACACGTTTGACAACTCATGGAACTAAATTTCCAATACCATTTCATATATATGCAATCAATACAAACAACCCTTTCATCTCTGATATTGCCTCTAACTAATCAAATACAAATTTTAACCTATAAAAGTCTAATTAAGTTTCGCTTAGGCAAAGGCATTCACCATTTCACTCTGAAATGTAGTACAATCAAAGACAAAAGCCAATTCCACTCAGTTTTTGAAGATATATAAGTCCTGTTGAGTCCAGTGACGTTTTCTTCTCAAATCGGTCAAGCTGATGCCAAATTACTCTACTCGGTCAAAGGGAAAAATGTAGATCGAATAAATGTATAAGTAGAACAGGAAGAAGAGGAAGACAAAAGAAGAGAAAAAGTACAAAAGAGAGGATGGAGAATAAAAACGACAAAGGAGACGAAGGAGAAAATAACGATGAAGAAGACAAAGGGGACGAGAAAGACAAGAGGGATGATGAGGAAGAGAGGGACGAGGAGGAAGAGGACGAGGAGGACGAGGAGAGGGACGAGGAGGAAGAGGACGAGGAGGACGAGGAGGACGAGGAGGACGAAGAGGAAGAGGAGGACGAAGAGGACAAGGAGGGGGACAAGGGGGACGAGGAGGACGAATAAGACGATTAAGACGAAGAAAGAAGAAGAAGAAGAAGAAGAAGAAGAAGAAGAAGAAGAAGAAGAAGAAGAAGAAGAAGAAGAAGAAGAAGAAGAAGAAGAAGAAGAAGAAGAAGAAGAAGAAGAAGAAGAAGAAGAAGAAGAAGAAGATGAAGAAAGAAGAAGAAGAAGAAGAAGAAGGAGAAGAAGAAGAAGAGGAAGAAGATAATTGGAAGTGAGAAAAAAATACGACATTCAAACGAACATTGAAAAGCTGAAAACTTCCGAGAATTTTTTTCTTCTTTTTTTCAGGGAAGAGAAATGAAAAGAAAGGGAGAGGAAACAAAGTTAACAACGGTCGAAAGAAAAACTAAGAGGAATAAGCCCACAGAAGCAGAAAACTAAGTTTAGAGTTGATAAAAGTGAGTAGCAGATTTTCGGTAATCCATTTGCCGAGTTATACAGCTTATAGACTATTTTTATTTGAACTGCCGCCCAAGAGTTTAACCAACCGAAATTTTTTTTTACATCGAAAAGGTGAAACATATCTTAGCTTTTAAACTCGTCGTATTAAAAAAATTAAAGAATATACACCAGGAAGCACTTAGTTGTGTTCGAAGCTGTCACTTTTGCCTAATGCGCTTGGACTTTTGAAGAAGGTACGCTGGCTGAACGGGTTAGGGCGTCGTTACTTGCGGCGAAGGTCGAGGTGAGGGCGGTTCGAATCCTGCCACCAGCAAAGTTGAACCAAGGGCATGGTTCATTAAATTCTACGCTACAAAGTACTCTGTGAGGGGCACCGTCCTAGCCTCCCGATAAGGGGGAGTATGTCACGTTAAACCATATAAGAATAAATCAATCAATATCAACGAGTAACAGGCACTGCTGGGAGTTGAAGAGAAGAATGTAACTCAAAACAGCGACTGGGAATGTGCGAGTGTTACATGCTTCTGAGTGCGCCAATAGTAACAAGTGATTTAATCAACAAAAATCAGATGAGGCAAATTTTACATAGTCACCTATGTAGACAACTTATCGTTCAAGACAATACCAGACGATATTGTTCAGATCAGTGGCAATAGAATCAGATATAGACATGCATTTGACTATGAAACCTTTGCTCAACTGAATAAAACAAACGGCCTATAATGAAATTAATTAGATAGAGATTCTTAGCGTTCTGGCAACAGAGGAAATCTCATAGTCACAATTAAAAAGCTACCATTCATTATTTTCGGTTTATACGTCAATTGGTTTTGTTCATACGAGGAGATTTCTACCACTCAAAAACATTTCCTGGTTTCAGGCAGAGTTGGACAAACAAGAGGCCTAGCCCATGCGGGCGAGTCCATGTTTTTTATTATCATTCTGGCTGCCACTAGGCGACTTT
>NC_134777.1:65254930-65257430 GCF_046742065.1 Oratosquilla oratoria
TCGACCGACTCGGTCTTCTTCCTCCACCCAGTCTCTCATATGTATATATATATATATATATATATATATATATATATATATATATATATATATGTGTGTGTGTGTGTGTGTGTGTGTGTGTGTGTGTGTGTGTGTGTGTGTGTGTGTGTGTGTGTGTGTGTGTGTGTGTGTGTGTTGCAATCAAGACAGACTTCAAGAAGATAGACTGCAAGAGAGTGACGTTACAAGGCACGTCACAGCACGTTACACAAGGTAACGTTCGCTCCAGCACGATCCATCCGAACGTGCGTACACATTTTAGAAGTAATATGGTACTGGGCCACCAACATACCTGACATTCCAACGATAATGAGATAACGTTCGCTCCAGCACAATCCACCCGAACGTGAGCACACATTTTAGGAGTAATGCGGTACTGGGCCGCCAGCAGATCTGATATTCCCCCGATAATGAGGGAGAGACCGAGCCTTAAAACCAGGTCAAACGCAAAGCGGTTAGCTCCGCTGTCAACTTTCACAAGGCGACCGTTAAAGACTACCATAGAAACGATATTTCTTCTGTATATAATTTTCCTTCTTGTTATATTTCATTTATGTCATGTTTTCCTACTGTTTTAGGTTAGGTATATTTATTGTAATTAGCTAGCAAAATATTGAGTGCATCACTCAATTAGTTTCACGATAATTTTGGCCTCATGTGTACAAACGTTATCTGTAAATGAATGAAGTGTCAACTTTCACCAAACCCTTTTTTGCCACGGCTCAATGCACGGTGGAGAGATTCAGATTTAATTACGAGCTCGAACGGGCAACCAGTCTCCTCTGTGTTATACACGCAGAATAAAGTTCATGAAGCTCATCACTGTTTACATTTAAAACCCGCTACTCGTTGGTCGTCTGGTCACCAAACTTTCCACATCTAAGCCTCCGAAGAACTTATCAACAGTGTGGATAGGAACACAATCCTGCCACATATTTCTGGTGAACTGCGGCGGGACCAGCGACAACCAATATTCCCGAGTAGTATGAGAAGCGGAACTACAAATCAAATCAACCCTGCGCCTACTACGAGACAAGCCCTCGCCTCTACTACGAGAGAAGCCCTCGCCCCTACTACGAGACAACCCATCGCTTCCATTACGAGACAAACCCTCGCTCCCACTACGAGACAAGCCCTAACTCCCACTACGAGACAAAAGCTTCGAATTTAGCCCAGCGACACGGTCAAGACTCCATCACGGCCGAACAACACCCCTGTCTACCACATCGCCCAAAATTCCAGCTACGTTCCCAGGATCTTCCCAAGGCGTGAGCAATGAACGGCATCACCCTCTACTCAACAGCTACAATCATCTCAGTCTCAATCCCTCCACGATCATCAACATTCAAAAGGAAGTATCTGTCTTCGCTTTGGGTACACATATATCTATATATTGCTCAAATTCACGATTAATCTGTTCCTATCACCCCTACCCACATAGTAGCACACGTAACACCATCTAAATTACATAACACAAGGTTAAGATAGATGCCTCGGACCCGCCAACGACCACGACAGCGCTCCCCATGACCAGCACCCCTCTCTTGCACATACTGCAACAAACCAGGATAAAGCACAAACAGATACTATTACAGACAGCCATCCCAGCCAAATCGCTACTGCGAGCACCACGGTACATTTCACCACACAAGTGACTATTGTCGCGTCCTTTTAGCTCAAAGACGACAAAAACGTGTTTCACCACAACGCCCCCCCACCAGAGATGCGTGTAACACACATTCAGTATGACTACGACACACAAACACAGCACTCAACCCTACACAAGGCCCCCCATACAAGGACCTCACCTCACCAACTCTACCTGTACTCACCCTACCCAACGCGGACACTTTCTTACCTTCCATGGTATTCAAGGCATCCGCAAACAACAGCAAACCCATCATCATCCTAGACACTGGATCTCCTGTAAACATCATGTGCACGTTCACCTTTAACAAACTCTGTTTGGAACGAAAGTCACCATCCTAGAGCCCCCTGACATTCACTTAGCTAACGTCGATGGTGTACCCTTACCTATTCTAGGAAAATTCTCATTAGATATTTACATTTAATATCACTGTCCGCCCATTTCACTTACTCTCTACGTAGCTGACGTACATTTCTCGGCTGACATCCTCATAGGCTTGGCCTTGATGCAGCAACACAATTTTGTCATATACCCAGCTCAACACGGTATCATTTATGCAAACAATTTCATTCATGCCTTGCATATTCCAACCACCCAAAGTGTAAACAAAAATCACGTGACCCAGCTTTAGCAAGCAAGCACAAACAACTCAGACACGTGCTCAACAACGCCAGTACCACCTCAGGAATCCATCTCTCTCTCCTTGCCCACAACTGTACACACGCATGCAAGACGTAACAGACGTAAGAACGTCTCACACTTGTCCAAATCGGCAAAACGGAAAACCAAACTTATTCAACACAGACGAGAAGT
>NC_134777.1:65267430-65269930 GCF_046742065.1 Oratosquilla oratoria
TAAAATAAAATAAGATCTGTAAGGAGGAGACCGGGCACAGATGGGTTAAAAATAAACAATGAAAAAAGTAGGAAGTTCTTAAGCGCTATGGCGACCAAGACCTTTGGTCAATAACAAAGACTCCCCGTCGTCTTTGTTCTTCAGCCTGAATGGAGCCAAGAAGACGAGGCAACCCAACAACCTCTACAACAAAAGCCTTATTTCCCTTAATGTTACCTTAACGTCTAGAGCAGTGATTCTCAATCTACCTCATCATCATATACTTTATGGACATTTGTATTATTATTACTATTGCTATTGTCATTCTTTACGGGTAATTTCACCTTCGAATAAAATTATCTGGTATACACAAGCTAGATTTGGACTTGGAAACCCTCTTGTAAGTCTCTTTAGTAAACTCGCAATAGAAAATAGGATGTCTAGAAATATTATAAAAGGAGTTTAGTTGGTATGAGAAAGCGGTAATATGTTTCTTTTATTACAGAGATTGGTAGCATGCAGTTATTTGTGTTGGTCGTTTATGAATGTTGGTAGACTTTTGTATACCGCGTTTGTTATAAAAAAAAATCAAAAAAATCTAGAAGAACCATGACTAACCAGTTGGAGATTTTTTTTCCTAAGTTGAATATATTAACTTGGTGGCAGCAGGGTATGCGCAAAGTTTTTTAAGAACATAATGTTATAGTCACCTATTGATGTGTTTTGATCAGATGAATCGATTAGCCTAGTGGTAACAAAATAAAAAAAATGAATACACAAAAAAACATAAAGAAAAAATGGAGATTTAGGCTTGGTTGTGCATTGATTCTTGTTGGCTAGATAGATTACCCAAAAGGTGACAAAAATATAAGCTAAATATTGCGAAACTGGCTAATCGAGATAAAGTAAAACCTGGTGACGTGTTTACTGAGCTGAACAAAATATCTTGTCAGGAGCTTCAAATATATAATTTTGTACGTTAGATAAGGAATGGGTCATAGGCAACAGAAAGAGATATACAAAGTGAATATCTAAAAAATTAAATGTATGAATTATACAAACAGCAGTCATTTTTAAAAGTCTTGGCTTTTGAATTAAAACATGTGAAAACAATTTTCAAATTCTGTTGTATCAATTGAACTTTACTTGTGTAAATCTCATTGAATCTAAGAGACCTAATCATTGGCAGTGTATATTGAGATGAAATAGATTAGGAGAGTCTACAAATACAAACGACGTACTGTTGATGTGCACAAAGCTTCTGAGAGTTATATCCATTCTGTCTGGAGAACAAGACGTTGGTAATGTTGTGCATGTTGACAATGCGTCGTATATGTTTGGAGTCAAAACGAGACGCAAATGATGCTATGATATAGAGACATATATTTGAATTAGCTGATAAAATATATCGAGTTTCTGGAAAGGTGAGATAAGCTTTAAAGAGGGACTGTAATAAAGGATTTTTGTATGTGTGTGTTAAACTTGGCCGAATATGTCCGTAGATTATATATATATATATATATATATATATATATATATATATATATACTGTATATATACATATATATATACATACATTCATATATATACATATATATATACATATATATATATGTTATACATATATATATATATATATGTATATATATATATATATATATATATATATATATATATATATATATACATATATAATATACACGTGTATCAAAACCACTTGGAAAATGAAATGAAAGGTGACCGAACGTTTTCGTCTATTTGAGACATTTTCAAAGGTACAGAGTAAGGTAACACTGCCATTATATATATATATATACAAAAGAAGCACATATGGGGTGGAATTAGGACAGGTCCAATAGTGACTTCAATCTCTCTCATCACTGCCGAACGTTTGACCCGGCTACTGTCAAAAATTTTATATGTTACAAAGTTATTTAATTCATACATTCCCATACTCATATTCATGTTGTTCTCAAACGAAGCTTTTATATAACATGATTCTATGATATTCCTCTCCTTAATGTCCTTACATAAGACAATTTTTTTTTGTGTTATCCCAATCAATGTAATGATTAAAATCCCTTAAATGCAAAAACAGCCCACTTGAAACTTGCCCTGTTCTGATGTGATATTTATGTTGGTTTATTCTCAATATTAAATCCTTGCCTGTTTGTCCAATATAATTAAAGTTACAATTTTTGCAAGGGATACTATAAACACAGCCTTCATTACAAGCAGGTGAATTTTTAATCAACCTGATTTTAACAGTATTGTTATTCTTAAAGACAACTTGGACACCAAATCTATTAAAGGTACGAGTTAAACTAATAAAATGTTGATGAAAAGGGAGTGTTAAAATATTCTTAAAACTGAATTGATGGTTATCAGTAAGATTATAAAAAGATTTTTTTGCTGTGTTTTGAGCTACATCAATTAAGTGTTTTGGATATTTTGATTTATTACCAATGTCATAAATGGTTTCAATTTCTCTGTCTATAAATTCTGGGCAACAAACTCTTTA
>NC_134777.1:65279930-65289930 GCF_046742065.1 Oratosquilla oratoria
AACAAGGGTGATGCAAACAAGGTCATCATATTAAAACAACAGGGCAGGACTCGCAGTAATGGATATAAACTATACAAATTTAGATTTAAGAAGGAAATAGGCGAGAATTTGCTTACTAATAGGGTGGTCAACGAATGAAATAGACTTAGTAACCATGTAGTGAGCGCTGAAACTATCAGTTGTTTTAAGAAATAGTTAGACAACTTTATGGATGGGTATGATAGGTGACGATGGATATGGAGCTGCCTGGTGTAGGCCTTATGGTCTCTTGCAGTCTCCTTCATTCTTATGTTCTCATATATATATATATATATACATATACATATGTAAGAGAAGATTTGGAATCTGGGATCCATATTGGAAAACAGTAAACACCAGATTCAATTGAAGGGTTTATTTGCCCGACGTTTCGATTCCCGTCCAGGAATCGTCTTCAGGGGGTATAACGGTTACAAGAATGTGAACTCCTTATGAATCGCTGAAATGGTAAACCTGGGAAAGGTTCACCCTTTCAGTCAATTGTACAACGCATACATTACAATAATAAAATGAAATAAAATAACATAAAATAAAAATAATAAAATAAAAATACATTACAATACCAATTAGAATAAAATAAAATAAAAGTTACAATTTTGAACATAAAACAAACGAAGAAAAAGTTACCATAGGTGACACATAGTAGACAACAACAGGACAAAGAGTAGATAGAAGTGAACCAAATGTCCGCACTGAAGAATGAAGAACAAACGACTAAATTAAAACAAAAAATACACTACAAAATACAAATAAAATACATGGCTGTGAACAAAAACAAAAGTAGCAAAAAGACTCTAGCGTGACACTAAGGTGAATACTTCAGAACATACAACAAGGACCAAATGTCCGCAACGAAATGTCAGGGGGCGGGGTAAACGGCTAAATTACAACTAAACAAATAAAACCAAACAAAAATACAAAGAGTAAATGGCAGTGTGACAAAAAACATCAAAACGAAACCCAAAAGTAAATACAGAACCTAATTCAAAGACGTAAAAGAAAGAAGGTGGACCAAATGTCCGACGAAGTAGGAAGTGGTGGACAGGCGGAAAAAGGGGCTCAATAACAAATGACTACATTACAAGCAGACAAATAAAAAGCAAAGAAGATAACCGTAGAAAAAAGGGAAGTAAACTGCAAATGTAAAGTCACGGGAAGGGGGGGGGAGTCGAAGAAGTGCATTGGGAGACCACTTACGAGAAAGGAAGTCGGCCAAAAGCCAACTGGTGAACAAACGACAGGTCGAAAAGAAGCAACGGAGAAAAGAAAACAGAACAGAGGAATTAGCCTGTGTTACTCCTCGTGCCTAAATAAATAGGGTTGAGGTCAATGCACCTGTTTATGCAGTTGCTCTTAGTTTCCCATGCTTCGAGGAATACAGTAGTCTTTTCTTTTTGCTAATTTCTTTATGTAGAGTTGTCACTCCATCCCAATCAATCATGTGTTGGTGTTCTGTAGTGTGTTTGTACAGGGCCGATTTCGGATCTTCTCGTCTAATTGCACGTTGGTGTTCTTGTACTCTAGTGGCTAGTTTCTTTTGTGTTTCTCCTACGTAAACCGTGTCACAGTCCGTGCAGCTTATTTGGTAAACTACACCGCCCTGTTGAGTAGGTTCTTCGGTGTCTTTTACTTTGGTGAGATTTCTGTGTAAGGTGTTGCGGGGTTTGTGTGCTACTTGTATTCCTTTGTCACGTAAGACTCTAGCAGTAACCTCTGAAGCTCCTTTGATGTAGGGGATAGTGACTCTAGGCGTGATATGTGGTCTCTGTTGTGGGGTGTCGGTGGGTCGTGCTTTTGTCCATTTCCGTATGGTACTGCTGGAATAGCCGTTGTTCCGGAAGACCTATAAAAGGTGTTTTCTTTCGGCCTTCTTGGATTCCACAGAAGAACAGACTTTATCTGCTCTGTTCCATAAAGTCCTGATCACACTCCTTTTGTGGCAATCTGGATGGTAGCTATCAAAGTCCAACAGTCTATCAGGGTGGGTGGGCTTTCTGTAGACACTTGTACCAAGGGTGTCACCTTCGCGCTTGACGCAGACGTCCAGGAACGGCAGTTGGAAATCTTTCTCCAGTTCCATTGTGAATTGAATGGCCGGTTCAACACTGTTGATGTAACTGAAGAAAGGCTCCACGTCCTTGCCGTCCAAAATGGCGAACACATCATTGACGTATCTAGTCCACAGTTTAGGCGAAGAAGGGCAGCACTTAGAAGTTGAGCTTCCAGTCGTTGCATCACTACATCAGCCACCACAACTGAAATAGGCGATCCCATCGGTGTGTCCTTACGCTGGTGGTAGGTGTGATCCCTGAAGCGGAAGTATGTAGAGTCAAGGCACATGAGTTCTGACACGGTCACTTTTTCTTTGTTTGTTTTATGTTCAAAATTGTAACTTTTATTTTATTTTATTCTAATTGGTATTGTAATGTATTTTTATTTTTTTTAAATTTTATTTTATGTTATTTTATTTCATTTTATTATTGTAATGTATGCGTTGTACAATTGACTGAAAGGGTGAACTTTTCCCAGGTTTACCATTTCAGCGATTCATAAGGAGTTCACATTCTTGTAACCGTTATACCCCCTGAAGACGATTCCTGGACGGGAATCGAAACGTCGGGCAAATAAACCCTTCAATTGAATCTGGTGTTTACTGTTTTCCAATATATATATATATATATATATATATATATATATATATATATATATATATATATATATATATATATTGACTATATTATGACAAATAAAATTAAAGGTGAAAGAAGTTGACGAGGAGAAATGGGAGAATTTGCCGCCTTAACGTTTCGACCCGAAGGGTCTTGTTCACAAAGCTTTGTGAACAAGACCCTGCGGGTCGAAACGTTAAGGCGGCAAATTCTCCCATTTCTCCTTGTCAACTTCTTTCACCTTCAATTTTATATATATATATATATATATATATATATATATATATATATATATACATACATACATATACCAAAGGCTTTTTCCTCTTAGATGGGGGGTAGCCAAAAAGAAAAAGGCATAGAAACTACTCCCACCCATTCCATTTCCTATATATTCCTCTTCCCTTCACCCTCCTCCTTCCCTCTTATCTTGGCACTTCCTAGATGACGGGTCATCCCTGCATCCTGTCCACTACCCTGGGTCAGAAGCAGAGTCGCAAGACACAACACATCCACAGCAAGGATGCTTCATAAATTCGGCGACCCCCCCTCTCCGTCCTCTCATGCAGAAAAGGAGAAGACGGGGAGAAATACCTTCGGGCTGCGTCAAATTTTTTTCTCATACATACTTCCTCACCCCCCATCCCCCACCCACTCCCCCTCCTGCATCACAGCATCATCTATACACAACCCCTCTCCATTCACCCCTATCTTCTGTCCTCTCCCGTCCTTCCTCCACAGACACTCCCCTCTTTTTAATGCCCCTTTCACCCCATCCATCCATCTCCCCTCATATTCATTCCTTCCACCTCTGCCTTCTACACTTCTTTTACTAATCTTTCTTCACTCATTCTTTCCATGTGTCCAAACCATCCTAATACTCTTTCATCAACCCTATCTCCCAGTTCCCTTTCCACCCCTGTTCTCCTCCTCACCTCCTTTTCTAACTCTATCCAGCCTAGTAACCCCTACTATAATTCCAAGACATTTAATCTCAAACACATTCAAAATCCTTCTATCTTCCTCTCTCATGTTCCATGTTTCTGCCCCGTACAATGCTGTTGGCACAATCACTCCTTCATATAACCTCCTCTTAGCATCCATTCCCAGATGTCTATTTCTCATTGCACTTTTCAATCCACCAAGGCATACTTGCTTCTTTCAATCTGCATTCTACCTCCACCCCCCTCCTCCCTTTCCTGCCACATTCGCACCCAAATATCTAAAAAGATCCACTTCCTCCAGTCTTTTACCCTTAATGCTCACCTCCAGCCTGCTGTCATTCTCTCCCCTTGTACATCTCATCGCCTCACTTTTACCCACATTTATCTTCAGCTTCCTTCCTTGACACACCTTCTCAAGCTCTGTCACTAATTTCCTCAGTCCCTCCTCTGATTCTGCTACAAGCGCAATGTCGTCAGCAAACAACAACTGGCTCACCTCCGACTTTTCTCCATTTTCTTTAACCATCTCCAACCCTTGACCCACTACCCTTGCATTCACCTTTCGCACCACCCCATCCATGTAAAGATTGAACAGCCAGGGCGACATAACACATGCCTGAAGAAGTCCCACCTTTACCTCAAACCATTTGCTCTCCCCATTTCTAGTCCTAACAGAAGCTCTACTACTCTCGTAAAAACTCTTGACTGCTCTTAATAGCTTTCCTCCTATCCCATATATCTGCAGTACCTCCCAAAGGGCCTTCCTGTCTACCCTGTCATAAGCCTTTTCCAGATCCATAAAAGCCCTAAAAACATCCTTACCTTTTCCTATAGCTTTCTCACATATCTGTCTTACCACAAAAATCTGATCTACACAACCTCTACCTGTCCTAAACCCACACTGTTCCTCACCAATTACTCCCTCTGTTCCTCTCCTAATCCTCTCGATCAAGACCCTCCCATAAGCCTTCCCAACTACACTTAACAAGCTGATCCCTTTGAAACTACTACAATCACACTTGTCCCCCTTTCCCTTATAAAGCGGAACTATACAGGCACTACTACAGTCCTTCGGCACCCTACCCTCTCTTAAACAAACATTAAATGACCTCACCAGCCAGTCCACCATAACTTTACCTCCTTTCTTTAGACATTCTACATGGCATTCATCCAACCCAGGTGCCTTACCTGCTCTCATCATCTTAACAGCTGCTTTTACTTCATCCTTCTCTATTTCTCCTCCATTCTCCTCACTCATCACTTTCATTTTCTTAGCGCTTCCCACTCTAACTACCTTTCCCTCCCTATCCTCCTTCACATTTAGCAACTCCCTAAAATACTCTGCCCACCTTCCTCTCACTGCCTTCTCTTCCATTATCATCTCTCCATCTGCACCTTTTACCTTTTTTTCTCTACTTGATTCGCCTCCTTTCTCTCTTTTAATTTCCTTCCAAAACATCTTTTTATTGCTTTCAAAATTTTCTGTCATACTCTTATCCCATTTCACATCTGCTCTCCTCTTTGCTTCCTCTATCTTATGCTTAACTTCCCTTCTCTTTACTTTGTACCTCTCATACAATTCTCTCGTCCTAATTTGCAGCCAAACTATGAATGCCTGTTTCTTCTCTTCTACACATTTCTTTGCTTCCTCATCCCACCACTCACTACCCTTCCTTCTATTTCCTCCCGCCCTCCTTGTTCCACACACCATCTTTGCACACCTTATGACTCCCTCCTTGAACCATACCCAATCCTCCTCCACTCCTAGTTCTGCTCTATCCTTTACTTCCTTCCACTCCCCTTTCAGCTTCTTCTTATACTCACTCTCCTTTTTTTCCTCATTTAAGCAGTTCACTCTAAGTACCTCCCTACCTTCTGCCCTTTTCCTTTTTCTCCACCTATTCTCCACTCTCAATTTACCTTCCACCAGAAAATGATCTGATATTCCCCCACTCTCTCCCCTTAGAACATGTAAATCCCTAACTTTTCCTACCATACTCCTGGTCACCACTATATAGTCCATTAACGCTCTATCTGCCACCCTTTCATCCACCACCCTCTCCCATGTGTACTTATGCTTGACTTTCTTCCTAAACACTGTATTTGCTAACATCATCTCTCTTTCAAGACACATCTCCACCATCATTTATCCACTATGATTTATACCTGGAACTCCATACTTCCCAATCACTCCGTCTATTGGTTCATTTCCTACCCTAGCATTAAGGTCTCCCAATACAACTATATTGACATTTCTCCCTAGTCCCTCTATGCACTCATTTATATCTAACCAAAAAGCCTCCCTTTCCTCTACGCTCTTCTCACTACCAGGTCCATACGCACTTAGAAAAAGCCACATATCCCTTCCCAGCTTCACCTTTATCCACATCAACCTTGATGAAACCTCCTTCCACTCCACTACCCGCTTACTTATCTCTTCACTTACTAGTATATCCACCCTTTCTCTCCCTCGTCACCTCTTCATTCCTGAGTACCTCCCAGCTACACTCCCAAAACCACAGTTGCCCTTTCCTTTCATTTTAGTTTCACTCAAAGCCAGCACATCTATCTTTCTTCTCATAAACATACTGCCTATCTCTTCTCTTTTACTCTCATCTGTACCACATCCACGCACATTAAAAGACCCAAACCTTAGGGTACTGGTTGGAAAACATTTTCTTCTTATTTTAGGAATGTCCCCTTTTGGGGCTACAGGTAGTAGGACTCCTAATCCCATCCCCGTCCCGTTTTTTGTCTCCTTTTACGACTCAAGTGAAAAGACTTGGTGGTAGCATTCTCTTCCCCCACCACAGGGTTGCCGAAAACAGGAAATGAATATTCAGAGAAATGGTACAGGACAGTAACAAGGGGTTGGGAGACAGCATAACGGAGGGATAGTCGTAGTATATGTATATATATATATATACATATATATATATATATATATATATATATATATATATATATATATATATATGAGAGAGAATGTGGGTGGGGAAGGGCAAACGAAGATGTGTTAGGAATAGAGTTTATTGCCCTAACGTTGCGACCAACTTGGTCTTCTTCAGAGGACTACAGCATTACAGACGGATCACAATTCTTATATTCGTAGTGAGAGGGAACCCGCCAAGGTATGAGCGTCATGTTTTCCCTTTGGCTAACGATTTAATTATTAGGACACTTGCTGCTTTCGAGAGGCATTTAAATCCGTCTCTGTCGTTGTTGTTCTTGTTGGCGGCGATATGTGCAGCTTCCACAGTTTTTCTCATTTTCTTCTCAAATCCCTCGTGTAGAATTTCTGCGTTGTTCCAATCAGGTAGATGTCCACATTTGTCCAGGTGACGAACCAGGGAGTTAGATGTTCTATGAGCCCTGAGATCGTTTTTGTGCTCATTCAAGCGTTTATTGAACCCTCGACCTGACTCACCGAAATAAGATGATGGACAACCGTTGCATGGAATACGGTAAATGACACTGAGATTATTACGCATATTATTATGTTTCTTAAATATTTTTCCTATTTTATTGGAAGATATTTTTGCTATATTTATTCCACCTTTTAACAAATAATCATCAATAGCTATGGTGTTTATAGAATTAGGGACAGAAATAAAATGAGACTTATCCTTTCCCGGGGTCCGGACGTTTGAGCCATCGTAGATCTTCTTGGCTTTCCTCGTTGTCCTGGTGATCAAACCTCCGGGGTATTTCAGCTTCCTAAAGGTATTCTTGATGTAAGTAAGTTCATCCTCTAGGAATTCTTCACTGCAGATACGAAAAGCTCTGAGAAAGAAATCTATTAGAACACCCGTTTTAACACGTCTGCTGTGTGCTGAAAAATAATGGACAAAGTCGTCCCTATTGGTGGGTTTCCTGTACACCGAGAAACTTACCTGTTGAGAACCTCTGTGTATCAACGTGTCTAAAAATGGTAAATTACACTCTTTTTCTAGTTCAACTGTGAATTGAATGTCTTTATTCACAGCGTTGAGTCTTCTCAACTTATTTTCTATATTAGTTCTTTTTGGCATCACCACGATTATGTCATCCACGTACCTTAACCAAGTGGTACTTCTTCCCATGATGTTGATGTATTTGTCCATTTGGATATTTTATGTTTAACAACATTGAATTTAAACAGATTAGAGGTCTCGCAATGGGGAGTCCATTATCTGCTGTCATGGCATGTTTATTCATGGAAGTATTAGAAATGGACAAATACATCAACATCATGGGAAGAAGTACCACTTGGTTAAGGTACGTGGATGACATAATCGTGGTGATGCCAAAAAGAACTAATATAGAAAATAAGTTGAGAAGACTCAACGCTGTGAATAATATGCGTAATAATCTCAGTGTCATTTACCGTATTCCATGCAACGGTTGTCCATCATCTTATTTCGGTGAGTCAGGTCGAGGGTTCAATAAACGCTTGAATGAGCACAAAAACGATCTCAGGGCTCATAGAACATCTAACTCCCTGGTTCGTCACCTGGACAAATGTGGACATCTACCTGATTGGAACAACGCAGAAATTCTACACGAGGGATTTGAGAAGAAAATGAGAAAAACTGTGGAAGCTGCACATATCGCCGCCAACAAGAACAACAACGACAGAGACGGATTTAAATGCCTCTCGAAAGCAGCAAGTGTCCTAATAATTAAATCGTTAGCCAAAGGGAAAACATGACGCTCATACCTTGGCGGGTTCCCTCTCACTATGAATATAAGAATTGTGATCCGTCTGTAATGCTGTAGTCCTCTGAAGAAGACCAAGTTGGTCGCAACGTTAGGGTAATAAACTCTATTCCTAACACATCTTCGTTTGCCCTTCCCCACCCGCATTCTCTCTCATTTGTCTGAAATAATCTTAAATATATATATATATATATATATATATATATATATATATATATATATATACATATATACACACGAATAAACGTAAACACAAATACAAACGCACACACAAATACACACAGACGCACACACAGTCACACACACACACACACACACACACACACACACACACACACACACACACACCTATATATATATATATATATATATATATATATATAGATTCTCTTGTAGACATACGAGCTTGAAGGCTAAAAATTATTTTATTGCGTGTAGCTTCAATACAACGCACAATCTTTTACGTTCAGATTTGACGTATCTTGATAATTCTCCGATTGCTGCCGACATTTCGAAACTTCCTGGTTCCATCTTCTGGGCGATCTGATGTACAGGGTTTGTGGACGTCTTATTTGTACTTGATGATGGGATCATTGGGTTTTCTGTAGGAAGGGGTCCCCTCTGATTGGCTGCCTTGGGCCAATAGGGGATACGGGTTACTGGAGGTCTGGTAGACCTCTCCTAGTGCTTATAGGGGTTCTGTCTGGTCTCAATCTTTTCATGGATGGTAAGACGCGCATGTCTTACATCTGGATGTAGATATAAGGATGGTTATTTTATATGTATATGGCTTCCAGGAAATGTAGCCTACGGGGATCTGATTCCCTGTCTATGATTAGGAAAAGAACCAATGGACGGAGTGATTGGGAAGTATGGAGTTCCAGGAAAAAATCGTAGTGGAGAGTTGATGATGGAGATGTGTCTCGAAAGAGAGTTGATGATAGCAAATACAGTATTTAGGAAGAAAGTCAAGCATAAGTACACATGGGAGAGGGTGGTGGATGGAAGGGTGGTAGATAGAGCGTTAATTGACTATATAGTGGTAACCAGGAGTATAGTAGGAAGAGTTAAGGATGTACATGTTCTAAGGGGAGAGAGTGGGGGAATATCAGATCATTTTCTGGTGGAAGGTAAGTTGAGAGTGGAGAATAGATGGAGAAGGAGGAAAAGGGTAAAATGAAAAAGAAAAGGATAAGGAGTATAAGAAGAAGCTGAAAGAGGAGTGGGAGGGAGTGAAGGAGAGAGTAAAACTAGGAGTGGAGGAGAAATAGGGATGTTTCAAGGAGGGAGTCATAAGGTGTGCAAAGATGGCGTGTGGAACAAGGAGTATGTGAGGAAATAGAAGGAAGGATAGTGACTAGTGGGATGAGGAAGCAATGAAGGGTATAAAAGAGAAGAAGGAGGCTTTCATAGATTAGCTACGACTTAGGACGAGTGAATCATATGTAAGGTACAAAGTAAAGAGAAGAGAGGTAAAGAATAAGATAAAGGAGGCAAAGTGTAGAGCAGGTGTGAAATGGGGGAAGAGTATGACAGAAATTTTGAAAGTAATAAAAACTGTTTTGAAAAGAAATTAAGAGAGGAGGAAGAGATGAATCAAGTAGAGAAGAAAAGGTAAAAGGTGCAGATGGAGAGATAACAAAGGAAGAG
>NC_134777.1:65297430-65307430 GCF_046742065.1 Oratosquilla oratoria
ATAGGAAACATTATTGGTGCCAATACAGATCCTTGCGGTCTCCGTCCTACAGAATGGGCATAAATTCACTAGAATCAGTACAGAGAAGAATGACCAAAATGATACATGGACTCGGAAATTTGTCTTACGAAGAGAGGCTTAGGCACCTAAACTTACACTCTCTGGAAAGACGCAGAGTGCGGGGTGATCTAATAGAAGTGTTCAAGTGGATCAAAGGCTATAACAAGGGTGATGCAAACAGGGTTATCATGTTAAAACAACAGTGCAGGACTCGCAGTAATGGGTATAAACTGGAAAAATTTAGATTTAAGAAGGAAATAGGCAAGAATTGGTTTACTAATAGGGTGGTCGATGAATGGAATAAACTTAGTAAACCATGTAGTAAGCGCTGAAACTATCAGTTGTTTTAAAAAACGATTAGACATTTTTATGGATGGGGATGACAGGCGGTGATGGATACGGAGCTGTCTAGTGTAGGCCTTATGGTCTCTTGCAGTCTCCTTTATTCTTATGTTCTTATGTTCTTATGTACCCCACTGATCACCTCTTTCGAATCTGAATATTTTTCTCTGAGCACTACTGTTATCTTTCTACCAGTCAGGAAGTCCTCCATCCATTTTAGTAGGTTTCCTTGTATTCCTCCTATGTGTTTCAGTTTTTTTTTTGTAATTTTCAGTGTGGTACTTTGTCAAAAGCTTTTTGCAAGTCTAGGAAGGCACAATCAGCCCATCCATTTTTTTCTTGCACTATGTCTATAAGTCTTGAGTAGAAGCATATCAAGTTTGTGGTGCATGATCTTCCTTGTCTGAACCCAAATTGTCTTGGGTTTATTCTGTTATTGTCTTCCAGATGTTTTACCCACCTATTCTTGATGATTTTCTCATAAATTTTGGCTATAGTGCTTGTTAGTGATACTGGCCTATAGTTGGTGGGTTCTTCCTTGTTTCCTCCTTTATATATTGGTGCAATGTTAGCATTTTTCCAGTATTTAGATATCTTTCCTTCTTTGAGTGAGCTATTTATTATGTTGTATATCTTGTTCGTTAGTTCTTCTTTGCATTCCTTTAGAATCCAATTTGCAATTCCATACGGGCCATGTGATTTTCTGACGTCAAGGTTTGATAGGTGTTCTGATATTTCTTTTTGTGTTGTAAACTCACTCATGGGGGGAGATCGCTTGTTATTATCTTCGTCCCAATTTTGTATTTTCTCTCTGGTGCAGACAGATTTAAAGTGATTGTTCATAACTTCAGCCATTTCTAATTCTTCTGTGTATTCTATATTCCCTAGGCATAGTTTCACCATTTCCTGTTTATTTTTAAGTTTACCATTCACATATCGATAGAATAGTTTGGGTTGATCTTTGCATCTATCTATCATATCCTTTTCATGGTTCCTTTTCCCCTCTCTTCTCACATTAACATAATCAGTTCTATAGTTTATATAAATTTGCCATTTACTAGGTTTTTTATCTTTACTCCACCTTTTCCAAGCTTTGTCTCTTCTGTCTTTTGCCTCACTGCATCTTTTGTTGAACCAACATTTAATGTACTCTCTCTCTCGCTTTTGTCTTAGTACATGCCTGTTTACCCTTTCATTGTAATTTTCCATCAAGATATTCCATTTCTCGTCCACTTTTGTCTCTTCCATGTAGAAATTTTCCCAGTTTGCATTCCGGAAGAATATTTTTAGTTTTGCAAAGCCCGTTATGTTGTACATCAATCTTCCTTTCCTATGCTTTTCATTTCTCTTCATGTCTATGTATGTGTGTTTGTGTGTGTTTGTGTGTGTGTGTTTGTGTGTGTATGTGTATGTGTGTGTATATATATATATATGTATATGTATATATATGTCTATATATATATATACATATATATATATATATATGTATATATATATATACATCTGTATATCTATCTATCTATATATTCATATATTGTATAAATATATATACAGTATATATACATATATATATATATACATATATATATATATATATATATATATATATATATATATACATATATACAACACACACACACACACACACACACACATATATATATATATATATATATATATATATACATATATATATATATATATATATATATATATATATATATACATATATATATGTCACACAGGAAACCCACGGTCGGAGAAAATAAACTTCGAATAAAGAAGAATCCTATATTTCGGCCATCAACTGTAGCCCTCTTCAGGAAAGAGGGCAGTTGATAGCCGAAATATAGGATTCTTCTTTATTCAAAGTTTATTTTCTCCGACTGTGGATTCCTGTGTGTCATTTACAAATGTGCTACTACATTTCTGTTTAGAAATATATATATATATATACATATACATATATATATATATATATATACACATATATATATATATAAATATATATATATGCGAATGCTCTGAGGACGAAATGTGAAATTTTCAGTATACCGGAAACCCACCAATGGAGAAGACTATATACACTTCTACTCAGGGCATGATGACAGAACTAAAACAGGTATTATAATGGGTTTCTTCCTCAGAGCATTCCGTATATGCAGTAAAGAATTTCTAGATCCTGAATTACAACATATTACTGAGACTTTCATCAAACTCAAATATCCAAAAGGTCTCTTATGTGGGTTGAAAAAGAAAGCCAAAAAAATAATTAACAAGAAAAAAGATAAAAATAGAAATAAGAATGATAATAAATGTAATAATGAAACCAGATATATCACAGTACCAAACTCTAATGTTAATTCATACCTAGACACTTTTCTCCTAAAAGCGGGCATCAAAATAGCCTTGACGTCAGGTAGCAAAGTAGGACATTTGGTAAAACGTAGCGACAATAATCCCACTAACGAAAACAGCGTTGTTTATAAAATCCCGTGGAAAAGCTGTCCCTCTTCATATTTTGGTGAATCTGGTCGCGGACTTAATAAAAGGATAAATGAACATAAAAATGACGTAAAAGCCCATAGGACATCTAACTCCATAGTAATACATGTGGATAAACATGATCACCTTCCAGACTGGAACAACACAACCATATTAAATAAAGGATCATCCAAGAATCTAAGGAAGACAAAAAATTGAGGCAGCATATATTAACACTAATAACAACATTAACCATAGAGAAGGCTTTATATGTTTAGCAAAAGCCGTAAGCTTATTAATAATAAAAGAATACGCAAATAAAATAACAAGCTCTCCGAAGCGTCCCATAAGATGACCCGTCCGTGTATAAAATATCCTGTTACGTTTGAGTTGTTAGCTTTGTGATCAAGACCCTGCGGGTCGAAACGTTAAGGCGTGAAATTTTCCCATTACTCCTCGTCTACTTCTTTCACCTTCAATCATATGTATGTATATATATATATATACATATATATACATTTTTATATACATATATATATATGTAAATACAGTTATATACATATATACATTTTCATATGCATGTATATATGTATATATATATATATATATATATATATATATATGTGTGTGTGTGTGTGTGTGTGTGTGTGTGTGTGTGTGTGTGTGTGTGTGTGTGTGTGTGTGTGTGTGTGTGTGAGTGCGTGTGTGTGTGTGTGCGTGAGTGTGTGTGTGCGTGTGTGTGTGTGCGTGTGTGTGTGTGTGTGTGTGTGTGTTTGTGTGTGTGTGTGTGTGTGTGTGTGTGTGTGTGTGTGTGTGTGTGTGTGTGTGTGTGTGTGTGTGTGTGTGTGTGTGTGTGTGTGTGTGTGTGTGTGTGTGTGTGTGTGTGTGTGTGTGTGTAAGGTGTTAGTTGTGGAGCTTCGATTCTTGTGATCCTGAGTTCCGTCTGCTACCCTCTTGACACGGACAATGTCTTACAAAAATCGTTACCAGATTCAAACTCTTTTATTCTGGGTCTGGAGGGTGACATAAATCCTAAGCAAAGGTTCCCATGTTCTACAGATCCCACTATAACCAGCTTGGCATAATAGCATTCGAACGAATCGTGACCAAATACGAAGTATTTTTTCCTAGGTGGGAAAGAACAACAGACCTTTTATTGAAAAAATGGGCAAGAGACTAAAAAAAATTCAACACGTGTATCAACTTGAATCATCTTTATGAGATTGAAAGAGAGAGGTATACAGGGAAACGAACTGGATAGAAATATTTTACTCTGTTTTTTTTTGTTTTTTTTTATAGAAAGGTTTGACGCAAGGTAGGATGCTTTACTGAGAACTGTAACAGCAGAAGAGCGCAATGTGATAAGCTTATGTGTCAGACTGAAGGTACAAGAATTGATTCACCTTCTCCCATAATACCCTCCTGCCTCCCGTCACGTTTCTCATGAGCCGCAATATAAAACTCAATAAAATATCCTTAAAACGCGTTCACTGTCAATAGCACTTTCTTATACACAATTATACTTTCATTTTTCTCTCAGATTTTTATTCCTCTTTAATAAAATATGATCTCGTGAAAATAGGTTATATGACCTAGCTGTTTCATGATCCGTCCTCTGAAGATGGACCACGGACTAGGTTCGAAACGTCAGGAATAAGCCAAGTGGTTCTGTATCTATTGATTTATTATTCCCTGTATGGTTCCTGGACTCCAGCTATTTTCGAATACATGTAAATATACGCATATACTTATATAACAAAAACGTATATGCCGGACGTCCCAAGATCTACTCATTTTTTGTGGATGAATTAGTGAGTACTCTTGTGTATACTTTTCTTATAGAACATTACATTTACTGCACCATTGAAAACTTTGTAATTCAGTGATCTTTTAAATATACAATATACGTATTTAAGGAACCTGATATGAAAACCTCACTCCGTTTCTCCGAATAGATTGCTGAACTTTTTGAACATTTTTTTACCCTTGATTGTTATTCTCGTTGTTTCCATTTGACATCATTTCACCTACTCGTGAATATTTTTAACAGATACAACAGGTTAATAGATACAGTTACAAGAAAGGTAGATGAAATAATGATTCAGTTTGATTTGGTTGAACGTCGCGAAACTTCCCCCTATTAGGAGGCTAGCATGGTGCCCCTTACAGAGTACTTTGTAGCATAGAATTTAATGAACCATTCCGATATATACTTTGATTTGTGATTACTGATCGATTGAAGTAGTTAATGGATATTAACTTTTCAAAGTCAAAATGTGGTGTGAGTTCTTGAGATCTTACTGAATATATAATGAATTCAAGTGATTATCCGATGTCCAGAGGCTTTGCATAATCGGGAAACTTCGACGCATTAAATTTCAATCCCAAATCGAGTTAATCTACGCAAGTTATGAACATTAAGGACGGTATACACAGTCAAGAGCACAAGTCTTGATGCACCCAATGAGCAGTTAACGACGAGAGCGTCTAGCTTCTGCATCTTATGATACATATGGAGATATGAAACATACATTTCTACCTGCACGAAAATAACAGGTGTCTAGAACAAAGAACAATAAACAGTTTACTGAAAAAATATAGATACATAATAAAAGCATATATATCTTTTAACACCACTTGAAGGTTTTGCCTGGTCTCTACTAATCGAGATGGTTTAATTTTCACCGAGACGTAAATATGCAGTCGTAAAACAGCAAAATTTCCTTCAGCGTGTGGCAAGGAGTTGCACTTTTCTTGTGGAAGACTTCTAGAATCTAATAGCATCCTATGCAAACCACTACACTTATATATGGAAAGGTTAACAGATTCAGCTCATTTACCGTAATGTTAATAAGTAGTAAAAAGAAAGAAAGAGTATGAGAAAATAGAAGAACAGAGGCCAAGAAACAAAGAAACTCGACCAAAACCAATTCAGTCCAGACGAGGTAAAAATTCTCGACAGGGAAACAAAGAACGGGAACTGTAATTGTCAGGGAGAAAGAGAAGGAAAGTGAGAGAGAGAGAGAGAGAGAGAGAGAGAGAGAGAGAGAGAGAGAGAGAGAGAGAGAGAGAGAGAGAGAGAGAGAGAGAGAGAGAGAGAGAGAGAGAGAGAGAGAGAGAGAGAGAGAGAGAGAGAGAGAGAGAGAGAGAGAGAGAGAGAGAGAGAGAGAGAGAGAGAGAGAGAGAGAGAGAGAGAGAGAGAGAGAGAGAGAGAGAGAGAGAGAGAGAGAGAGAGAGAGAGAGAGAGAGCAAAAGAGAAAAAAATGAACACGTGCTATCACATACATCCCTAAAAATTGTGAGAGAGAGAGAGGAGAAGAGAAGATCCCGAGCAGGAGAGGAGAAAATCCCCATTTGTCCCCACGAATCCCCTGCAGTCAGAGGGACTCGTCGTATCGACGTTTGAGGATCACATGATCCCCTTCGAAGGGGATCATCCTCCCGGTGATTCTGCGGCTCTCAGGAGCAAGATTTCTTGCACCTTAATCGAAGAAACGACATCAAAACAGCTGAACAAAATCAGCTAGTAGAAATGTACATGTATAAAGAATAGTACTCTCTTTATAAGGTATAAGTGTGTGTGTGTGTGTGTGTGTGTGTGTGTGTGTGTGTGTGTGTGTGTGTGTGTGTGTGTGTGTGTGTGTGTGTGTGTGTGTGTGTGTGTGTGTGTGTGTGTGTGTGTGTGTGTGTGTGTGTGTGTGTGTGTGTGTGTGTGTGTGTGTGTGTGTGTGTGTGTGTGTGTGTGTGTGTGTGTGTAAATGATGCATACTGTTCCTTTGAGTCTTCATAGGAGGCAAATATAGAATAGATTATCTTTTGTACCTTCGCTCCTCGCCTCACACTTGTCTTTTACGACGTTCAGGGGAATATGATGGCACTATTCTTGTCCACCGTTAAATATAATAGAGGAGATTTATATGGCGCCACAGCCAATCTTCATAATGGCTTTGAACGATCAAAATTCGATCGGTTTGGGTTCAAATCTCACCTGAATGAAATTGCACGACGTTCAATCCTGTATAATTCACACAGTGTGTAATTGAATGGCTGGCGTATAAGATTATCTTTATATTCTCTCAACGGAGAGCACAGTGGCTGAGAGGACTAGGGCGCAGGCGTCTAGAGGTGAGAAATGATGGACGGTCTTAGTTCAACTAGCCAACGCTGTAATGGGAGTAGAGGCATACGCCCTTAACCCATTCAACTCCGATGACAAGATTCCTTGTCATTTGGTCAAATAAAACAAAAAATCATAAAACACCAAAATGTTTGATCAAACACCAGAAAAATATGACGTCAGTCCTCGCAACGAAGCGAGGACTGACGTCATATTTTTCTGGTGTTTGATCAAACATTTTGGTGTTTTATGATTTTTTGTTTTATTTGACCAAATGACAAGGAATCTTGTCATCGGAGTTTAATGGGTTAAATCTCCCGAGCTCATGGAAAGGCATTAATATCTACCCATTTCAACAGAGCTGGTAAAGAACAACCTCTTAACCGACTAATAGACTCTTTTATTCAGCTGAGAAATAAACCTATTACAAAGGGGGTTAAAATCCTCGATAAGCTCTTTCAATTGTGCGACAACCTCCACGGAATTCATTTTAGTCTATTTTAAAAGATTCCATTCAGTTGAAGTGACTTCTCATGATACCATTAACACTTGACTTCTGCCAGGCGATTTCATTCTACCGAAAACGACCTTCGTCAATTGGTTAATGAAATACATATTGGGTTGTATGCAGAAAGAAGAGTTCTTTTTTATATCAAATGCTTCCTTGTATTGTTAATTAAGCACACCAACTCTAAAATATATAATTACCATAGATGTCCAAACGCCGTTGTCGTATAGTCTGATGGATCATTTTCTGCGAAATAACTCATAAAATACATCTTAACTCACTGTAATACATTTAATCTTCAAGGCCTTGGTGCTACACTAGACGGTTATTCTAACAAATAGAAACGACCTTTTATGATCAAAATTCCTCCTTAGCCAAGAATAATCACTCAGCAATAGCCATGATAAAACTAATAAATTACAATATACGCATGTAAGTTTTTTATAGCCTTCATCCGGTTTTGCCCGTTGGTTCTCCCAGAGATAGTTTAAGATGGGTATGTATGGATTTACCGGGATCGTCTGAACCACAAGGCATCACACATACCATAAGTAGACACTTTCCATGAATTTAGTTTGTTAACGCCAAACTACTTTGTTCCACTGGAGATCGTCCTTTAGTAAGAATAAATTGTCCCTTTGACCACAGCTTTTCAGTTTGATGATATCCTTTAGGTTCTCTGGATAGACAATTCCACACGTTTTCGTTCAGTTAAAGGATGGGGCATAGTCTGAGGAGATTAAACATAACGTGGGCGATATTGTCCTTCCATGAGTTGATCTCAGAAGGAGTGAGGGGACGAGAGGGGGAGGGGGGAGGAGAGGGGAGGAGGAAGGGAGGGAGATGGGAGGGATTTCATTATCTTCTACTTTACCTCTGAAAGGGTGTCAAGGTCACGCAATCCGTCATTGGTGGTTCGTTAATGTAGCTTATATCATACCCTTTTCCCATGTCTATCTTCTCTTCCCACCCCCCTTTCAATTTTCCTTACTCATTCTTATCTCTTTTTAGCAATATCATCTCTCGTTTTACCTTTTCTATCATTCTGTCTTCCTCTCACCTCTTGTTTTTAAATCTATCATCTATCTCTTTTTCACCCTTCCCTTTTCATTTCCTCTTCTTTTCTTCCTCACTCACTTTTTTCTCTTTTTCTTCTCCTCCCCATTGTTTCCTCTCTTCTTAACTTCTCTTTCTTTTCTCTATTATTGCATCCCCGACATTTTTCTTGTCTGTTCTCCTCTACTTCTGCATTTATATATCCTTCTACTCACCGAAGTCATTGACCTTGTCTTTGCCGATGATGCTGGTAGAGGACTTTGTTGGAACCTTCATGTCGTTGCACATAAAGGAGAGATCGTGGACTTAAGGTTTTGAGGACCAAGATCAAGGTGCAGGCTTTGTGGACGATACAGTGGTCTATCCATATCTGTGGCAAGAACAGCGAGAACTCGGAAGACTTCAGGTAATAAGTGATGGGTTATATCAGAAAGCTCTCCGTAGGACCGGCATTACCCATGGAGTTATGGACTTGTTAAGTGTCGTCGATATCTATACAGGTCCTTCTGAATAGAAGTGAGGCATCGACACTGAATGCGGACTTGAGAATATGTCTCGATATCATTGGAATCAAATGCATCGGGAGAATTATTGAGTGCCATAGTGATACCTATGGAAAAATATTATGTTGATTTAATCAATGAACATCTACTTTGGCTATGTTGGCATGTGTCACGCTATATTGATGTTGACTCCACAGAAAGTGCTATCTTCACAAGAGAGATGTTTGGGGTGGAAAGGGCGGCTACATGGAAGCTTGCTTAGGTAAACACTGGGGAATAGCATCAACGTGGAGTGACGTGACCCCTAGCATGTGCTTTCCACTCATAATGATGACTTCTTCCTTAACTCAGTTCCTCTCATAACACTCGATTATCCTCCTTCCTCCCTCTCTCTTTTCCTATGTCTACTTGAGAACATATGAAGTTGTTGACACAGCGTAGAATGCTGCACGTATGAGCTCCTATACAAACACATTCATACCTCTCCCAACAAAACAAGATGCACAATTATATGTCTCGTACATAAGCGATACAGTGATATTAGAGAAAAACATGGGAACACGCATGATTCGTCATATGCAACACACCAAAAGTAGTACTGAGTACACGTATTATACAGTCATTGATTTGAGGACTTTAAGAATACCCCTAAAAACTGTAGACTAATTTCTATTAAAAAATATCGCTTTTGACTTCTATTATTCCTTTCTTCTCTACATCTCGGCAGAGGTCGAGATGTAGGCAGTTCAAACCCTGCCGCCGGCGAGTTGAACCACGGGCATGCTTCATTAAGATCCACGTTATAAAGTCCTCTGTAAGGGGCGCCGTCCTAACCTCCTGATAGGGGGCGTTGGCGACGTTAAGCCGGCCGAATCATGATTTAATCTAGTTGGCGGGACAGTGTCCCTAAGGATAGAAGCGCTGGTTATT
>NC_134777.1:65314930-65322430 GCF_046742065.1 Oratosquilla oratoria
AAGGATTTAGGAATTCTAATCAGATGATCGGTCGCCGTAATCCATATAAAGAGAATAACGGAGGCGACTTATAGATTGCTAATGAGCATAAGAAGCATAAGGGTGGCATTTAATGACATGGAAGAAGGCGTTACGGAAAAAGAGAGGCTCAGAGTCTGATTTGTCCCGGGCATGGAATATGTGGCAGAGGTATGATCACAAAAGTAAATAAACAAGTAAATAGATCAATAAATAGATAAATAAATAAATAAATAAATAAATAGATAAATAAATAAATAAATAGATAAATAGATATATAGATAATATATATGAATAGATAAATAGATAAATAGATAAATAGACAAATTAATTAATTTATTAGTTAATTAATTCATAAAAAGTAAATAAATAAATAGATAGATAAATAAATGATAAAATAAAATAGAGTAAAAATTAGGGATGATACAAACAGTAGAACCCAATTTAATCCCGTGACTGGTTTAAAGACACATGCAAATAACCTAGAAAAGATAAGACTAGAGACATGGGGAGAGTAAAAGGTAAGAGATAATAAGGAATCAGTATATAAAAAAAAAAAAAAAATAAATAAATGGAATTAAAAACATTGCCCATTGTTGTAAACAATTCTTGCCGTGTGTTATTATCTTTATCTTTGTAGTTTTACATGTTTTTGTATTTCTTTGCTACTCATACAGACATGATTACCGACAATGTCTCTTTGAAGTGTAAATGTCAAAATATACGGATAACTTTGGATAACTTGTGTTAGAGTATTCTCCAGGTTGCAGAATCCTCGTTAGAAATGAAACAAATTATAAGATTATTAACTGTCATAATGCTGTCGTTTTTAAATTTACACACACACACACACACACACACACACACACACACACACACACACACACACACACACACACACACACACACACATACACGCACACACACACACACACACGTATACATACACACACACACCACACACACAAATACAAACACACATACGAACACAAGCCCCTACCACACACAATCACTTTCTTTTTCCCTGTTTTCCTTCCCTCCTCCTCTCCCTCTCTCCCTCATTCTCCAACACTTTATGGGGACGAAGGAGGCAATAACTTGGTCCCCTACAGAGGTCCCGCTTCCCTCTCGTCCACTACAAAAGAAGACGTAATAATTTGGTCCATATATTCGCCTCTGCATTGCCCCGTGCCAGTATCACAGTGATGGCTGTGATGGTACTTTTGGTTGTAGTTGTTAGTTGTGGTTATTTTTGTAGTGGTTGATAAGAATCTAGGTATGGTTATGGTTGTGGTTGTGGTTATGTAGGCAGGCCAAGAGTTGAACAGGTGTGTCCTTCGACCTTCACATTGACGTTTTTGGGAAGAAACATCAGTTTATTGTGTGTTATATAGTGAGGGATGCTTCTATATCACCGAGCGAAAGGGGTAGTAGGACGGAAGCATTTACCCAATTGTCAGCTTGTCTTATGTGAAAATGTTTAAGAAACACAGTCGAAGACAACGGAGATCTTGGTTCTGGTCTGGAGACCGCGTGCACCCCCTTGAGTCTACGTCTCCTGACACTGTTGACAAGTTTCGAAGACAGCCAACAGGGGAGAAGTTTCTCTCTGACGTCTGTCTAACAGGCCCGCCACCTGCAGGTACCCGTCGTTGGTTCCAGGGAAAGTGGAGAGAGAGGAAAGGAAGCGAGGAGGAGATTTGGAGGAAGAGGTGAAGGGAGAAGAGGGTAAGGAGGTAGATAAGAGGAGAGGAAGAGAGGAGACACACACAACAACGTCGAGACTACAAATTCAAATCAGGCTTAATGACCACCTTATGAGTAGATAGCCTTAAAAAGAGAAAATAATAATAATAATAATAATAAAAGGAGACACATGAGAATGCGTATAGTCAGCATATTACATGAATGAGTAAGTAATCAGGTGATGACGACTGGGTAAAAAAAGGTACTAGGGTGGAAAGGGAATAAAAGGAGATGGAAATATTAAAAATAAAATTACTGAAAAAAAAGAGCCTTAAACCATAAATGAGAATCATTTCCGCCTAATTTGATGTAATAGTCTGACTTCCGTACTCCTCAAAGTGGTTAAGATGTTCCTGTTGAAGGTTTAGAATCTGACAAGCGGATCAAGTTTATGAAGGGGAAGTGCAGGGAGATATCAAGTGGAAGGGGGAAGAGTACTATGAGACTAATTATAACTTTAGGAGAAGTTTGAGATAGTGAAGAGAGGACAGGAAGAGGGGAGAAGAGAGAGACAAAGAGGGTGAGGAAGAAAGAGAATGCAGATAAAGGACATAAGGAACAGGGGGAGATACTATGGTTAGTAAATGAAGAGAAGGAAGAAGAGAGGAAGAGAGAGAGAGAGAAAGAGAGGAAAATTGAAGAGATAAATAAGAGTCGAAAGAGAAAAGAAGAAAACGGGTGATAAGAGGATACTACTGATTCTTTCTATTTTTTTTTTTTCTGACTTCAAAAGAACAGTTTTTATTTACATGAAAATAAGTTCCCAGGCTGAAGTCATTCAAAGTATTTCCATCAGCACCTTCTTTTAAATAGTAACATTTACGTATATGATTTCTGAGACAGGAAGAAAAGACGATTTCAAGTACCTGAAGATAAGACCCCAAACTAAAAACCAGGAGAAAACCTGGAGAAAACCAATAGAAAACAATGGAAAACCAGGAGAAAACCAGGAGAAACCAAGGAGAAAACTAGGAAAAAAACAGAAGAAAATCAGGAGAAAACCAGGAGAACACAAGGAGAAAACCAGAACACCAGAAGAAGACTAGTTGAAAACCAGGAGAAAATTAGGAGAAAACCAGGAGAAAATTAAGAAAAAAACAGTAGAAAATCAGAAGAAAACCAGGAGAAAACCAGAAAAATCAGGAAAAAATAATGAGAAAGTCAGCAGGAAGCCAAAAGAAAACCAAAAGAAAACCAGGAGAATACCAGAAAAAAATCAGGAAAAAATCAGGTAAAAATCAGTAGAAAACCTTAAGAAAACCAGAAAAAGCAGAAAAAAAAAGGAGAAAACCAGGAGATCAGAACAAAAATGGGATTAAAAGTTTCTGGGCGCCTACTCCATACATCTTCATCAGCATTGCTTGCCTTTACTTTGTTTATAAATGGATCTATAACTCTATGGTGTTAATTGTAACTGGATCATATGTTCTACTTTTCATTCATAAGTCAGATGCATTTAACACTGATTAGAAGAAATATCTAATGAGAAGTCCGGACTAAAGTCTTCAATGGCCATCTCGGTGGTGGGTGATTCTTACTTTGAGGACAATGGCGCACTAAAAACATGCAATCATGGAAGTAGTAATAGAGAGATTCAAGCAGATTAGCGGGAAGAAAATTTAATAAAAGTTAAAATTGTCCCGCCGATTTCTTTTTTTGAGTGAAGATTAGTCTTCCATAGTGTATGAGTGTTGCTTCATCCTAGGAAGAAATCAACAAAGCCACCAACATGATGACTGAACCTCATCATTACCATAACGGGACGAATCAGCCAAAATGAATAAATAAATAAATGAATAATTAAGTAAATAAATAAACAAATAAACAAATAAAAATAATAAATAAATAGGTAGATAAATAAATAAATAATGAATAAATAAATAAATAAATGAATGAATAAATAAATATAAATAAATAAATGAATATAAATAAATAAATAGATAATCAAATAAATAAATGCCAGGATATAATAAATAAGTTTAGAAAGTAAACTGTATCCGTAGAACAAAGAGATATCTCGTCTGTTCCTCCAAGAAAGTCGTAATCTCTCTCTCTTTCTCTGTCTCTCTCTCTCTCTCTCTCTCTCTATCTATCTATCTCTCTATCTATCTATCTCTCTTTCTCTCTCGCTGTCTCTCCCTTCCTCTCTCTCTCTCTCTCTCTCTCTCTCTCTCTCTCTCTCTCTCTCTCTCTCTCTCTCTCTCTCTCTCTCTCTCTCTCTTTCTCTCTCTCTCTCTCTCCCTCTCTCTGTCTGTCTGTCTGTCTCTCTCTATCTATCTATCTAACTCTCTGCCTGTCTATCTATCTATCTATCTATCTATCTATCTATCTATCTATCTGTCTGTCTGTCTATCTCTCTACTTATCTATCTGCCTGTCTATTTATCAAATAATCGGTCGATCTGTTTGTCTATTGGTGTATTCGTTTGTCTCTCTGGATAGTTCTTTATCTTCCGTGCTTCTCTCTTTGAGCGACCGAGGCGGTCACAATTCTTCTTCCGAAGAGACGAAATAGAATTCACATTGACCACTCAGGGAAACGGGGAAAGTGGGAGGGGAAAGGGGGCGATGGGGGAGGATAGGGACGTAAAGGAATAGAGGGGAGAGGAGGTGAATAGAAGACAGAAGAGGGGGGGGCGAGGAAAGAGGAGTGGAGGGGGAGAGGGAGGAGCAGAAAGAGTGAAACTGATGGAAATGGAAGTGAGGAGGAAAAGAACTGGAGGGTATGGAGTGTAGAGGGAAATGGAGAAGATGGAGGGGAAAGTGGAGCTTACTGGACAGGGGGAAGAAGGGAAAGTGAGGAGCAGGGTAAGGCATAGGGGAAGGGGAAGGAGAAGGGGAAAAGAAAGGGGAAACGGACGGGGAAGGGGAAGGGGAAGGGGGAGGCTCAGCCTAGGAAATGAAAGCAGGTCATATAGGAAGTCTATTGAATAGAATAGCCTGCCGTTAGCTAGAATAAAGCATTTAAATTAGTTTACTGTTTCGAAGGACGTTTTCCTAATATTCTAGGTTCATTCGATTTGCCATACATCCATCAGCTGTATAAAATCCTTTAACTGCAGGGGAAATGGAAACTATGGTGGAAGTCAACTGATCGGAAACTCGAAGGAAATCATCCAGTTCAAACTTTCTGTTGTGATTAATACTTACGTATTTCATTTTGACTGCCGTAGAGTGATTTAATTTTCCTAGTTACCCTCAGTCAATTTCATTCTGACCCATGGCCTCGTATTCGTGGTATGTGGCAACTCAGACGTGTTTCCATGAGTGTCACTGCAAAATAAGCGCAAGAGGCATTCGACTGGGAATTTAGACTTGTTATCAATGTTACGAATGTGTTTACATGGGAAAGAATGCGCACATTATTCCAGCCAATTAGTTTGTATCAGATTCGTATGTCCGCAGCTGGACATGTGTTAAGGGCAAGACAAGACGAGGCAAGACAAGGGAGGACGAGACAAGACAAGACAAGACAAGACATTATCAGTAACGACCTCAAATCATCCAAGCAGTGTATTTCAGCCTCTGAGGAAGCAAATAAGATTCTGGGATCGATTGCGCGATCTTTTGATTTCAAAAGTCCATCACTCATTAACAAGCTATATAAATCATTAGTTCGTCCACATTTGGAATATGCTGTTTCCGTATGGTCACCGAATCTCATTAAAGACATTGACAGACTGAAAAAAGTACAACGGCGAGCCACAAAACTGATTCCAAATATCAAAAATAAATCATACGAAAATCGATTAAAACACATGAATCTGTTTTCCCTAAAAAAGCGTAGACTCAGAGGTGACTTGATACAGGTCTTTAATATTTTAAAGGGAATTGACAACATCAAAAGTGACAAAATTTTCACATTGAATGAGAATCAGACAAGAAACAATGGTCTCAAACTGTCCGGAAATAGATTCAATTTGGAAGTGGGTAGAAACAACTTTGCCAACCGTGTAGTTAATGAATGGAATAAACTTCCTGCACAGGTAGTGCAATGTAGTTCAGTTCGAAGCTTTAAGAATCATTTAGATAAATACCTAAGTAAGATGCTGTAATGATTATAATCTATCTTATATTATTTGTTTTTGTTTTGTTATAATTTGTCTGTCTGATTTTCATTTATTATTAGTTATATGTCAATTTATCATTATTTACTATTTACCTGTTTGTTTATTATTTAACTATACCTATGCATTTATTCATGTATTTTATTTGTTATTTACATTATTATAGTTTTTATTTATTATTTTTTAGGAAGGAAGGGAGAGGACGGAAGACAGAGGTGAGTGGAGAATGGTTGTATATGGATGATGTTGTGACTGCATGAGGAGGAATGGGCGGGGGGGTGGGGGTGGGGTAGTATGTGTGAGTAAATTTTGACCTTTCCCTTTTTGGCTACCTCCCTTGGAAGGGGGAAAAAAAGCCTTGGTATATGTATGTATGTATGTATATTTATTATTTTATTATTAGTATGATTTTTTTTTTCGCATCCGACCTAGATATGGATCAAAAGGTCTGTCGGCATGCTCCGCCTTTGTAATCTTTGTAAGACAAGACAAGACAAGACAAGGCAAGACAAGACAAGACAACACAAGACAAGACATGATAATACAAGCCAAGAGAAGAGAAGACAATGCAAGACAAGACAACATAAGACAAGACAAGACAACTCAAAAGAACAAGACAAGACGAGGTAAGATTAGATAGTCAGGGTGGAAGGAGCAATCACTGTGTCCACAGACTGAGAATTACAAAGATTTTCATTGTGTCTTCCATCGACAGTCATGGCAAAATCCATCAAGGAGTGTATGTTATCGCACAAAAGAGGTGGTTCGGAATATTTACTTCACTTTGGTGATTTCTTTTCAACACACACCCAAACACCCACCCGCCCACTCTCGTGGGTGGATAGTTTGGGTGTGTGTGTGTAAGGTCACAGCATTACCCATAGATCGGTCTTATACGAACTCTGAGCTCCCTTACGGTAGGGAAATAGCTGTCGATCACGAGTCCAACACGTGATCCAAAGACCATGGTGAATCACACACACACGCGCACACACACACACACACACACACACACACACACACACACACACACACACACACACACACACACACACACACACACACACACACACACACACACACACACACACACACACACACACACACACACACTCAGACCTACACGTCTATTCCAGGAGGGGTAGGCGGTGGTAACTTTGCCAAATCTGCCAAGTTGGGCAGTTTGTTACAAGTTGGGTGGAGGGAAGGAGGCGGAGCGGGAGGGAGAGAGGAAGGGAGTGTGGAGGGAGTACTCCCCTTGCGCCCTGTGGCGTTTGTCTCCAAACTACTCACCTTTACGACCGAAAGCTTTTCCTTCAGACGCCACCAAGACGGTCCTAAGTCCCGGATGTTCCCTTTCAAGAATTTCTCTTACAAGGCCTTATCTCTTGGTATAATGTCTTTAAGTGTGTATTTACTAAAGTGATTGTGTTTATGTAATTGTAATATACATGCTAGTTTGCGTGTGTGTGTGTGTGTGTGTGTGTGTGTGTGTGTGTGTGTGTGTGTGTGTGTGTGTGTGTGTGTGTGTGTGTGTGTGTGTGTGTGTGTGTGTGTGTGAGTGTGTGTGTGTGTGTGTGTGTGTGTGTGTGTGTGTGTGTGTGTGTGTGTGTATGTGTGTGTGCGTGTGTGTGTGTGTGTGTGTGTGTGTGTGTGTGTGTGTGTGTGTG
>NC_134777.1:65324930-65337430 GCF_046742065.1 Oratosquilla oratoria
ATAAATATATATATATATATATATATAATTTCTTCAAGTTATGAACTTTATTTTTACTCTTATTCTATTTCGGGGGAAATATTCTTTGTTCGTATTTTTTATTTGTATCTAATTTCACTAATGCCATGTAGAGCTCTTTATCTTGAACTTTCTGTTCCGAATGCTTCCTTTTCTCACTTTCTCTGACACAAACACTTATATTTTTTCCTTTCCTATGACATTCTATGTTTCCCTATTTCCTCTTATCTTTCTCTTCTTTGGAACTTTATGGTTATGTGGCCTTCTTTGTTTGTATATATTATGATGTAACATTTTCTCACCATTCCTTTAGCCCATTACTTTATTCTGTCAGTTTCTTATGGACTTTAGTGGCACCAGAGTCACACATTTTTTTTATGATTAGGTACTAAAGATTCGTTGATACTGGGCTAGTTTAGCAGCCGCAAGTGCAAGCGACTTGAAAACTGACCTTCTATTTGCCCAGTATTTACAGAAAGTTAGTAAACTTGTCTTCAAACTATCCTAGTGTCAACACTTACTTGCCGGATAAGTAAACTTGCAGCGAGCACTAGCGGGTACTAAAGTAGTCCCTTATCAACGAGGGTTGATATGCACTCAATAATGCTAATAAATTTTAACATTTAGTATCCCTCCGTTCTGCAGCTTTACTTAAATCTCTCCTTTGCCTCATTTGCAACGCCCTCCCTTTAGTACAATATTGCTCACAAGAGAAGAAGTGTTGAATACTGCAGAAAAAATGTTAATTGTCTCCCCTTGTTTTAGTCATTATTTCTTTTCTGCTTTAATGATCGCCTTAGCTCTTTGAAGAAACTTAATTGAATATGATCGTTTCACTTTAGCAAAATCTATAGGCTGGGCCATATAAGGGAAAAATATAGCGTCATAACTATATGATCTCTATAACTCAGCATTAATCTATTTACTACCAGGTAATTGACTTCAACTGACAGTAAATCTTCATACAAACCTGTCTCTAATATCTGACAAGGTATTCTTTTCGTATACATTATTCTGATTGTCTTCAGCGGAAATAAACTCACATAAGGATTAATCGACTAAAAGTAGATGACCAATTTATGCCAGTGTCGTACTTTACATATTTCTCTAGCTACATCCAGATAGATTTATTCAGCTGCTGGAGGAAGAGGAGACTTCAGGTACAACTGGAGAATATGTCGAATCGCCCATTTATCCCTCTGTTGTTCTGCTTTTGAAACTAGTTTCTCACTCCTTGTCCACAACTTCTTGCTCTCCCAGAGCAAATTTCTTCCTTATGAAAGCGTTCGTGATACAAATACATAAAGAGATGAATAATAAACAAATAAATCAGCACACACATAAATAAGTAAATACGTAAAAAGAATAAATTAATAAGAACATAAGAATAAAAGAGGCTGCAAGATACCATGAGGCCAACACTAGGCAGTTCCATGTCCATTATCACCTGTCATACCCATCCATAAAGTTGTCTAACCGATTGTTCATACGGAAAGTAACGATGTAGGTAGGGTGAGATCAGAGAAACTTGTTCGGAATTACAAGGTCCTTCTCCAGGAGATGAAGGAGAGTGGAAGCCGTCACTTAGTCTGTGGGATCCTTCCGAGGTTCTACGCTGACTCATGTTGGAACAGTAAGGCCATAGGGATCAATGAGAGTATATCATAGTTGTGCACGCAACTGGTATACCACTTTCTTGGTCCTTGGTATCTCTTTTCCAGGCATCATGACCTTTATGCTTCTGATGGGATTCACCTCACTCACAGAGGCAAAGATGTTCTTACAAACCTCATTGTGGGTGTTTGTAATGAACTAGTTCCTTTTTTGGGGTAGAACCTGAAGGGGAAGGGGAAATAGAGTGTATTTGGGAAAACAGAGTAGGGCATAGCAATAATGTAGGGTAATATGTCAGTGTAGGACAAAATATAATTTTAGGATATCATGTCAGTAGAGGATATAATATAACATTAGGATGTAATGTCAAAGGAAAAATATCACGATGGGATGTAATAACAGTGGGGGACAAAATATCACGATGGGATATAATGATAGTGGAGGACAAAATATCATTATGGTATGTAATGATAGTGGACGACAAAATATCACGGTAGGATATAATGTCAATGGAGGACAGAATATAATTTTAGAAAGGGATGCCAGACAGAATGTCATTGAACAACAGGTGGCCGGTGTGGAACGCAGTAACGTAATGGGGCAAGGTATACATAAGAGATCGAATGACCGTGAGGGACCAGATGTCCGTGATAGGGCAAATGTCAATGAGGCATTGAATGTCAATGAAAGACCAAGTGTCAATATAGAGCAAGGTGTCAATGAAGAACAAAATTATAATGTAAGGCATCATGTTAAGATACCAAAAAAAAAAAAAAAAAAAAAAAAATAGTCATGAGTTTCTTAATACCATGTAATTTAATGCTCGTATTATTAGGAATAAATTCCAAGAAATACAGGCGTATGTCCATAGCGAAAATTTCGATATGATAGGAATAACCGAGACATGGTTAAATGGTGAAGAGTTTGAAGCTTAATTTAATATTGTGGAATTTAAACACTTTCAAAATCAATGTCCATGCCTGTGATTTATAGAAAGTATAACAGGATGCATATGATAGTTTGTGGGTAGAATTAACCAAAACAAATGGACAAAAAATTAATGTAGGTGAAATATTCAGGCCAAAAACATTATCATTAGCAGACGACATACTGTTACTTCAAGAACTGTCCAGTTTTTGCGACCAAAACTTATTGATAATGGGTGATTTCAATTTTACTGACATTGAATGGATGACCCTTGAACATGGCCATATGTAGTTGCTTGATAGATTTTCTCGGTGACAATTACTTAATTGAACATGTTAAAGAGCCCACAAGACATGGAAACTCACGCGATCTATTGATCATTAGCCGTAAAAGCATGATAACCGATGTAGAATGTGGTGAAATTTTTTCAAATAGCGACTACATCTTAGTTAGATTCAAAATGCTAAAAGCTTTTAAAATAGATACTTGTGTATCTAGAATATCCGATTTCAGTAAAGCTCAGTTCATAGGACTACGTCGGAGGCTTTAGCTTACAGATTAGGAGGTAGAATTAAGCGAAAAACCTGTAGATCAGATGTGGGAAATCTTTCAAAATACGCTTGATATGATGATTCATATTTACATCCCGTTTAAGGACAGACATCCCCCAAATCAGGCTCGCCCAAAATGGCTCGAAAAAGAAACTGAAAAAAGGTATTGCTAAAAAGAGACAGGGTTATAAGAAATACAAATGATTAGGTGCACCTAATAACTATCAAAGTTATGTAATAATACGGAGAGATTTAAAGGAGGCAAAATAAAAACTAAAACTATAATACAAAATGAATATAGCTGATAAATCCAAAGAGAATCCCAAAGAATTCTATAGTTACATTAGAGATAAAAAGGTTATCAGGAATCACATTGGCTCACTATTATCTACTGACGGTCAGCTTGAATATTGAAATGAAGAAATATGTGATATTTTAAACAACTATTTTAGCTCAGTATTCGTAAACGAAACACCTCAAAGTGAACGCCAAATTGATACCTGTGAAAAAAACTAGGGTCAACTTACTACGGTAAACATAACAAAAGAAAAAATTAAAATATGTATAGAAAAACTCAAAATTAATAAAACACCAGGGCCTGACCATTGGCATCCAAGAATATAAAAGGAAATGAAAAATCATATTGTTGTTTTATTAGAAATTATTTTCAAAAAATCCATCATATCAGGAGATGTCCCAAGAGAATGGAAGCTAGTTAATGTTACTCCCATGTTAAAAACGTGACAAAAAGAAACCAAATAACTACAGACCTATAAGCTTGACTTCAATCGTAGGAAAAATTATGGAAACTATCATCAGAGGTGCTATCGAACATCATTTAGAAAGTAATCGTTTGATAAATGACAACCAGCATGGATTCAGACAGAAACGTTCTTGCGTAACTAACTTACTCGAATTCCACAACAAAGTCATCTCGAATTATGACAAAAGAAACAATATAGATTTAATATATCTAGACTATGGACAATTTATTGATACCGTCCCCAACGAAAGGATACTTACTAAATGAGATTCACATGGAGTAAGTGGTAGCCTATTAAGTTGGACTAGAAGTTGGTTAAATGATCGAAAACAGAGTTGTTTTCTATGGCAAAACTTCTAGATGGAAAAATGTTACGAGTGGAGTTCCTCAGGGTTCCGTTCTTGGACCACTTCTATTCATAGTATATATGAATTATATAGATCATGGACTAATCTATTGTCTCCAAATTTGCCAATGATACAAAACTGTGCGGAATAGCATACATATACATACATATACCAAAGGGTTTTTCCCCCTTACACGGGAAGTAGCCAAAAAGAAAAAGGCATAGAAACCACTCCCACCCATTCCATTTCCTACATATTTCACTCCCCTCCCCCCTTCCCCCTCCCTCTTATCTTAGCACCTCCTATATGACGGGTCATCCCTGCATCCTGTCCACAGCCCTGGGTCAGAGGCAGTGTCGCAAGACACAGCAGATCCACGGCAAGGCCGATTCATAAATTCGGTGACCCCTCCCCCCTCTCCGTTCCCTCATGCAGAAAAGGAGAAGACGGGGAGAGATCCCTTCGGGCTGCGTCAATTTTTTTCTCATGCATACTTTCTCACCCCCATCCCCCACCCACTCCCCCTCATGCATCACAGCATCACCCATACACAACCCTTCTCCATTCACACCTATCTTCTGTCCTCTCCCGTCCTTCCTCAACAGACATTCCTCTCTTTTGTAATGCTCCTTTCACTCCATCCATCCATCTCATCCCAGGACGCCCCCTCATATTCACTCCTTCCGCCTTTGCGTTCCACACCTCTTTTACCAGTCTTTCTTCACTCATTCTTCCCATGTGTCCAAACCATCCTAATACTCTTTCATCAACCCTATCTCCCAGTTTCCGTTCCACCCCTATTCTCCTCCTCACCTCCTCATTTCTCACTTTATCTAGCCTAGTAACCCCTATCATACTTCTCAGACATTTCAACACAAACACATTCAAACGCCTTCTCTCTTCCTCTCTTATGTTACATGTTTCTGCCCCATACAGTGCTGTCGGCACAATAACTCCTTCATATAACCTCCTCTTAGCATCCATTCTCAAATGTCTATTTCTTATTACACTTTTTAATCCACCAAGGCATTTACTCACTTCTTTCAATCTACATTCTACCTCCACCCCACTCCTCCCTTTCCTGCCACATTCGCACACATGTATCCAAAACTATCCACTTCCTCCAGTCTCTCACCCTTAATGCTCGCTTCCAGCCTGCTGTCACTCTCTTCCCTTGTACATCTCATCACCTTACTTTTGCCCACATTTATCACCAGCTTCCTTGTTTCACACACCTTCTCAAACTCTGTCACTAACTTCCTTAATCCCTCCTCTGATCCTGATACAAGCGCAGTACGTCAGCAAACAACAACTGGCCTATTTCCCACTTTTCTTCATTTTCTTTAACCATCTCCAACCCCTGACCCACTACCCTTACATTCACCTCTCGCAGCTACACCATCCATGTATAGATTGAACAGCCAGAGCGACATAACACATCACTGACGAAGCCCCACCTTTACCTCAAACCATTCACTTTGTCCATTTCTAATCCTAACACAAGCTATACTACTCTCGTAAAAACTCTTGACTGCTCTTAACAACTTTCCTCCTATCCCACATATCTGCAGTACCTCCCACAGTGCCTTCCTGTCTACCCTGTCGTAATCCTTTTCCAGATCCATAAAAGCCCAAAAAACATCCTTACCTTTTCCTATAGCTTTCTTACACATCTGTCTTACCACAAAAATCTGATCTACACAACCCCTACCTATCCTAAATCCACACAGTTCCTCACCAATTACTCCCTCTGCTCCTATCCTAATCCTCTCAATCAATACCCTCCCATAAGCCTTCCCAACTACACTTAACAAGCAGATCCCTCTGAAAATACTACACTCACACTTGTCCCCCTTTCCCTTGTAAAGTGGAACTATACAGGCACTCCTCCAGTCCTCTGGTACTCTACTCTCTCTTAAACAAACATCAGATAACCTCACCAGCCAGTCCACCATAGCTGTACCTCCTTTCTTCAGACATTCTGCATGGCATTCATCCAACCCAGGTGCCTTACCTGCTCTCATCATCTTAACAGCTGCTTTCACTTCATCTTTCCCTATTTCTCCTCCATTTTCCTCACTCATCACTCCCATTTTCTTAGCACTTCCTACTGCTACTACCTTTCTCTCCCTATCCTCCTTCACATTTAGCAAATGACCAGTTAAATCAATTAGATATTCAAGAAGATTTAGATAAATTACAGCAATGGTCTGAAAAGTGGCTAATGAAATTTATCATAACTAAATTCAAAGTTATGCACATAGGTAAAAATAACACTAAGTACGATTACAGGTTATCTGGAAATTTGCTAACAAAAGTGGATAGTGAACAGGATCTTGCCGTAATTTTTAGTAACGATCTCAAATAATCTAAGCAGTGTATTTTAGTCTCTGAAAAAGCAAATAAGATTCTAGGACTGATTGCGTAATCTTTTGACTTCAAAAGTTCATCTCTCATTAACAAGCTATATAAATCGTTAGTTCGTCCACATTTGAAATATAATGTTTCCATATGGGCACCGAATCTCAAAACATTGACAGATTGGAAAAAGTGCAGCGGCGAGCCACAAAACCAATTCCAAATATGAAAAATAAATCATACGAAAATCGACTAAAACATGAATCTATTTTACCTATAGAAGCGTAGACTAAGAGATGACTTGATACAGGTCTTTAAGATTCTAAAGAGAATTGCTAACATAAAAGATAACAACGTTTCTACATTGAATGAGAATCCGACAAGAAATAATGGTCTTAAACTGTCAGGAAATAGATTCATTTTGGAAGTGGGTAGAAACAACTTCGCCAACCGTGTAGTTAATGAATGGCATAAACTTGCTGCAGAGGCAATGCAATGTAGCTAAATTCGAAGCTTTAAGATTCGTTTATATAAACCCCCAAGCAAGATGCTGTAATGCCTGACATTTATTTTGTTATTATTTGTTTATTTGTTTTTGTTGTTATTTGTCTGCCTGTTTATTATTATTTAGTTGATTATTATTTTTTATTTTTTGTGTCCATTTATTTTTATTTACTATTTACCAGTTTGTTTACCATTTAACTTTGCCTGTTTATTTGTTATTTATTGTTATATATACTATTATTATTTTCATTCATTCATCTACCTATTTATCATTATTATAATTTTTGGCATCCGACATAGTCATGGACCAAAAAGTCTCCTGTCGGCATGCTCCTCCTTTGTAATGTGCAAACACACACACACACACACACACACACACACACACACACACACACACACACACACACACACACACACACACACACATACACACTAACTTACTCGAATTCTACAACACAGTTATCTCGAATTATGACAAAAGAAACAATATAGATTTAATATATCTAGACTTTGCAAAAGCTTTTGATACCGTCCCACACGAAAGACTAATTACTAAATTAGCTTTACACGGAATAAGTGGTAGCCTATTAAGTTGGACTAGTAATTGGTTGAATGGTCGAAAACAGAGAGTTGTTTTAAATGGAAAAACTTCTAGATGGAAAAATGTTACAAGTGGAGTTCCTCAGGGTTCCGTTCTTGGGCCACTTCTATTCATAGTATATATAAATGATATAGACCATGGACTAAAATCTACTATTTCCAAATTTGCTGATGATACAAAACTGTGCGGAGTGGCAAATGATCACTCAAACCAATTTGATATTCAAGAAGATTTAGATAAATTACAGCAATGGTCTGAAAAGTGGCTAATGAAATTTAACACAAGTAAATGCAAGGTAATGCACATAGGTAAAAATAACAGTAAGTACGATTACAAGTTATTTGGAAATTCGTTAACAAAAGTGGATCGTGAAAAAGATCTCGGCGTAATTATCAGTAACGACCTCAAATCATCCAAGCAGTGTATTTCAGCCTCTGAGAAAGCAAATAAGATTCTGGGACTGATTGCGCGATCTTTTGATTTCAAAAGTCCATCACTCATTAACAAGCTATATAAATCGTTAGTTCGTCCACATTTGGAATATGCTGTTTCCGTATGGTCACCGAATCTCATTAAAGACATTGACAGATTGGAAAAAGTACAACGGCGAGCCACAAAACTGATTCCAAATATCAAAAATAAATCATACGAAAATCGACTAAAGCACATGAATCTGTTTTCCCTAAAAAAGCGTAGACTCAGAGGTGACTTGATACAGGTCTTTAAGATTTTAAAGGGAATTGACAACATCAAAAGTGACCAAATTTTTACATTGAATGAGAATCAGACAAGAAACAATGGTCTCAAACTGTCCGGAAATAGATTCAATTTGGAAGTGGGTAGAAACAACTTTGCCAACCGTGTAGTTAATGAATGGAATAAACTTCCTGCACAGGTAGTGCAATGTAGTTCAGTTCGAAGCTTTAAGAATCATTTAGATAAATACCTAAGTAAGATGCTGTAATGATTATAATTCATTTTATATTATTTGTTTTTGTTTTGTTATCTTTTGTCTGTCTGGTTTTCATTTGTTATTAGTTAAATGTCAATTTATTATTATTTACTAGATACCTGTTTGTTTATTATTTAACTATACCTATGCATTTATTTATGTATTTTATTTGTTATTTACATTATTACAGTTTTTATTTATTATCTTATTATTAATATTATTTTCTTTTTTCGCTTCCGACCTAGATATGGATCAAAAGGTCTCCTGTCGGTATGCTCCGCCTTTGTAAATCCTTTGTAAATAGACATGAATGAAGAGGAAAGGGGAAAATTTAGGACATCAAGAATTGAAACTAAAAAAAAAAAAAAACGAGATGTAAATAGAGATCGAGAGAACGCAGTTCTATTGAAGAATGTTAGATATGAGACTGATGAAATTATATTTTCAAGAAAAAAAAAAAAAAACCCGAAAGATTCAGAAACCGAAATGGAGGATTACACGAACTTAACGATTACCTATTAGAAACTAAATCAGACGTAATGGGAATTGTGGAGACAAAATTAAGAGGTCAACTAGTACCAAACAATATGGGAAATAGATTATATAATCACTGGCTTAGAAATGGGGAGAAGAAACAAGGTAGAGGAGTCATGTTTCTGGTTAAGAAAAAAATAAATGTGACGAAAGTTACATAGGTAGTGAACAGGGTAGAGATGATCACAATAAGAGTTGAAGACAATGGCATGAAAAGTAGAAATTTTGCAGTGATTTATGTGCCATCAAAAACAGGGTCTTAGACAGAGGAAGATTACTTTAAAATGTTCAATGATACTAAATCTTTATTAAACGAGATGCTGATGGATGGAAATAACGCAATATTCATGGGTGATTTTAACTACAAAGAAATATGTTGGGAAGAGATGACAGTGAAAGGTGGAGATGATCAATGGGGAAATTTATTACTCGACACGACCATGGAACATAAAATGACACAATGGATAAAATAAAGCACTAGATTTAGAAATAATGAAGAACCATCAAGACCAGATTTAATATTTACGTTAGAACCTGAAATAATAGACAAGACACCGATTGCGAAGAGTGATCATATACTACTCGAGTTAGAATTAGAGGAAGAAATATATATATATATATATATATATATATACATACATATATATATATATATATATATATATATATATATATATATATATATATAAAGAGAAATGAGAAACACATAAAGGGTGGACTGATATATGGCAAAGAAGACTTTGAGAAAAAAAATCTTAGTGAATTGGGAAAAATTCTACAAAGAGGAAGCACAAGTGGAAGAAAAATGGATGATACTGATGAAGATTTATAAAGCAGTGGAGAAATATGTACCAAAGCAAAAACAGGAAAGGGTATACATAAAGTGCTGGTTTAATAGAAGGTGCAGTGAATCTAAAGATAGAAGAGACAAAACTTGTAAGAGATGGAAAAAAGACAGGAAACCTAAAAGGGGCACTTATATGTTTACCAAAGGAACAAATACGTAAAAATACGTAGGGAAGAAAAAAGTAACTATGGGAAAGACATAATAGATATATGTATAGGTCAGTGGAAACTATTCTATAGACATGTGAATGGGAAACTAAAAAACAAACAGGAAATAATTAAACTACGCCAAGGGAACACTGAATACACAAAGGGAACCGAAATGGTAGAAAAAAGAAATACAGTAACATGTTGAAGGAAGATAAATGACCCCACCCCCCATGAAGGAAACAATAATAACACGGAAGGAAATAATGGATCATATAACGAACCTCGATGTCAGAAAATCACAAGGCCCGGATGGAATAACAAATTGGATATTAAAAGAATGTAAAGAAGAACTAGTAGATAAAATATACAACATATATGTTGCTCGCTCAAAGAAGGAATAAAGCCAGAAGACTGGAAAAAAGCTGATATCGTACTAATTTATCAAGGAAGAAATAAAGAAGACCCAACAATCTACAGACCGGTGTCCCTTACAAGTACAGTAGCTAAAATCATCGAAAAATTATAAAAAGTAGATGGGTAAAACATTTGGAGAAGAATAATATACTGATTACGAGACAATTCGGAGTTAGACAGGGAAGATCATGCACCACAAACTTGATATGTTTTTTACTCAAGATTACTAGATATATTGCAGGAAAGGGACGAATGGGCCTATTGCGCTTTCCTAGATCTACAAAAAGCTTTTGATAAAGTCCTTCACAAAAAACTATTAAGCAAGCTGTTAACCATAGGAGGGATACAAGATAAAATACTGAAGTGGAAGGAGAACTTTTTGCATAAAAAAAAAAAAAAAAAAAATGAGTGATGCTCAGAGATAACACTTCTACCTGGAAAGAGGTAATTACTGCAGACCCACAAGGACCAGTGCTGGCTCCAATAATTTTGCCATTTATGTGAATGACATGGACGATCGAGTGGAATGTTACATGAGCTTATTTACAGATGATGCAAAACAGTCAAAAAATATGAAAACTGAAATGGACTGTGAATCATTACAAAGAGATCTAAATAGGGTTTGGGAATGGAGTCAGAAGTGGGATGTGGAATTCAACGCTAAAAATGTAGCATAATGGAGTTTGGAAAAAGTAACAATATATATATATATATATATATATATATATATATATATATATATATATATATATATATATATATATATATATATATATATATATATATCGGGAAGATATAAAAATCGTGAAAAAGAAGTAAAGAAAGAGGGATCTGAAAAAGACCCGGGAGTGATCATCACAAAAGATATGTACCCTGACAAGCATATCAACAAAAATTTTGGCGAAACCTATAACTTACTAAGAGCAATAAACGTGTCTTTTACCTACTTAGATGAAGAAATGGTAAAGAAAATACAAGTCACAATGATAAGGTCTAAATTGGAGTACACAGCGACACTGTGGTCACCCAGTACAAAAAAGAATATAAAGAAGATTAAGAGAATTCCGGAGAGCAGCTAGGATGGCCCCAGAACTTTCAAAGTTCTCATATGAAGAAATATTGTTAAAATTGGAGTTGCCGAAGACTCTGGAACAGAGCATAGAGAGAGGTGACTTGTTGACCATCTACAGAATTATGAAAAGCATGGAAGTCCTTGAGAGAGAAGACTTACTAAATTGGGATAAGAGAAACACAAGAATACATGGAAAGAAGCTTAAAAAGGACAATTATAGAAGCAACCTAAAAAACACACCTTTCCTCACAGAGTGGTAGATGTATGGAACACATTTGATGAGAAAACAGTATGTGCAAAAAACAAACAAACAATACAACAATTTATGAGCACACTAGATGTAGAGAGATACAAAGACTGGACACCACGAGCTTAGCTCCCCCTTTCCGTAAGATACAACTATGTAAACACGCGCACACACACACATACACACACACACACACACACACGCACACACGCACACACACACACACACACACATAAAGGATACCACTAAGAACTGCCACCCAGTTTCTAAAGAGAAGGAAATCCGCGTGGTTTTATTCTACTCCAACCTAAAAACTAGCTCATTGGTAATAAAAATAACCTGAATAGTAATACTGAGACCATGTCTAAAACCAACATAGTGTACGAATTTAAATGTCTTACCGGAGACTGTGTAACCCGTGATTCATCATATATTGGTCATACTAGATGTAGTCTCAGTAGGAGAATATCAATGCACTTACAAAACGGGGCTATTAAACATCATTTAATGAAATATCATAACCAAACAGCCACCCGTGAAAGCCTAGTTAAGAACACCAGGATTATAGCAAGCAATAGGGATGCACATAAACTTAAGCTTTT
>NC_134777.1:65342430-65344930 GCF_046742065.1 Oratosquilla oratoria
CACACACACACACACACACACACACACACACACACACACACACACACACACACACACACACACACACACACGCACATAAACATTTGGACCACCTCCATTTGCATCTGTCCTATGTTCTGATGTTTTTACGTTAGCGTTACGTATTGATGCTTTTTTGCTACACTTGTTTTATGTTCACAGCCATGCAACTTGTTTTTTTTTTTTTTCAATTGTAGTGTATTAGATTAAAAGATAGATCAAATTATTCCCATATTTAAAAAAAGTGACAAAAAGAAACCAAATAACTACAGGCCTATAAGCTTGACTTCAATCATAGGAAAAATGGTGGAAACTATCATCAGAGATGCTATCGAACACCATTTAAAAAGTAACTGTTTGATAAATGATAGCCAGTATGGATTCAGACGAAGCATTGTTGCGTGACTAATTTACTTGAATTCTACAAAACAGTCATCTCAAATTATGACAAAATGAAAATATAGATTTAATATATCTAGACTTTACAAAAGCTTTCGATACTGCCCCACATGAAAGACATGGAATAAATGGTAGCCTATTAAGTTGGACTAGTAATTGGATAAACGAAGGAAAATAGAGTTGTTCTAAATGGCAAAACTTCTAGATGGGTAAATGTTACGAGTAGAGTTCCTCAGGGTTCCGTTCTTGTGTCACTTCTATTCATAATATATATAAATGATATAGACTACGGACTGAAATCTATTGTCTCAAAATTTGCTGATGATACAAAACTGTGTGGAATGGCAAATGATCTTTTAAACTAATTATATTTTCAAGAAAATTTTGATAAATTACAGCAATGGTCTGAAAAATGGTTAATGAAATTTAACACAAGTAAATGCAAGGTTATGCACATAAGTAAAAATAACAGTAAGTACGATAACAAGTTATTTGGAAATTCGTTAACAAAAGCAGATAACGAAAAAGAATTCTGTGTAATAATCAGTATCTCAAATCACCTAAGCAGTGTATTTCAGCTTCGGAGAAAGCAAATAAGATTCTAGGACTGATTGCGCGATCTTTCGACTTCAAAAGTACATCTCTCATTAACAAGCTATATAAATCGTTAGTTCGTACACATTTGAAATATGCTGTTTCCGTATGGTCACCGAATCTCATTAAAGACATTGACAGATTGGAAAAAGTACAACGGCGATCCATAAAACTGATTCCAAATATCAAAATTAAATCATACGAAAATCGACTAAAACATAATGAATCTATTTTCCTTAAAAAAGCGTAAACTCAGAAGTAGCTTGATTCAGGCCTTTAAGATTCTATAGGGAACTGACAACACCAAAAGTGAAAATTTTCACGCTGAATGAGAATCAGACGAGAAATAATGGTTTTAAACTGTTAGTAAATAGATTTAATTTGGAAGTAGGTAGAAAAACCTACGCCAACAGTGTATTTAATGAATGGCATAAACTTCCCGCAGAAGCAGTGCAATGTAGTTCAGTTCGAAGCTTTAAGATTCGTTAAGATAAACACCTAAGCAAGTTGCTGTAATGCCTGCCATATGTTTTATATTACTTTTTTATTTCTTTTTTATCATTATTTATTTGTTTATCATTTATCATCATTTATCTGTCCATTTATCATTATTTACTATTTATCTCTTTGTTTATCATTCAACTTTATTCATTTATCTATTTTACTTATTATTATTTATATTATTTTATACTTATTTATTTATTTATTTATTTATATAATTTTTATCATTATTATTATTTTTTGCATCCAACCTAGTTATGGACCAAAAGGTTTTATGTCGGTATGCTCCTCCTTTGTAATCCTTTATATTCTTTCAGAGTTTAGTTCATTATCTTTCGATGTTACTTTTTCAATACGTTGATATAATCTCGAACAAGTATTTAGATTGTAAGCAATGATGGTGTATTTTGCGTTTCAAGAAAAACGCGTTTGCTGCCCTAGACATCGTTTTTATATCTATTTTGACATTGTTTGGGGATATAGTAGTGTAATGAGAGTTAATATTTCTAAGATCAGTGCGCTAATCTCCCCTCAAAAATAAATTCTGATTATCATCAGCTTCCAATCATCCTTATTTTCACTCTCCTTCTGAAACCTCTTCTTTAATCAATTCTACTATTTTATCTGTTGTCCCCATATATAGAATCGCTGGTTATCTCCAACGAACTGCTAAAATACGACCAGTGCAGTCTCAAAGGTAGAAAAGACAGGTTGAAAAATCAAACCTATGTAAAAGCGTCACGCTCAATGGCCGTGGAGTTGGGGACCAGTAACACAATCACAAGGCTTAGGGTGAAATATTGGTCCTCGGGTTTGTGCTATTTTAGATGGTGTTGCTAGCGATGACGATGGTGAAACTGATGGTAGTGGTGATGATTACTGGTGCTGAATTTTGGTGGTCTTGTAGGTGGTGGTACTGTATTATCATCAGTGGTCTTGATTCTTGGTGCTTGTTTTGTAATAGCTTTGAATTGTTGCAGGTAATGTT
>NC_134777.1:65359930-65367430 GCF_046742065.1 Oratosquilla oratoria
GGCGACAAAAAAAAGGGACGGGGGATGGGATTAGGAGTCCTGCTACCTGTAGCCCAAAAGGTTGTTATAAGTGCGTATGGGCCTGGTAGTGAGAAGAGCGTAGAGGAGAGGGAGGCTTTTTGGGTAGATTTAAATGAGTGCATAGAGGGATTAGGGAGAAATATCAATGTAGTTGTATTGGGAGACCTTAATGCTAGGGTAGGAAACGAACCAATAGACGGAGTGATTGGGAAGTATGGAGTTCCAGGTAAAAATCGTAGTGGAGAATTGATGGTGGAGATGTGTCTTGAAAGGGAGTTGATGATAGCAAATATAGTATTTAAGAAGAAAGTCAAGCATAGGTGCACATGGGAAAGGGTGGTGGATGGAAGGGTGGCATATAGAGCGTTAATGGACTATATAGTGGTAACCAGGAGTATGATAGAAAGAGTTAAGGATGTACATATTCTAAGGGGAGAGAGTGGGGGAATATCAGATCATTTTCTGGTGGAAGGTAAATTGAGAATGGAGAATAGGTGGAGAAAGAGGAAAAGGGCAGAAGGTAGGGAGGTACTTAGAGTGAACTGCTTAAATGAGAATGAAAAGGAGAATGAGTACAAGAAGAATCTGAGAGAGGAGTGGGAGGGAGTGAAGGATAGAATAGAACTAGGAGTGGAAGAGGAATGGGGATGGTTCAAGGAGGGAGCCCTAAGGTGTACAAGGATGGTATGTGGAACAAGGAGGGCGGGAGGAAATAGAAGGAAGAGTAGTGAGTGGTGGGATGAGGAAGCAAAGAAGGGTGTAGAAGGGAAGACGCAGGCTTCCATAGATTGGCTACAAATTAGGACGAGGGAATCGTATGAGAGGTACAAATTAAAGAAAAAGGAAGTTAAGTATAAGATAAAGGAAGCAAAGAGGAGAGCAGATGTGAAATGGGGTAAGAGTATAGGAGAAAATATTGAAAGTAATAAAAAGATGTTTTGGAAAGAAATTAAAAGAGGAAGAGGAGGTGAATCAAGTAGAGAAGAAAAAGTCAAAGGTGCAGATAGAGAGATGACAATGGAAGAGAGGACAGTGAGAGGAAGGTGGGAAGAGTATTTTAGGGAGTTGCTAAATGTGAAGGAGGATAGGAAGGAAAAGGTAGTTGCAGTGGGAAGCGCTAAGAAAATGAAAGTGATGAGTGAGGAAAATGGAGAAGAAATAGGGAAAGATGAAGTGAAAGCAGCTGTTAAGATGATGAAAGCAGGTAGAGTGCCGGAGGACTGGAGGAGTGCCTGTATGGTTCCACTTTACAAGGGAAAGGGGGGCATGTGTGAGTGTAGTAGTTTCAGAGGGATCAGCTTGTTGAGTGTAGTTGAGAAGGCTTATGGGAGGGTCTTGATTGAGAGGATCTGGAGAGCAACAGAGGGAGTAATTGGTGAGGAACAGTGTGGTTTTAGTACAGGTAGGGGTTGTGTGGATCAGATTTTTGTGGTAAGACAGAGATATGACAAAACCACAAGAAAAGGTAAGGATGTTTTTTTGGTCTTTTATGGATCTGGAAAAGGCTTACGACAGGGTAGACAGGAGGGCACTCTGGGAGGTACTGCAGATATATGGGATAGGAGGAAAGATGTTAGGAGCAGTCAAAAGTTTTTACGAGAGTAGTAGAGCTTGTGTTAGGATCAGAAATGGAGAGAATGAATGGTTTGAGGTAAAGGTGGGACTTCGTCAGGGATGTGTTATGTCGCCCTGGCTGTTCAATCTATACATGGATGGGGTGGTGCGAGAAGTGAATGCAAGGGTAGTGGGTAGGGGGTTGGAAATGGTAAAAGAAAATTGAGAAAAGTGGGAAATAAGCCAGTTGTTTGCTGACGACACTGCGCTTGTTGCAGGATCAGAGGAGGGATTGAGGAAGTTAGTGACAAAGTTTGAGAAGGTGTGTGAAAGAAGAAAGCTGAAGATACATGTGGGCAAAAGTAAGATGATGAGATGTATAAGGGGAGAGAGTGACAGCAGGCTGGAAGTGAGCATTAAGGGAGAGAGACTAGAGGAACTGGATAGTTTTAGATACTTGGGTACGAATGTGGCAGGAAAGGGAGGAGTGGGGGTGGAGGTAGAATATAGATTGAGAGAAGCGAGTAAATGCCTTAGTGGATTAAAAAGTGTAATGAGAAATAGACATCTGGGAATGGATGCTAAGAGGAGGTTATATGAAGGAGTGATTGTGCCGACAGCACTGTACGGGGCAACATGGAACATAAGAGAGGAAGAGAGGAGTTTGAATGTGTTTGAGATGAAATGTCTGAGAAGTATGATAGGGGTTACTAGGCTAGATAGAGTGAGAAATGAAGAGGTGAGGAGGAGAACAGGGGTGGAAAGGGAGTTGGGAGATAGGGTTGATGAAAGAGTATTAGGATGATTTGGACACATGGAAAGAATGAGTGATGAAAGTTTAGTAAAAGAGGTGTGGAAGGCAGAGGTGGAAGGAAGGAATATGAGGGGGCGTCCTAGGATGAGATGGATGGATGGGGTAAATGGGGCATTACAAAAGAGAGGAATGTCTGTTGAGAAAGGACGGGAGAGGACAGAAAATGGAGTGAATGAAGAAGGGTTGTGTATAGATGATGCTGTGATGTATGAGAGGGAGTGGGTGGGGAATGGGGGGTGAGGAAGTATGTATGAGAAATTTGACGCAGCCCTAGGGAATTTCTCCCCGTCTTCTCCTTTTCTGCATGAGGGGACGGGGAGGGAGGTTCACCGAGTTCATGAAGCGGCCTTGCTTTGGATGTGCTGTGTCTTGCGACACTGCTTCTGACCCAGGGCAGTGGACAGGATGCAGGGATGATCCGTCATCCAGGAGGTGCCAATATGAGAGGGAGGGAGGAGGATGGAAGGGAGTGAAATATTTAGGGGGAAAAATGGGTGGGAGTGGTTTTTATGCCTTTTTCTTTTTGGCTACCACCCGTGTAAGGGGGAAAAGCCTTTGATGTATGTATGTATGTATGTATAATAATGATGAAAAATTATAACAATACAAGTAATTATAAATAAAATAAGTAGATACATAGGTATAGTTGAATAATATACAAAATAAAGGTAAATAGTAAATAAGAATAATAGGACAGATAAATAATAATAGATGAAAATCAAGCAAATGAAAATAAACAAACAGACCAATAATAACAAACAAATAAACAAATAATATTAAAGAAATGGCAGTCATTACAGCATCTTACTTAGGTGCTTATCTAAACGAATCATATAGCTTCGAAGTGAACTACATTGCACTGCCTGTGCAGGAAGTTTATTTCATTCATTAACCACACGGTTGGCAAAGTTGTTTCTACATACTTCCAAATTAAATATATTTCCTGATAGTCTGAGACCATTATTTCTTGTCGGATTATCATTCAGTGTAAAGATATTGTCACTTTTGGTGTTGTCAATTCCCTTTAGAATCTTAAAGACCTGTATAAAGTCACTTCTGAGTGAACGGTTTTTTAGAGAAAACAGATTCATATGTTTTAGTCGATTTTTGCATGATTTATTTTTTATATTTGGAATCAGTTTTGTGGCTCGCAGTTGTACTTTCTTCCAATCTGTTAATGTCTTTCATGATATTCGGTGACCATACGGAAGCAGCATATTCCAAATGTGGACGAACTTGTTAATGAGAGATGTACTTTGGAAGTCGAAAGATCGTGAAATCAGTCCTAGAATATTATTTGCTTTCTCAGAAGCTGAAATACACTGCTTGAATGATTTTAGATAATTACTGATAATTACGCCGAGATCCTTTTCACTATCTAATTTTGATTAACGAATTTCCAAATAACTTACAGTCGTATTTATTGTTATTTTTATCTATGTGCATAACCTTGCATTTACTCGTGTTAAATTTCATTAGCCACTTATAAGACCATTGCTGTAATTTATCTAAATCTTCTTGAATATCTAACTGATTTAACTGATCATTTGTCATTCCGCACAGTTTTGTATCATCAGCAAATTTGGAGACAATAGATTTTGGTCTGTAGTCTATATCACTTATGAATATTATGAATAGAAGTGGCCCAAGAACGGAACCCTGAGACTCCACTCGTAACATTTTACCATCTAGAAGCTTTGCCATTTAAAACAATTCTGTTTTCGGTCATTCAGTCAATTTCTAATACAGCTTAATAGGGTACCACTTATTACGTGTGATGCTAATAGAGTAAGTAGCTTTTGCAAAGTCTAGATATATTAAATCTATATACTTTCTTTTGTCATACTTTGAGATGACTGTGTTGTAGATATCGAGTAAGTTAGTCACGAAAGAACGTTTCCGTCTGAATCCATGCTGGCTATCATTTATCAAAGTTACTTTTTAAATAATGTTCGATAGCATTTCTGATCATTTTTCCTACGAATTAAGTCAAGCTTATAGGCCTGTAGTAAGTTCACCCTAGATTTTTCACAGGTGTCAATTTGGAGACCATATTGAGGTGTTTTATTTACGAATACTGAGCTAAAATAGCTGTTTAGAATATCATATATTCCTTCATTTGAATATTCAAGTTGACTGTCAGCAGATAATAGTTACCCAATGTGATACCTAATAACCTTTTTATCTCTAATGTAACTATAGAATTCTTTGAATTTATCAGCGATATTCATTTCGTATTGTCGTTTTCGTGTTTTTCTTTTCTTGTTTAAATCTCCCTGTATTATTACATAACTTTGATAGTCATTAGGTGTACCCGAGCACTTATATTTCTTATAAACCTGTCTCTTTTTAGCAATACTTTTTTCAGTTTCTTTCTCGCAATCCTGATTTGGAGGATGTCTGTCCTTAAACAAGATGTATGAATCATCTTAGTAAGTGTATTTTGAAAAATGTTCCACATATGGTCTACAGGTCTTTCGCTTAATTTTGCCTCCCAATCTGCAAGCTGAAGCTCCTGACGTAGTCCTATGAACTAAGCTTTACTGGAATCTGGTATTTTAGAAATACAAGTGTCTATTCTAAAACGCGGGAAAGTATTTGTACAACACTGCGTTTGTATACTTCCAATTGTACTTTCAAAGTGGAGATGAGTTGAACTCAAAATTTCATGTATGTGTATGTACTCGAGCATACAAATATATATAAGGAATATTGCACTTGACTTATATCTCTCTTGATAGCGTAGTTGGTAAGTCACTGCGTCACTTGTCATGTGATAGCTGAGTTCGAGTCCTCGGCAGTACCACATTTCAATTTCTGGTTGTGGCCTCCATTGGGTCTCCCGATGTTGATGGCTTAGAATTAAAGTGCATTGTGGTTGTTAAAATGTATCTCTAATCACTGGGACCCATTCAGTGTTGTATAAATACTTTCCCGCGTTTGTATACTTCCAATTGTACTATCATAGTGGAGATGGGTTGAACGCAAAATTTCATGTATGTGTATGTACTCGAGCATACAAATATATATAAGGAATATTGCGCTTGACTTATATCTCTCTTGATAGCGTAGTTGGTAAGTCACTGCGTCACTTGTCATGTGATAGCTGAGTTCGAGTCCTCGGCAGTACCACATTTCAATTTCGTGAATTACACGAAAGCGCTTGGGAATTTCTGTTTACTTCCGATTTCCTTAGTGGTTACCAGCAAAATTTGTGGATCACGTGTTGTTTTTAGTGATCTTTCTGCATATGTATATATATATATATATATATATATATATATGTATATATATATATATGTATATATTTTATCTCTACATTATGTAAATAAGTAATGGTGAAGAGGGAAACACGGAGCGGTCTCTTTGCTTTAATGTCCCAGACTTCTCTCTCGTCTTCAAATACAAGGCAATCTCCGGAGTAACCTTGGGGGGTTGCTAGATTAAATATATACCGTACACAGCTGTACAAGTAGGCTGTTGCAATATATAGATAAATATAAATGCGGTGCAGGTGTTTCCCCAAATGCTGGTGGCTTCTTTTGATCAAGCAAATGTTCAGGTGTCTGACTCGGAATGCGGTAAAGTCTTTTGTCTGGCTCGGGTGTTGGCTGAAAAAGTCGATGAGTCTGGTCACTTAGGGGCAATGGACTGTCTCTTGGTAAATCCAGAAGACGTTGGAGCGACGTTTGAGTACTTCTGGTTCTATATGCGTGTGTGCACGCTGGACATCGATAGAGGCTTGGCCAGCTATCCTCACTGTCCCCAATGAGGTTGGTTCTTATGAAAGATAAGAAACAAAACGAGGCCTTTCTGGCGATTCACTTTAGGTATTTACATGTTATTTTCAACCAACTCAGCTTAAGGTATCTCACAGTCATAAGAGTACGAGTATCTATTTATTTATATATACTTTCATTTCACTATCATAATCTCTCTTCTTCTTTTTTCATTAATCATCTTGTCTTTCTCTTCTCTTATTCTTATAATATTTTATATTTTCTCATTTATGATTACTTATATTTTCAGTTCCTTTACTTTTTTATGATTTTTTCTATTTTTTTTTCTCTTATCTTTCTTCTCTTATTTTCCCTATTACTCTATTCTTTACTGCGTTTTCTTGTTCCTGTCTAAGCGATTTGCTTATTTTCATCTCACTACTACTTTTTCACCTGTTTTTTTTTTTCAATAAATTTTCTTGTCAACAATTTCTACATTTTCTCTATTCTATCATTACATTCCAATTTTACGTCTTTTTTTCTTTTTTTTTGTCGCAAGTACATTTCTTTTTGAGTTTTATTATTTTCATAACCTTTAGTCCTCCCTTTTTTATATTCCTCTCTTATTTTTGCTCAATTTTCCTCACTCTGTGTCATTTACTCTCTCTTTTCTTTTAACCTCTTCCTTTTCCATGTTCAGCCTTTTTCTGCCTTTATAAAAATCCCTTTTCATTCATCGTAATTTTTTTCTATCCATCTCTTTCATCTTATTTGTTTTTGTCTCCCCTTTTCTAAACATATTTACTAGTTATGTTTTTATTATACCAATTCTATTCATTTTAAAGTTAGATTTTTCCTTTCTACTTTATTTTTCTTAGTTTTTCCTCACATTAGCTTTCTTTTTGTCTTTACAATTTTTTCATTTCATTCTCTGTTATTCCTCTTATCCCTTGTTCCTTTTCTATTTTTCCTCTACTCCCTTGTCTAACTCTTGTCTCCTTTTCTTCAGTTTCATCATTCTTTCCTCAATACCTCGATTTTCCAGAACTTGCTAAAGATTCTGTTTTTTCCTTCTTTACGTTCTTACTTCTCGTTTTTTCTAATCATACTTAATATCTTACACCATCTTCTCTTTCTATTCCTCAGAACCTCTTCTATTCTATGACTTACTCTGGTTTCTCTATAAATTCTCCTCCCTTCTCTAGTTATCCTCCTCTTTTCTTTGTTCATCATCTCTCTTTCCAGTGCTCCTCTTTTAATTCTACTTTCTTTCATAAGTTACTCCAGACCTTATTTTCTCTGCCTCCCTCTTCTTTTCTCTCTTTTTTCTCTGTTCCTCTTTTACTGTCCCATAATCTCCTTTACTTATGATTTATCAGTACCTACTTCTTC
>NC_134777.1:65377430-65379930 GCF_046742065.1 Oratosquilla oratoria
GGCGACATAACGCATCCTTGACGAAGTCCCACCTTTAACTCGAACCACTCACTCTCTCCATTTCCAATCCTGACACAAGCTCTACTATTCTCATAAAAACTCTTGACAGCTCCTAGAAGCTTTCCTCCTATCCCGTATATCTGCATGACCTCCAACAGTGCCTTCCTGTCTACCCTATCATAAGCCTTTTCCAGATCCATAAAAGCCTAAAAAACATCCTTCCCCTATCCTATAGCTTTCTCACATATCTGTCTTACCACAAAGATCTGATCTACACAACCTCTACCTGTCCTAAATCCACACTGTTCCTCACCAATTACTCCCTCTGTTCCTCTCCTAATCCTCTCAATCAAGATCCTCCCATAAGCCTTCCCAACTACACTCAACAAGCTAATCCCTCTGAAACTACTACATTCACACTTGTCCCCTTTTCCCTTGTAAAGAGGAACTATACAGGCACTCCGCCAGTCCTCTGGCACTCTACCCTCTCTCCAACAAACATTAAATAACCTCACCAACCAGTCCACCATCACTGTGCCTCCCTTTTTCAGACATTCCGCATGGCATCCATCCAGACCAGGTGCCTTACCTGCTTTCATCATCTTAACAACTGCCTTCACCTCATCCTTCCTTATTTCTCCTCCATTCTCCTCATTCATCACTCTCATTTTCTTCGCACTTCCCACTGCAGCAATCTTTCCTTCCCTATCCTCCTTCACATTTAGCAACTCCCTAAAATATTCTGCCCATCTTCCCCTTACTGCCTTCTCTTCCATTATCATCTCTCCATCTGCACCTTTTACCTTTTCTTCTCTACTTGATTCGCCTCCTCTTCCTCTCTTAATTTATTTCCAAAACATCTTTTTATTACATTCAAAATTTTCTGTCAAGCTCTTACCCCATTTCACATCTGCTCTCCTCTTTGCCTCCTTTACCTTTTGCTTTACTTCTCTTTTCTTTTCTTTGTACCTCTCATATGACTCCCTCGTCCTCTTTTGTAACCAATCTGTGAAAGCTCGCTTCTTCTCTTCTACAACCTTTTTTGTTTCCTCATCCCACCATTCACTACCCTGTCTTCTATTTCCCCCTGTCCTTCTTGTTCCACACACCATCCTTGCACACTTTATGACTCCCTGGGTGTGGAGGAGGAATGGGGAGGGTTCAAGGAGGGAGTCATATATATTTATATATATATATATATATATATATGTATATATATATATATATACTGTATCTATATATATATATATATGTATACATACATACATACATATATATATATATATATATATATATATATATATATATATACATATACATATGACTAAGATGTCCAAAAAGGGCAATCTGTTATCCACTTCCCGTTCCACTTTAATAATAGATTGCCATTTTGGGACATCTTAGTCATGAGACATCAGGATCATCTTTCTTTCACAATGTACAGAAAACCCACGCACACTGGGAGCTATGTACACTTCTATAGTTACCATCCTGATAATATCAAATATAGTGTTGCTTCGGGTCCTTTGTTAAGGGCACTAAGACTATGCAGCCCATCTTCTTTGGATTCAGAAATTTCAACCATACGAAATCAGTTAAGAAGAATAGGGTACCCAGACTGGTTTACAAACAAAGCCTTAAGTAAGGCCAAAACTAGTTACTATAAATCAACTTCCCACCCATCTCAGCATCATATATGGAAAAACAAAATGCCTAAAACTTCCTTATAACAAATCTATTAATAATTTCTCCCAAATGCTGCCAAAAGATAACGTAAAAATCATTTATAGTTGCCCCAATAATTTATTCAGAAAAGTAGTCAACGTTCATCACAGAACAACAGAAGACATAAACCTCGGAGTTTAGAAATTATCCTGCTCAGAATGTGATGAAGTGTATTGGGGACAAACGGGTGGAAAATTGAAAACAAGAATAAAAGAATGTAAAAATTCAGTAAAATACGCACAACAGAATTCCGCGGTATTTCAACACGTCGCCAACAATAATCACCACATAAATTGGAACGAGGCAAAATTTGTTTTCAAATCAAAATGTAGTTATAAAAGTAAAATCATTAAATCTTCCTTAATTAAACAATTCCCTAATTTTAACATTTCAAAAGGACAATGGTCACCTGATTATATAACCACCTTGGCATTTAACAAATTACTTCCTTCTATTGTAAAAGCGGATGACTTGCCACAAAGCCCACGCAGCAATACAGACGCTACCTGATGTGACATGTCCATGTTCCCTCACTCCACCTCTCTCCTCTGTATATAAGATATGTATTTTCTCTTGCCTTTGTATTCCTCTTGAAGAGGATCACAGTAAGAGATCGAAATATACGGAAATCGTTATTTCCTTTCTTTTCTTAAATCCAATCAACAGTGGATTTTTAGTGTACTCATTAATGTGTTACGACAGTGATATATATATATATATATATATATATATATATATATATATGTATATATATATATGTATATATGTATGTCTA
>NC_134777.1:65382430-65384930 GCF_046742065.1 Oratosquilla oratoria
ATGGGGTGGCGAGAGAGGTGAATGCAAGGGTAGTGGGTCAGGGGTTGGATATGGTTAAAGAAAATGGAGAAAAACGGGAAATAAGCCAGTTGTTTGCTGATGACACTGCGCTTTTAGCTGCATCAGAGGAGGGATTGAGGAAGTTAGTGACAGAGTTTGAGAAGGTGTGTGAAAGAAGGAAGCTGAAGATAACTATAGGCAAAATTAAGGTGATGAGATGTACAAAGGGAGAGAGTGACAGCAGGCTTGAAGTGAGCATTAAGGAAGAGAGACTGGAGGAAGTAGATATTTTTAGATATTTGGGTGCGAATGTGGCAGGAAAGGGAGGAGTGTGAGTGGAGGTAGAATGTAGATTACGAGAAGCGAGTAAATGCCTTGGGAAAAAGTGTAATGAGAAGTAGATATCTGAGAATGGATGCTAAAAGGAGGTTATATGAAGGAATAATTGTGCCGACAGCACAGAAACATGGAACATAAGAGAGAAAGGGAGAAGGAGTTTGAATGTGTTTGATATGAAATGTCTGAGAAGTATAATAGGGGTTACTAGGCTAGAGTGAGAAATTAGGAGGTGGGGAGGAGAACAGGGGTGGAAAGGGAGCTGGGAGATAGGGTTAATGAAAGAGTATTAGGATGGTTTTAACACATGGAAAGAATGAGATAAGAAAGATTAGTAAAAGAGGTGTGGAAGGGAGAGGTGAAAGGAATGAATATGAGGGGGCGTCCTAGAATGAGATGGATGGATGGGGTATAAGGGGTATTACGAAGGAGAGGAAGGTTTGTTGAGGAAAGACGGTAGAGGACAGAAGATAGGGATGAATGGAAATGGGCTGTGTACGAATGATGCTGTGATGCATGAGGGGGAGTGTGTGGGGGATGGGGGGTGAGGAAGTATGTATGAGAAATAATTTGAAGCAGAGGGGTGTCGCCGACTTAATGAAGCGGCCTTGCTGTGCATGTGCTGTGTCTTGCGACACTGCTTCTGACCCAGGGTAGTGGACAGGATGCAGGGATGACCCGTCATCCAGTAGGTGCCAAGATGAGAGGGAAGGAGGAGGGTGGAGGGGAGTGGAGTGTGTAGGGGATGGAATGGGTGGGAGTGGTTTCTATGCCTTTTCCTTTTTGGCTACCCCCCATGTAAGGAGGAAAAAGCATTTGGTACATGTATGTATGTATGTATGTATGTATGTATGTATGTATGTATGTATGTATGTATGTATGCATGTATGTATGTATGTATGTATGTATGTATGTATGTATATATATATATATATATATATGTATGTATGAATACGTATATATATATATATATATATATGAGTGAGGCATTGCCTAATGATGCGACGAGACGCTTTTTTGTTCGCTATTAAAGTCGAATGAAATTAAGTCAAAGAAGGAAAAGAAGGAGGTCTTTCAAGACTGTAATTAACAACCCAGATCTTACCACAGGTTGTTTTGAATTCCTTTTAGATAGGATCATCATTCTATTTCTTGAGTATAACTCTGAGGAAGTTTGTTAGCTTCCGCATCTCCGTCACGAGAAAGGGCTTTAAAAACAATCTTGGTGGTCCGAATTCACTCAGAAACCAACGAGAAAAAATATCTTGTATTTAAGTCGTTTCTGTTTTTTCAGGTTCTTAATCATGGCTCTCTTCTCTGAGATTCGATTCATTCGTCAAAAGAAGAAGGCAAAGCCAATCATCTCCTTTCATACACACCTGGAATTTTTTGTTTTTATGTTTTGAGAGCCCTTTCAACGAGGTTTAGCTCAGGTAAGCCACTTTGCAGATGGCATATGAAGTTAAAGTCGGTTTTGGAAGCTTATCAAGTAATTATCTCTTCGTTCTAGTACTTGGCATAGGTAAAGGTAAGAAGTAGGTTAGTATTGCGCAAGGTATTCCTTTCACGAGTAATAATATCAAATCGGACCCGGAAGAATGAAGATGGCCTTCTCCATCTACCTGGCTTGGTGGGATGCTACAGACGTTTGGATGTTAACTCTCTGGAAACTTATCAAAAAAATTCCTTTCTCAGATGATTTTCCTGCTCCAATGCTGACTTCAGGTGCTTAATTTCTGATTTATTTGCCTAAGCTAGATCACCACAATTTGAAAACTAATCGCTATTGAAGACTTTCGTCTGTTGTGACTGGAATCCAACAGGTTTTGCCTATGACCTCCTACTGATTTTGGAAACACACGAAGGCCTTAATGTTCAGTGGAGATGTTGGTCTGTATGTTTTTTTGAAAACGTCATCATGAAGATTGTTATCATGTCGCCTACATCAATTCTGGATTTCAACCTCGTTGTATTTTATGCATGATCCCTTATATAGGCCAGCGTTTGAAGCGGTGGTGTAAAGATTTATTCCTTTGAGTTCTTCTGTGAGATCATGTCCCTGGAGGAGGTCTAGGGATGCATTTGCTTGAGCAGTCTCAGAGTTACTAGTAATTTCTTTTGCGCTAAACAGTATTTTTCACCCCTGGCTTGTCTGTTCTGTAAC
>NC_134777.1:65394930-65409930 GCF_046742065.1 Oratosquilla oratoria
AACGTTACGAACTTCCTCTTATCAGTAGGCTAGGACGGTCCCCTTTACAGTTGACCTTGTAGCGTAAAATTTAATGAACCATGCCTTTGGTCCAACTCGCTGGTGGCAGTGTTCGAATTGCCGTAACCTCGACCTCCGCCGCAGGTAGCGACGCTCTAACCTGTTCAGTCAGCGAGCATCCAAGTGTTATTAATAATATCATAAAATATGTTAGATCTTGTGTGCTTCAATTTCTTTCATGAATCATATGAAGCCTACTCATCATGAATGATAAGCTATGAAATGAAACACACAGGCAATCTAAACGGAATATGTTTATGAAACATAATCGATAACACACGCACGAACATAGGCAATGATTGAGAAGGCTCCATTAAATAAATTTATCGTTGGTATTTGTTGCCATTTCTCTCTCCGGCTATAACGTAATATACGACGCTTCTTACCAGGTGAAACTCCAAGCGTATTTTAAGCTGCCTTGTTATGCATTGGTCTTCCAATAAATTATATATTGCCCGAATTGAGCTGTTGTCCGGATTTCATTCGAATCCGCGCAAAACATCAAAGTAACAAAATGTTTGTGTTTCTATTAATCCATTAAATATTTTACCAAATCATACTTCACATACTCTCACAATAATTCAACAAGAAATGTTATAACTGAACGAAAACTGTCACTGCGAAAACAAATCTTGCTTCATAAGTAACTGGCGGAGAGCTTGAAGTGTTTGGACAACCGGCTTCGACTTGCTTTTGAACATGAAACCTAGCGAAGAATGTTGTACAAAGCTAACCATGCTCCTCACTGTGATATTTCAACTAATTTGCATTCGTCGTGTTTGATAAATGTTATAACCTTGTTTTTAAATAGATAGCTGACATCATTCAGAACATGCGGATGTATACTGTTCTTATACCTGTCGGTTCTTTTTACTGTATTAATAACGTCAGTTAATGTTGTTCTTATAACTGTGGGTACTTTTTATTGTGTAAATAGAATCAGAGGTATTGGCTACTGGTTTATTAAATCTCTTGGGATGCATTTCTTAGGTATGAGTGTGCTGTGTGTGTATATATGTATGCACGCGAATGCACGCGCGCGCGTGTGTGTATGTGCGTGTGTGTGAATATGTGTGTGAGTGTGAGTACGTGTGTGTTGTGCGTGTGTGTGTGTGTGTGTGTTTGTATGTGTATTTACCTAGTTGTACCTAGTTGTATTTTACGGGAAGGGGAGCTATGCTCGTGGGGTACCGTCTTCATATCTCATTTTATCTAAACAATTTGTAAATTCATGTATTGTTTTTGCACACACCACTTTCTCATCTAACTTGTTCCAACTGTCTATTACTCTGTGAGGAAAGCTGTTCTTTTTCAAATCTCTTCTATAGCTGTCTTTTTTTATTTTCTTTCCGTGTCCTCTTGTATTTCTGTCATCCCATTTTATCAGATTCTCTCTATCAGTAATTTCTATGCCTTTCATGATTCTGTAAATAGCTATCAAATCTCCTCTCTCTCTTCTTTGCTCTAGTGTCTGTAGTTCAAGTTTTTCTAGTCTCTCTTCATATGATAGTTTTGAGAGTGTTGGTGCCAATTTTGTAATTGCTCTTTGTATTCTTTCAAGTTTTTTTAATACATTTTTTTGTACTTGGTGACCATATCGTTGCTGCATATTCCAATCTTGGTCTTATCAGAGTGATTAGGATTTTCTTCACCATTTCTTCATCCAGGTATGTAAATGCAACTTTGATTGTTCTTATTAAATTATAAGTTTCTCCAAAAATCTTATTTATATGTTTCTCAGGTGACATATTATTCATAACAATGACTCCCAGGTCCTTCTCATTTTCTACTTTTTTTTATTCCTTCTTCTCCCAATTTATATGCTCCTGTTATTCTGTTTTTGCTTTTTCCAAATTCCATTATACTACACTTTTTTGTATTGAACTCCATCTCCCACTTCCTACTCCATTCCTGTACTTTATTTAGATCTCTCTGTAGTGATTCACAATCTTCTTCAGTTTTCACTCTTTTCAGTAGTTTTGCATCATCTGCAAAGAAGCTCATATAGCTTTCAATTCCTTCATCCATATCATTAATATATATAGCAAACATTATTGGGGCCAGAACTGTTCCCTGCGGAACACCGCTTATTACTTCATCCCATTTTGAGTGCTGGTTTCTTATCACTACTCTCATTTTTCTTTCTTGCAAAAAGTCTTCCATCCAATTTAGTAGTTTGCCCTGTATTCCTCCTTCAGTTTCTAATTTCTTAAGCAACTTCTTATGTGGTACTTTGTCAAAAGCTTTTTTTAGGTCTAAAAATGCACAGTCCGCCCATCCATCTCTTTCTTGTATTATATCTATTAGCCTTGAATAGAAACATATTGAATTGGTGACGCATGATCGTCCTTGTCTGAATCCAAATTGCCTTGGATTTAACACTTTGTTTTTTTCTAAATATTTTACCCATCTACTTTTGATAACTCTTTCACAAATTTTTGCTATTGTACTTGTCAGAGAGACTGGTCTATAGTTGGTAGGTTCTTCTTTATTTCCTCCTTTATATATAGGTACTATATTTGCTTTTTTCCAATCTTCTGGAACTTTTCCTTCTTTCAAGGAACTATTTAGTATGCTATGTATTTTGTCTGCCAGTTTATTCCTGCATTCTTTCAGTATCCAGTTTGCTATTTCATCTGGTCCATGCGATTTTCTGACATCAAGATTACTCAAGTGTGTTAATATTTCATTCTTTGTTACTTCTATTTCTTCCATAGGGGGGACTTTCTCTTTCCATTCGTTCTCTTCGGGTTGTATGTTCTCCCTTGTAAACACTGATTTAAAATGTTTGTTCATAATTTCCGCCATTTCCATTTCCTCAGTGTATTCAACTCCCTCTTGTCTTAATTTCTCCAAGTCTTGTTTGTTTTTCAGTTTATTGTTTACAAATCTGTAGAATAGTTTTGGTTGATCTTTACACTTTTCTATGATATCTTTTTCATATTTTCTCTTTTCCTCTCTGCACGTTTGTACATATTCATTTCTATAACAGGTATATATTTTCTATTTTTCAGGTCTTCTGTCTTTTTTCCATCTGGTCCAGGCTTTGTCTCTTTTGTCTTTTAACTCCCTACAACTTTTGTTGTACCAGCATTTTACATATTCTTTTTCTTGTTTTTGTCTTGGGACATACTTTTCCACTCCTTTTTTGTAAATTTTTGTCAAAATATTCCATTTCTCTTCTACTGTTGTTTCTTCTTTGTATATTTCTTCCCAGTTTTCCTTTTGAAAGAATTCTCTTATTTTATCAAAGTTTGTTTTTTTCATACATTATTCTTCCTTTTCTATATTGTTCATTTCTTTTCATATATTTTTCTTCATTAAGTTCCAGTTCAATCAATATGTGGTCACTTTTACTTATTGGTGTTTTATATTCAATTTTGTCCACTATTCTAGGTTCAGATGTAATTATTAGGTCTAGTCTCGATGGCTCTTCTTCATTTCTATACCTAGTGTTCTCCTGTATCCATTGTGTCATTGTATGGTCAGTAACCATCTCAAGTAGAGCGTTTCCCCATGAGCCGTCTCCACCCTTTACTGTCATTTCTTCCCAGCAGATTTCTTTGCAATTAAAGTCGCCCATCATAACTATTTTTCCTCCCTCTTCCATTATCTTGTTTAATGTTATCTTTGTGTCCTCTAACATACTTTTATGTTCACTCTCTTCCCATGAGGCTGTTTTCGGGGGCACATAATTTATCACAAACTTTCTGCTCTTCTTATCTCTGTCTTCTACTTCCATCATTATCATCTCTACTGTATTCTTTCCATATGTGACACACTTCACGTTTATATCCTTCTTAGTCAGGAACATAACTCCACCCCCTTCCTTTTTCACTCTGTTTCTAATCCAATAATTATATGCATCATGTCCTACACTGTTGGGTGGTAGTGGACCTTTTAATTTTGTTTCTACAATTCCCATTATGTCTGGTTCTTTTTCTTTCAAATAATCATTCAGTTCATTCAATCCTGTTATTAATCCATCTATATTTGTGTAAGACACTCTTAGTTTTCTGCCACTTCCATTGTGTTCTCTGTTTCCCTTTTGTTTTTCTCTTGTATGTCGACTTTCTTTAGTTTCATATTCACTACTCTCCAATAGAATCTTTCTTTTTCTGACTCCGTTCTTATCTCGTTTTTTCCTTAGCTTCAAGTCTTTTCTGTTTTTCTTCCTCTCTTTCCTCTTCATTCATTTCCCTTTTTATCCATACCTTTTTATATTGTTCACTTGTTGCTAGTTTCCCTGTTTTGGATAAGATATTCTCAGCCGTAGTTTGTGACTTGAATTTAATCTTAATTGGTCTGGTCTTGTCTGTACTATATTTCCCGAGCCTGAATTTCTCTTCGATTTGTTTCATTATTTCTGGTTCATCTTCCTGAACTAATTCTAGTAAATTTCTTACTTTTTCATTTTCCTCTTTGATTCTTGTGGTTCTATCTGGGTTATGTTTCTCTTCCATTCCTAATATAATTATACATTTCTTTCTGTCTGCTAAGTCTCTTACTATATTCTCCTTCTGTCTCATCACTTTAATAACTGAGTTTTCAGTTTGTTCATTCATTTGCTGTCTGATTATGTCAGTGAATGCAACTTTGCTATTTTCCTGGATTTTTTTCCAACCCTCCTTGTTCTCCTTATTATTCTCCTTTAAGACTTTATTCTCTTCTTTTACTTCTTTTAACTGTTTTTTTAATTCTTCAATTTCATTAGTTAAGTTTTTGTTCGCCTTCTCTAGTTCTTCCAATTTTTCAACCCTCTGTACAATGTTGTTAACATGACCGAACCTACGCTCCAAGTCCTCGATCATCTTATCAACCTTCTCTTCTAGTCTTGTCAGTCGGGGGGGGTTTGTGTCCCCCCCACCCTCTTTAAATCCCTGGAAAATATTCTCATCACTTTCTACTGTATTGCTCTTATCTATACTTCTAATCTTTACATTTTTATTAGACATTTCATCGTCGCTCAGCTGGTCGGGGGGCCGTTTGTTTACCTCTCGCCTGTCTGCCTGGGCCAAGTCCTCTCCTTCCTCATTTCCTTCCATTTCCCTCAGCAATCCCTCCCCTTCTCCTCTTTCCCTACTTTCCCACTACCCCACGAACAATTTCCCCCCACCATGTAAATACAATAGGCACTTCTCTTCGCGTTGGGATCCACGAAACTTCAATTTTCTTCAGAACGTCTTCTAAGCCGTCCGTTCGTTGAAGTGTGTGTGTGTGTGTGTGTGTGTGTGTGTGTGTGTGTGTGTGTGTGTGTGTGTGTGTGTGTGTGTGTGTGTGTGTGTGTGTGTGTGTGTGTGTGTGTGTGTGTGTGTGTGTGTGTGTGTGTGTGTGTGTGTGTGTGTGTGTGTGTGTGTGTGTGTGTGTGTGTGTGCTTCAAGTTAAATATCTTGTAGATTAAGTAAAACTAGAAAACTAATTTGTAGTAGTATTAACAACCATACTTCAATCATCAGTTCAATAATATATTTGATTCACTGAACATAATGACAAAATAACAAATATATTGTTCGTAACACACTGGACTCTCATGAATAGCCATTGCGCAATAACAAATGTCATGCACAAATCAACTCTGCCCTGGGGAGGTCTGACAAGCAGCCAACCTTACCTCTGAATGTCAGCTAAAACACTCTATCAATTGGTTCATCAGCAGATTGATGAGATAGCTCACAGGATCTCTTCCAAAAGAGACTACCTTCAATGCATACAATCAACGGATTATTCAAACACAACACGACACAGCCATGTGTAAAAGAAAGAAAAAGGCCTACTAGGCGATTTAAGGCAATGAAGTTGTCTAAGCGTTGACAAGGTTTTTGTCATCAATCAATGCTTAACTTTCGTGAAATTGTAATGAATGTAATATACAAGCCGCTGATGGTAAAATTGTTTCACTGGATAAAGTAAAGAAAAATAATTACATTTTATCTATATTATGCCCGCCTTCCTCTCACTGCCCTCTCTTCCATTATCATCTCTCCATCTGCACCTTTTACCTTTTCCTCTCTACTTGATTCGCCTCCTTTTTCTCTTTTAATTTCCTTCCAAAACATCTTTTTATTACTTTCATAATTTTCTGCCATACTCTTACCCTATTTCACATCTGCTCTCCTCTTTAGTTCCTTTATCTTATGCTTAACTTCCCTTCTCTTTACTTTGTACCTCTCATACGATTCCCTCGTCCTAATTTGTAGCCAATCTATGAATGCCTGCTTCTTCTCTTCTACACCTTTCTTTGCTTCCTCATCCCATCACTCATTACCCTTCCTTCTATTTCCTCCCGCCATCTTTGCACACCTTATGACTCCCTCCTTGAATCATCCCCATTCCTCCTCCACTCCTAGTTCTACTCTATCCCTCACTCCCTTCCACTCCTCTCTCAGCTTCTTATACTCCTTCTCCTTTTCTTTCTCATTTGAGCAGTTCACTCTAAGTACCTCCCTACCTTCTGCCCTTTTCCTCTTTCTCCACTCTCAATTTACCTTCCACCAGAAAATTATTTTATATTCCCCCACTCTCTCCCCTTAGAACATGTACATCCTTAACTCTTCCTGCCATACTCCTTGTCACCACTATATAGTCCATTAACGCTCTATCTGGCACCCTTCTATCCACCACCCTTTCCCATGTGTACTTATGCTTGACATTCTTCTTAAACACTGTATTTGCTATCATCAACTCTCTTTCAAGACACATCTCCACCATCAAAATTCTCTACTACGATTTTTACCTGGAACTCCATACTTCCCAATCACTCCATCTATTGGTTCGTTTTCTACCCAAGCATTAAGGTCTCCCAATACAACTACATTGATATTTCTCCCTAATCCCGCTATGGAGTCATTTATATCTACCCAAAAAGCCTCCCTTTCCTCTACGCTCTTCTCACTACCAGGCCCATACGCACTTACAAAAACCCACATCTCCCTTCCCAGCTTCGCCATCATCCACATCAACCTTCATGAAGCCTCCTTCTACTCCACTACACACTTACCTATCTCTTCATTTACTAGTATAACCACCCCTTCTCTCCATCGTCCTCTCTTCACTCCTGAGTACCTCCCAGCTATAATCCCAAACTCACACTCGCCCTTCCCTTTCATTTTAGTTTCACTCAAAGCCAGCACATCCATCTTTCTTCTCGCAAACATACTGCCTATGTCTTCCCTTTTACTCTCATATGTATCACATCCACGCACATTAAAAGACCAAAACCTTAGAGTACTGGTTGGAAAACTCCCAGATCCTCTTATGCCTTTACTTTCTTTTAGGAATGTCCCCTTTGGGGCTACAGGTAGTAGGACTCCTAATCCCATCCCTCGTCCCGTTTTTGTCGCCTCTTACGACTCAAGTGGAAATAAATGTTGGAATCATTCTCTTCCCCCACCACAGGCTAGGCGAAAAAAAGGAAATGAATATCTAGAGAAATGGTACAGGACAGTAAAATGGGTTGGGGGGCTGCATAACGGAGGGACAGCCGTAGAATAAAAGTGTCATCATTTCTCTATGAACAGAGTTTTCCTCTATCACAGACAAAATTATGTGTGGCTCTGGTCCGTACGGACGCCCCATATAGACCCTAAAGTATCAACTGCATGCTACTCTGCCACAATAACATGCAGCCAATACCCCAGGCGGGGTGCAGCCAATACCCCAGTCGGTGGGCAGAGTATTTTAGGGAGTTGCTAAATGTGAAGGAGGATAGGGAGGGAAAGGTAGTTGCAGTGGGAAGCGCTAAGTAAATGAGAGTGATGAGTTAGGTTAGGTTAGGTTAGGGAAAGATGAAGTGAAAGCAGCTGTTAAGACGATGAGAGCAGGTAAGGCACCTAGGTTAGATGGATGCCATGAAGAATATCTGAAGAAAGGAGGTACAGTTATGGTGGACTGGCTGGTGATGTTATTTAATGTTTGTTTAAGAAAGGGTAGAGTGCCGGAGGACAGGAGGAGTGCCTGTATAGTTCCGCTTTACAAGGGAAAGAGGGACAAGTGTGATTGTCGTAGTTTCAGAGGGATCACCTCGTTGAGTGTAGTTGTGAAGGCTTATGGGAGGGTCTTAATTGAGAGGATTAGGAGAGGAACAGAGGGAGTAATTGGTGAGGAACTGTGTGGCTTTAGGACAGTTAGGGGTTATGAAAATTAGATTTTTGTGGCAAGACAGATATGTGAGAAAGCTATAGGAAAAGGTACGAATATTTTTTTTGGGCTTTTATGGATCTGGAAAAGGCTTACGACAAGGTAGATAGGAAGGCACTGTGGGAGGTACTGCAGATATATAGGATAGGAGGAAAGCTGTTAAGAGCAGTCAAGAGTTTTTACGAAAGTAATAGAGCTTGTGTCAGGATTAGAAATGGAGAGTGAATGGTTTGAGGTAAAGGTGGGACTTCGTCAGGGATGTGCTATGTCGCCCTGGCTGTTCAATCTTTACATGGATGGGGTGGTGCGAGAGGTGAATGCAAGGGTAGTGGGTCAGGGGTTGGAGATGGTTAAAGAAATAGGAGAAAAGTGGGAAATAAGCCAGTTGTTGTTTTCTGACGAAAGTGCGCTTGCAGCAGGATCAGAGGAGGGATTGAGGAAGTTAGTGACAGAGTTTGAGAAGGTGTGTGAAAGAAGGAAGCTGAAGATAAATGTGGGTAAAAGTAAGGTGATGAGATATACAAGGGGAGAGAGTGACAGCAGGCTGGAAGTGAGCATTAAGAGTGAGCGACTGGAGGAAGTGGATAGTTTTAGATACTTGGGTGCAAATGTGGCAGGAAAGGGAGGAATGGCGGTGGAGGTAGAATGAAGATTGAGAGAAGCGAGTAAATGCCTTGGTGGATTGAAAAAAGTGTAAAGAGAAATAGGCATCTGGGAATGAATGCTAAGAGGAGGTTATATAAAGGAGTGATTGTGCCAACAGCACTGTATGGGGCAGAAATATGGAACCTAAGAGAGGAAGAGAGAAGGAGTTTGAATGTGTTTGAGAAGAAATATCTGATAAGCTAGATAGAGTGAGAAATGAGGAGGTGAGGAGAATAGGGGTGGAAAGGAAGTTGGGAGATAGGGTTGATGAGAGAGTATTAGGATGGTTTGGACACATGGAAAGAATGAGTGAAGAAAGATTAGTAAGAGTTGTGGAAGGCAGAGGTGGAAGGAGGGAATATGAGGGGCCGTCCTGGTATGAGATGGATGGATGGGGTAAAAGGGGCATTACAAAAGAGAGGAATATCTGTTGAGGAAGGACGGGAGAGGACAGAAGATAGGATGAATGGAGAAGGGTTGTGTATGGATGATGCTATGATGCATAAGGGGGAGTGGGGGTGGGGTGTGGGTTGAGAAAGTATGTATGAGAAATAATTTGACGCTGCCCGAAGGGATTTCTCCCCGTCTTCTCCTTTTCTGCAAGAGGGGAACGAGAGGGGGGGGGGTCGCCGAATTCATGAAGCGGCCTTGCTTTGGATGTGCTGTGTCTTGCGACACTGCTTCTGACCCAGGCCAGTGGACAGGATGCAGGGATGACCCGTAATCCAGGAGGTGCCTTGATAAGAGGGAGGGAGGAGGGTGGATGGGAGTGGAATATGTATGGAATGGAATGGGTGGGAGTGGTTTCTATGCCTTTTTCGTTTTTGCTACCCCTCGTGTAAGGAGGAAAAAGCATTTGGTATATGTATGTATGTATCTATATTATGGAAAGAGTAGAACACGGGAAGCGTAAGAGATGTACAAGAAAAAGAGGAGAAGCAAAATGTAAGATAAAGAAAGAGGAGAGTAGATGTAAAATGGTGTAGGAATATGACAAAAAAGAGAATAAAGATATGGTTTGGTAGAAAGTTAAGAGAGTGAAGAGGAGTGAGTCAGGTAGAGAGGAAAAGGTAAAAGATGTAGATGGACAGATGTTAAAGGAAATGAAGGCTGTTATTGTTTATCATTATTTTATTTACATTTATAAATTAGCCTTAATTTGATTATAAGTGAATTTTTTTGTATTAATCCGATATCTTCCAATGTATTTATTCAATATGTGTGTGTGCATTTGGTATGAAATATCAAGATTAGATGTATAAGTCCATATAAGCACATATGTTTTCATATAAAAGTGTATTATTATTGGTATGTAAACATATGTATATCTAGGACACAAAACCCTTTCGTGTTTTCTTCTTCGCTCCTTCCCTTCGACTCCGCCGATCCCCGGAGGAACTCGTCTGTCATCAGGTCACGGAGAACTTCAGTCGTTGACTTCAGCCAGTTGGAACGATCCTTCACGTCGACCGTAAAGTGACGGAGGCGGGACTCCCAAATATTTGCATATCCCCGTCTCGCCATTCTCATTGTAATAGCGGATACTGAGTTATTAAGGGCCAGACAAAGCCTTATCAAGACGCTATTGTACAGCTAACGACAGCCATTCACGTGCATTTTATTTGGATTGTGTGAACAAGCCAAGTGCGAGCAAGCTATTGGTGCTGGCTGCATCTCTCCGGCAATTCGCGAGTTTAATTGACGCGGACGGACACGTAAAGTTGCGGGCAGGGCGACCGCATGCATATATAGACACTAAGATCCGTATTCAAGAAACCGGCCGTGCGTCCAATGCCATTGTGTATAAACACGATGTGGGGCAACACTCAAGATGTCTTGGTCATTTCTACGATAAACTATTACTCTCTTGTCCAAGCTGTTCATGAACATCCCACTGAGCACACGGTGGCATCGCGTACCACGTCTCTTTAGGGTGAGACCGTCTTAAACGCTGTTACGATCTCGGACAAGGATCGGGAGTTATCGTACATCGTCACCTGCACCACAGTGGCGCCGGATGCCCGAAGAACTTCCTGAATACGGTCTCAGGAGAGGCGAGCAGCCACGCACCCAGCTTCCTTATATGTGTTCTAGTATATATTACCAAAATAACAATGTCAGATTTCATGGCTTTCGCGAATGATTTAATGTTCGGGAATATATGTTTGTATATATGTATATGAGTATATTTATCTGTATAAGGGCATTAAGTGTATGCGTATGAGTATGAGCATGCATATGCGTATATGTATGTGTGTCTATAAGATACTTTTGTATTGGCATGTATATTTGTATTTGTTAGTGGATGAGTATGTGAAAACGTACGTATATTTGTATATATATATATATATATATATATATATATATATATATATATATATATATATATATACGTGTATGTGTGTGTGTGAGTACGTCTAGTTCTACGTGTATGTGTATGTACATGTGTATGTGCATGTGTTGTGTGTGTATGTGTATATATGTCCACGTGTAAAAATGTATGTTTATATGCATTTATATTTGTATTTACAGGTAAACAACATATATTATGTAAGTATATATAGACTAGCAAACAATATAACACAAAGATAATATATACGTATATACATATATACATATATATATGTATATATATATATATATATATATATATATATATATATATATATATATATATATATATATGCAAAGTAGACCACTTGGAAATAAGAAACTAACGAAGCAGAGCGCTTTCGTATATTACATCTTCAGTGCAACAAGTACAATGGTACTTGTTGCACTGAAGATGTAACATACGAAAGTGCTCTGCTCCGTTAGTTTCTTTTTTCCCCAGTGGTCTACTTTGCATAAGTGAACACACGTACCCGTGTTCGAATTAGCATATATATATATATATATATATATATATATATATATATATATATATATATAGATATATGTGTGTGTGTGTGTGTGTGTGTGTGTGTGTGTGTGTGTGTGTGTGTGTGTGTGTGTGTGTGTGTGTGTGTGTGTATACACACACACACACACACACACACACACACACACACACACACACACATATATATATATATATATATATATATATATATATATATATATATATATATATATCACAACTAACACCACAGTCGGACGAAAGAAAGAGTTGCGTAAGCGGAACTATATATTTCGATTGCTACCTGCAATCCTCTTCAGTAGTACAAAGTGGCAGGGAGGAGGCTATCTTAAGTAGCAACCTCTTACAAAAGAAAGGGAACACGAGAAAATACAGAACATCACTGCCCCAGCCCTAGTTGACCTGAGGCTGACACGAGGTCGGGTCAGGGGGAGGGGGAGGAAGCTTGTTGACAATATTTTTGGTGATGAATAGTCCTGAAATGATGTCTGGGGTCCATTGACCCTTGGAAATATTCATCGTGGGCAGATAATCAATTAATGTTGATTCCACCATTTTCCTTCTGAACCCACACCCCGATTTGTAAATGAGATCAGATTTCTCCCAGTCCATCCGGTGATTAAATTTATCAACGTGTTGAAACACTGCTGAATTTATTTGGCCATATCTAATCGACCTTTTGTGTTCATTTAATCTTGTCGGTAGGTCTCTTCCCGTCTGGCCAATGTATGAAAGGTCACAATCTTTACATGGGAGGGAGTAAACACCTGGGATATGTTCTTCCTTCAACCTCTGGTGAACATTAACAACTTTTTTATTAATAGTGTTAGGGTAGTTATGAATTAAATTTACTTTCTCTTTGGGAAGAAACTTGGACAATTGACTGATGGACTCTGAGAAGGGGATGACTAGGGGATTTTGTCTCTCTTTCTTTAACTTAGTGGAAGGGTGTTTGAAAAAACTTGCTCTGGCTTGACTAAGGGCTTTATCCAGAAACCAATGAGGGTAGGCTAATTTTGTTAATTGGGACTTGATGGAAGTTAATTCGTGTTCTAAAAATTGGGGGCTACAAATCCTAAAGGCTCGGAGAAAAAGTCCCGAAGCTACACTCCTTTTAATGTGATCTGGGTGATGACTGAAGAAATGGAGGTAACTACCTGAATGAGTGTTCTTTCTAAAAACAGTAAAGGCAAGCTTATTCCCATTCTTCATGATTAATATGTCTAAAAAGGGGATTTTATCATCTTTTTCCCATTCCACTTTGAACTTGATGTTGTTTGTTAAATTATTAAGTTTATCTAGAAAAATATCAAAGGGACCCCAACTCTCATCCCAAAGAGTGAAAATATCATCAACGTATCTTAACCAAATCATACCTGGGGGTTTAATTGTTGGAAGAAGAACACTCTCAAAGTATTCCATGTAAAGATTAGCCAGAACAGGAGAAAGATTCGAACCCATGCTACAACCATGCTACAACCACATTGTGATCCTCAATAAGAAACTTTTTAGGTTATGTAATAACAGCATTTGGTCTAAGTTTGCTTCTTCTGATAATGTCGTCAATCTTTCTAGCACAGTACTTTCAAAATCACAATTAGAAGTGTTAGGTCTTGGTTTGAATTTTGCTTTAAAACCGGAAAAACACATGCTATGGACTTCCTGGTAGGTTTTGATAAGTTCTTGTCCCATAATAATTATGATAAAGACCTATTATGTCTCAAAGGCGTGCTCTTGAACAGCATTTCAGATTGTTTCAAGGACAACAATGGTCTACCCAAACGTTACCAAATGGGTATAGAAGAATTAAAAAAACTAAGTAACATAATTATCACCAAGGCAGATAAAGGGGGTAAAGTAGTTGTTTTAGACCTAGACTCGTATGTTGAAAAAGCTATGGAGCTTCTTAATGATCAAAATACATACGAGAAACTCACCAAAAACCCCTTAAAAGACATGGCTGCCTCTTTTAATAAGCAAGTTCGTAAGATCACCACTAGTGAACAAGTGTCCAAACTTAAAGTTTTTACTCCCAAGCTCCCTTATTTTTATGGCCTCCCCAAGTTACATAAAGAGGGTACCCCATTAAGGCCCATTATTTCCAACAGGGGTTCTTGTTCCAGCAAACTCTCTAAATGGCTTGCGGGTTTATTATCACCATTTGTGGGCAAATTTTCCAATTCCCATTTGAAACATTCAGAAGATTTCATCCAGAAAATAAAGGAGATTAATATAGTAGGCCGTCGCTTATTAAGTCTTGATATTATCTCATTATTTACGAACATTTGTGTTGATGATGTTTTGTCCTTTCTAGAAACTAAGCTACAACCATTCCAAGACAAATTCCCCCTTCCGGTTTCCAAAATCATTGCTCTTGTACGCACCTGCGTGTCATCTAATGTCTTTTCCTTTCAAAATCGGTTTTTCAGGCAAAAGTTTGGTTGTAGCATGGGTTCGAATCTTTCTCCTGTTCTGGCTAATCTTTACATGGAATACTTTGAGAGTGTTCTTCTTCCAACAATTAAACCCCCAGGTATGATTTGGTTAAGATACGTTGATGATATTTTCACTCTTTGGGATGAGAGTTGGGGTCCCTTTGATATTTTTCTAGATAAACTTAATAATTTAACAAACAACATCAAGTTCAAAGTGGAATGGGAAAAAGATGATAAAATCCCCTTTTTAGACATATTAATCATGAAGAATGGGAATAAGCTTGCCTTTACTGTTTTTAGAAAGAACACTCATTCAGGTAGTTACCTCCATTTCTTCAGTCATCACCCAGATCACATTAAAAGGAGTGTAGCTTCGGGACTTTTTCTCCGAGCCTTTAGGATTTGTAGCCCCCAATTTTTAGAACACGAATTAACTTCCATCAAGTCCCAATTAACAAAATTAGCCTACCCTCATTGGTTTCTGGATAAAGCCCTTAGTCAAGCCAGAGCAAGTTTTTTCAAACACCCTTCCACTAAGTTAAAGAAAGAGAGACAAAATCCCCTAGTCATCCCCTTCTCAGAGTCCATCAGTCAATTGTCCAAGTTTCTTCCCAAAGAGAAAGTAAATTTAATTCATAACTACCCTAACACTATTAATAAAAAAGTTGTTAATGTTCACCAGAGGTTGAAGGAAGAACATATCCCAGGTGTTTACTCCCTCCCATGTAAAGATTGTGACCTTTCATACATTGGCCAGACGGGAAGAGACCTACCGACAAGATTAAATGAACACAAAAGGTCGATTAGATATGGCCAAATAAATTC
>NC_134777.1:65417430-65419930 GCF_046742065.1 Oratosquilla oratoria
ATATATATATATATATATATATATATATATACATATATATATATATATATATATATATATATATATATATATATATATATATATATATTCATAGTGTAAATGGGCAGGAGGTTTTCCCTCAAGCATACTTCATTAAAATGAATGGCAAGCTTGTTATGACAGAGCTTCTTGTCGTATTTTTCTCTCTTTCTTAGAGTGATCTTGCCTTCTGTAGGCAGTAACCTTAATAAATCTCCGTATGTCATGTTGTGGAATAACATACATAATCTATAAATAAGCCAAAACGCGTTTTCACACCTCTTGGTGCTTCCTCAGTGGCAGGTACGAATCTAAGGGCTGGGCTGGTGTGTGTGGGTATATATGGGACAGGCTGTGGGATTTTGTCTAGTTGTCGGTGTGGGATTTTGTCTGGTCGTCGATGTGGGATTTTGTCTGGTTGGCGTCGCCGGAGCTCCGTGTCGTTCTGTAGGTTGGAGGGTGGCGTGCATCTGTGTTTTTTGTCTCATTTTCACTGGGGAATGATCTTCTCACACTTGGTAGGATTTTTAAGTCCTCGAGTTGGGTATTCATTCCCGGGGATAGATCCTTGATATACAGAGCCTCTAATATAGGTCATGTCGTATATAGGTACACCTGCAAATATGGGAACTGTGCGACCCATCCTACTACCTATATCGGCATGACCACCATGAGGCTCTCGCGTCGTCTGTCATATCACCTAAACTCAGGAGCACCTAAAAATCATCATAGCGAAGTCCATCAGGCAAAATTAAGAAGAGAAGACCTAACCCAGAATACGGAGATTATAGATCACAACAAAGACCCACGACGTTTACCTATATTAGAGGCTTTGTATATCAAGGATCTATCCCCGGGAATGAATACCCAACTCGAGGACTTAAAAATCCTACCAAGTGTGAGAAGATCATTCCCCAGTGAAAATGAGACAAAAAACACAGATGCACGCCACCCTCCAACCTACAGAACGACACGGAGCTCCGGCGACGCCAACCAGACAAAATCCCACATCGACGACCAGACAAAATCCCACACCGACAACTAGACAAAATCCCACAGCCTGTCCCATATATACCCACACACACCAGCCCAGCCCTTAGATTCGTACCTGCCACTGAGGAAGCACCAAGAGGTGTGAAAACGCATTTTGGCTTATTTATAGATTATGTATGTTATTCCACAACATGACATACGGAGATTTATTAAGGTTACTGCCTACAGAAGGCAAGATCACTCTAAGAAAGAGAGAAAAATACGACAAGAAGCTCTGTCATAACAAGCTTGCCATTCATTTTAATATATATATATATATATATATATATATATATATATATATATATATATATATATATATATATGTATCTTGGGTCAAATTAAATTTTAAATTATATGTTATTATAAGAAGTGAAATGCTGAAGATTGTAACGTCATGTCGTCGTTACTTGGAACACTACGTCATGTCTCTTCCTCTGATTAGCTGGGACCCGGAAAGGTTCTGGCTTGAGAAGCGTTACAAAATCACCACGTCAACACAGGGGCGCGAGGCGTTTTGCAAAACCACCCAAAAGTCAGAGAACCCATCCAATTAATTTTTTAGTAGTACTAAGATTTATTTGATTTGAATAGATTTTTTTTTATAGATTTTAAATATTGTGGGATTGCTATTTGATATGCTATCTGATTGCTAAAGGACATTTTTAGCATATCAATATATGGAGCAGTGTTATATAGACTTGCCACAAGTATACAAGGAACGGTATAAGCCGTATGTGAGGACGATATGCTCAGGCTCACTCGATTCCTCCAAGAGTTTTCTCATCTTGGTGACATTTGCTACATTGTCTGTCACAACACTTCCAATGTGACAACCAAAATCTTGTTCAGCCTTCTTGATCGAATTTTGTACAAGTTGTAGAAGATATTCAGCAGTGTGAAGTTTATCTGATGTGTCTATTGTGTCAACTAAATAAATCTGACCAGTGGATGTTGGTAGAGTGACACATTATGGGCTCATTATGGATATTAGACCACCCATCAATTGAAAGACATACAGTTTCATTATTCAGGTCATCTGCACACTTTTTATATTCCTTTTCATACACAAGATCCAAGTACTTATCAGCAATATATTTTCTGGATGGAGGAATATAACCTGGCCTCAGGTTCTGAACCATCTTGAGAAACTGAGGATGCTGAACAAGACGAAATGGTGAATTTGTGGCAAATATTGTTCTTGCAACTTCTTTGTCGAGATTTTCCTTTTGAGAGGCTGAAGTTTTTATGATAAATCTGTCCAGAGATGATGATGACTTTCTTTTAGATGAAAATGATTTAGCAGAAGTGGCGCCTATGGAGGAGTCTGATAGTAACCTTTTTAATGGTGGAGTCAGGTATGCAGATAATTCAAGTGAAGCCGATGATGAAGGGATTGAAGCTGTTGATACAGATCCTGAAATGGAAACAGAAAATTTTAGCATATTGC
>NC_134777.1:65424930-65434930 GCF_046742065.1 Oratosquilla oratoria
ATACATGTATATATATACATATATATGTATATATATGTATATATATATATATATATATATATATATATAAATGTTATGATTTTTTTCGCCTCCGCCCTAGATATGGACCAAAAGGTCTCCTGTTGGCATGCTCTGACTTTATATATATATATATATATATATATATATATATATATATATATATATATATATATATATATATATATATATATATATATATAAATTTTGTGTGTGTGTGTGTGTGTGTGTGTGTGTGTGTGTGTGTGTGTGTGTGTGTGTGTGTGTGTGTGTGTGTGTGTGTGTGTGTGTGTGTGTGTGTGTGTGTGTGTGTGTGTGTGTGTGTGTGTGTGTGTGTGTGTGTCTGAATTGCAGTTTTGCCTCGCTGGTAACTTTATCAAAAGCTTTCAGGAAACAATTAGCTGAAGGAACTTAGAAGAGCAGTTCAAGATATATAACTTGGTGGTATTTGCTAATAACTTCAGACTGGAAGATCTGAAACCCACACACTTGAGAATAGCAGCGTTGAAATACTTTACCGAATGCACCTCAAGTCCTAAGCTCCTTCAGCTTAGAAATACTTTATCAGTTGCATTTCAAGACTTAGGTTTATCTTTCCAGTTTTTTATTCACTTCGTGAGATATCCATTATAAAAAGAATTGTAGTTTCGAAAACAAATTTGGTAGCATAGATGCACATGTATGGATGCTTATCTTGCAGCAATATTATAGAAACAAAAATGATACGTGCCCAATTAACCCTTTTCCAGCTTGGTGGTATTTTTTATTTCTGTTTTCACTGTCGACTGAATATTCTGTTCATTAACGTAGTACCCTTTTGGAAGCAAAGGAAGTGGGAATCTTTACATATACGAAACCAAAGCTACCCTTACATAAGAATCACTTATTAATCCATTAGATCATAATAGTGAATGATATAATGATTATTAAGATATTGATTTAGCATACATCATTTAACTATTAATACCCTTTTCATTCATATGACATATGGACTTCCACTCTCATTAAAAATAATTATTTTCTCAATTTGTAAAAGTCCTTGGATTCTTTGTTTACAAAAAAAAAGTCTTGAACATTTCATTTGTGGGCGTAAACAAAAGGAGAGTCATTATATCGAGAATTACACGTTGAGTTCAACAATATTCTTGGTTTATCAACTTTAGTCTCTCGATTAATTAATTAAATGAGAAATAACAAAAGGAGGAAATATTACTTTGTAAGGAATGTCTCAAATTCAATTTGACTGAATAAAATCACCTGGCAGCATTATAAAAGATATATATATATAATTTTGTATAGAATTTAATGAAGAAGGATGTTGACATAAATCAATGTTCTACAGCCCAAAAGTTACTCTATGGTGAACAAAATTATTTGGTGGGAATCAAAACTAAATATTCAAATGTCAAAATTCTTTGGCTTCTATGGGACTAAGTATAGGAGTCTTTGTCTCAGATGACTAAGATAGCTTGGTGACAGAGAGAATATGTCAACTAAGTTTATTGTCGCGTTGAAGATTGTCTTTGGTTATGACGGGTGCCTGCAAGATCGCCAACGAAGCTGCCCATTTTCAAAGCCTGCCAAGCCACTATATTCACCAACAGGTGCGGGCCTGAGGGGCTGACGCTCGATCTTGGGATAACACCCAAGATATCTTTCTCAAACAATTTCAGTTGTAAGTCTTACATTTCTTTACACAACGATAGCTGACAATCGGTTACTGCTTTCCTTCTCCCTACCAGTTTCAGCTAGTGACATAGAGTATTATTACTTAAATATAACAAGGAAAGCAATGCAATATTTCTTCATAGATATATCGGTGGGAGGTTCCGAGTGCCGTTGTCATCCAATGTGGCTGTGAGAGTTTTTGTACTCGGTGAAACTCAAAGGAAACAATTAACTAATTAGCTCTTACATATGTTGAGGGAATTTCGCCTCGGCGGAATAAAAACATAATATAACACCCAGAATAAAACACCAAAGTTTTTTTTCTTGCAGCAAAAGTCACGAACCCTTATAATTAAATGGAAGCTTAAAAAAAGAAAGAAAAAAATACATGTGTGGTCTGAACCTTTATTTGTACGAGGTTTTACTTGTTACAGTTTTATCAAGTATATAGTCGTGCTACACATACCTGAGAATAAATAAAAAGATCGGGGGAACGTGGGAAGTTCGATCATTGGAGACTAGAAAAAGTTGAAGGTTAGGTAATTGCCTTTATGAGGATCATTTGCTCACCACCGACGAACAAATTTGAAAGGGGAAGAAATAGAGTGAGGGGGTATTTGTCCACTGGTGATGGACAAAATCATGAGAGGAAAAGGATATAGAGGGTAACTAGGGTTAACCATCATACAGTATATTCTTTATTCATCGGCGGTGAACAAATGACCTGCGCGCACAGACAGTTGCTCCCTCTCCTCCTTGACCTTTCCCTGGGTTCAGTGACCTCTCCTCGTTCCCCTGGATCTTCGTATTTGTTCTCAGATATGTGTGTCACGATTATGTACTTGATAAAGCTGTAATAAGCGAACTAATAATGATTCGTTCTCACATACTGTAATGTTTCTTTTGATAGATATATGGACAAATGTCAATTACATACGAATCTTTCAATGTTGTTTAGACTAAAACCAAACAACTTCATTCAACCAAAGAATAAGTTCTGGTTTAAATGAGATCAAAATATTTTAGAATAAGCTTTTCATTTTGGTTACCGTTTGCCATTTTCTTTCTAAGACCAAACGTTCTTATGCCTTTAAGAGATGATCCCTGCTGGAAGAGGCTGAAACTGTCTCGACCCCTTCCGTACCTTGTGGCACTGTACCTTCTATTCTGCCTTTTGCCTTGCCAGGTGTCTTCATTTATTCATGTACCCCCCTTTCACCTCCCAAAATCTCCCCAGTAGCGAAAAACAGATAACATAATTCGCCACATTTTTTTCATCTTGGGGGCCAGCTGGTTATGTCATCTACTGCCACGGCTTTTTCTCAATAGCGATGGTACTATTTCAACGACACATGTACCCTCTCTCTATCAATGGGGATTATACATGGAAATAAGCACATCTTCAATAGTAATATATATAAACATCTATTCCATAACGATGTAGATAATACATTGACGTGGTCAACCCCTCATAATAATGTGTAAGATTCATAAACATAGACACCTCCTCAACAGCAATTAGGATAATGCATAACCGAAAACTCATCTTCGGTAGCACTGAGAGTAATACATTGAGACATGTCTACTTGGATTCTGGGAAATGAGACGGTTTGACTCAGTTGGGGGACTTTTTTTTTCAAACTATAATAGTCCCTTTACTGTAATGGCGCGCTTGACGGGATTTATTTTGGTTAGAAATGAATGATTGTACACAGGTAAGGCCCAGGATGCAGAAGTACATCACTTGTCATAAAAAAAATCTGTAAGTTACGGCGCTTTATTGGAGAAGAGAATTGAAAAATATAAATGATCTTTGATTCCATGTTGATTAAAAGAAGCCTCTCTCATCATTTATTATAATTGTGATTTCATTCTTGATGATTTGCTTTTGATATAAGATGAGAATGAAGGGCAGCAAAAGATAATTAAAGCAATTCCGGTTTGCTTAATGAAAGCAATTCCAAACTGATGAAAAGAAGAGAGAAAAAGAAAGAATTGGTAAGTGATAATTGAAAGGAGAATAGAATTAATTTTGAAATAAGGCATGTCTAGGCATCAAAGGCAGAGCACACGGTGGACGATATACACAAGGGTCTGTGATGTAACTTACATACGAAGCCTAGAAGAGATACCTGGCAAAGGGGAATCGGTCCGGGGTTTATTTGTCGATATATGTCATTCTGGACGCCTGTGAACCACCGAGTCAAATTTGTGCAAGGTCCGTTGAGGAATGGTAATGGTGTTACATAACAAACAGACAAACAAGCAGACTTTCGTGCATGCTATATAGATATGAGTTATAGTTAAGGTTTTGTGTGTGTGATAATATGTTGCTCAGAAATGTAAGTTTACTACACCACACGCGCGCGCGCACTCACACACACACACGCGCGCACACACACACACACACACACACACACACACACACACACACACACACACACACACACACACACACACACACACACACACACACACACACACACACACACACACACACACACACACACACACACACACACACACACACACACACACACACACACACACACACACACACACACACACACACACACACACACACACACACACACACACACACACACACACACACACACACATACACACACACATATGCACACTTATTGTAGTCCATCGTAACTAATGACGACCTTCATTTCTTCCTAGGATGATGCGATGAAAGATGAGGTGTTATGTTTGTTGCTGTAGCCCCCGTTGTCTGTGAGCGTTCCTACGGCTTACTAGTCCAATTCATGAGCTGCACATCTTTCCACACGATGGAAATATCTTGAGGAAGAAATGATGTATGTCAAGGTGATATATTTAGTGTAAGACAGTTGCTTGAGTTGGGCAAAAGCTAATCTTGACAGAGCCATCAGATGACAGGTGGTAAGGTAGATCCACGACGATCTGCTAGGATGTATATAATGCAGAGGATTGCCGAAGAGCCATGGAGGAAAGTAGCCTGACCCACGCTTCAATGCCTATCCACAAGGCATGCTTTATCCTCGGGGAAACACCCGAAGCCTTACAGGACCTGCTCCTTGTAGCTTTATTTCAACCAAAGGTAACCCACAAGGCAGTGGGGCAGGGGTTAGTAGTGAACTACGGCGTATCCACACGTCGGTGGGTCTTCGACCTTTATTTCCGATATCCTCTGCTGGTTTAGCATGAGGCCGCAGGGCACCCAGTTCCCATGTGTGGCCACGAGGAGGCACAACAGTAGTCTTGACGATGGAGAGGCTCCCCGGTTTGCATAAGGGCTAGCCAGCGGTGGCAACTGAAAGCGAGAGATCATGCAAAACAGACAACTTATGCCAACTTATACTGTAGCTGTCACACCAGAGACATCATATCATCCTGTGATACACACATACGCGTGTGCGCACACAAACACACACACACACTCACTCACACACACACTTGTTTAGGGCGGTCCGTAGGTGATCGACGACAACAATGTTCCGGTGAAGTGTGATGGATGAATTAAAGTGGGGCGGTGATGCTAAGGTCTTTGTCGCTGGTGCCAGCAAAGTGACTGTGGAGCATAATTTTTTACCCATATATCCTTCCACACTCCTGGCAAGTCAGATCAGGATCACGTGGATAGATTATATTGTTGAGCTGAGTGTCTTTGTGCCCCCCGGTTGTCTCGTACTTGGTTGTGAACAGACTCAAGATGTTTGACCCCTTACGAGCACTTTGTACGCTATGATGTGTGATCAGAGGTGATGGTTTCGAAAGGAGTTGATGCGATGTTACACGTCTTGAATGTGTTTTTCAGCTGATTTTTTTTAGCGTTTTTTTTTCTAAACCTCCTGCACTGCGGCGCGCATCAGGTAGTTGCACGTAAAGACTTTGTAAGGAAAGGCGTTTCTCAGGCATAAGAAAGACGTGTCCCATCTATTCCAGCTGCCGTTTTCCTAGCAGTGTTTCAGTGCTTGATATTTGTACACGTTGCAGGACTTCAGTGTGTGGTCTTATGTCTTGCCATGTTATGCCCAGAATTCTTTGGAGATACCGTATGTGGAAGGCCTCCAGAGCTTACATGACGTCTGTAGTTGGTCCAGGCTTCTAAGCTGTAGAGTAGGTTGGAGGTGCAGACGGCTCTGTAGAAGAATATTTTGGTTTCAGTTCGAAAGATTCCGTTGTCAAATACCCGAGGGCATAAACCGCCGAAAAATGCACACACACACACGCGCACACACACACACACACACACACACACACACACACACACACACACACACACACACACACACACACACACACACACACACACATACACACACACGCACACACACACACACACACACACACACACACACACACACACACACACACACACACACACACACACACACACACACACGCACACACAGACGTGACCTCTCTCAATGCCATTTAACTTTGTCCCACTACACATTTGTATTTGTTTATCCATTCAATTATTTCCACGAATATATATTTTTGTACCTTTGAAACGCTGGATCAATTATAACTCTACACTACTACCTGTCAAATCTATTTCATCATCAAATTCACATTAATATACAGTATAATCTTCCGTTTCCCAGAAAAAAATGAACGTGCTTAAACATATAGATAATTACATGCATGTAGCATCTACGTGTGTGCATTTGTATATATTTACGATTGTGCGTGTTCATATGTCTGCGTATATGTGCATTGCATTTCTTACACTAAAGTAATTAAATCAAAAGAAAACAAAACGAAAAAAATTATAGATACACGAGGACAGATCAGGATGACAAGAAATGTCGGAATTCTTTGGCAGCAACGAAGAGTGCGGAATTCACAGACAAGTTCATTGTCAGGAGCTCACGCGTGGCTGCACATGAAAACCTCTTCAGGACTAATTTCAGCTCACTTGAGCTTCAAGGCTCTCTGAAGAAAAATTTAGTCCAACTTAACGTCTCCACCTGGTGGCGTGCCTAGCCTAATTAACCATTAACCCTTTCGCTGTGGTGACGGCTCTTTATGATTCTATTCCTGCTATCCCTGCCCGAGCGGATTAGAGAGTCGCTACATGCGGCGGAGGTTGAGGGGACGGCAGACAGAAATCTGCCGCCAGCAAGTTGAACCAAGGGCATGCTTTATTAACATGCAAGCTACAGAGTCCTCTGTAAGGGGCACCATCCTAGCATCCTGATAAGGGGGAGTTCGCGACGTTAAAATGATTCGTCCCAAAGTTATTTCTGTTTGAATTGATAAAATCGTATTTACTAAGAATAAAGCCTGCAAAGGGCGTTAGTATAAGGAAAATATTAAATCCTTACACCTAGATGCATTTTTTTTTCTAAAACTAAATAAAACAATGTGACCTTAGAAAAAAAAAATGTATTACAGTAACCACTTGGTTTGAAAGGTAGATCAAAATAGCTTCAACGTCTTGAGAAAGCGGGATAACTCTGAAAGGGATTAGAATGTTCTGGTTTTAAGTAATGTATAAAAAGTAACCTCTGAATAAGGTTACCAAGTGGCAGCCAAAATAAAAAAAGCATATGAAGCAGGATTTAAAATAAAAAGTTTATCAATCTTATCCAAATAAAATTGGAAGGATACACCTGAGGAGCAAGTTGGACAGTTTAAACTGAGAAGGGTTTAATCGGCTTTATTAAGATGATCAAAGACATGAGAATCCTTCTTTGAACTTTGTAATGAACAAAATGAAACGCTCAATGCAGGGAGTGGCGTTTATAACAGAATTAAAACTTCCGGCTGAGATACTCGGCTGGCCACTTAAATTGGCTCTACACGATCAATATTATTGCGCAATATTCCGTATTGTACAATTTTATTGACGGGGTAGTTATATTATTGAAAAGGCACACGTGTTTGGTCTGAACACTTAATGCCTTCAGTATATTGTGCAATTTTTCAATACCACCCCTACACCGTTAATGATATTGTACAATACAGAATATTGCGCAATAACATTGACCATGTAGGGGCAGCTTTATTCAATGCCATATTTGCTGGAGTCATTAGATGTGATGGCTCGAATATTTGGCAAAGGTCACCTTATATTGTACTTGAGAGGGTTTATATAATAGATAATTATGTATTCATTTATAACATTCAGCGACATTTAGTGACAGTTACCAATAATTGATGTTTAGGGCATTTGGTTGACACTGAGAGTACAAGAAGAGTTATGGTTGCCATTAATAGAAATAGGGACATATCACTGTCAATAAAATAAGTGATGGAGAGGATGTTCAGTTTCTTTACGATATCAGCTTACGCGACTGTACACTATAGGTAGATGGAGAATGGTACCATTAGTACTCAAACGTGATTTAACGAGTCCAACACGTGATCGAAGACCATGGTGAATCACACACAAACACACACACACACACACACACACACACACACACACACACACACACACACACACACACACGCACACACACACACACACACACACACACACACACACACACACACACACACACACACGCACACACACACACACACACACACACACACACGCACACACACACACACACACACACACACACACACACACACACACACACACACACACACACACACACACACACACACACACACACACACACACACACACACACACACACACACACACACACACACACACACATACACACAAGTTTATATCCAATCATAAACGTATAACTTAGATAGAGATATTTAATCAGGTAAATATTGTTCTTCTTTGAAATAGAGAGAATATTGCATCTTGTGATTCTTGGAACATATTTATGATTGGAACATCTAATTTGTAATTAAACAACATCATTCAACCAGAGACAGAAATCTCTTGACTTTTATACAATATAACAGTTATACAAACAACAACGTGAAGATTATTTTTCATCGAGATGAAGAGCGGGAGTATATTACTTAAATTTATTCGAAAGTACAGTATTGAGCGTCCTGCATTAGTATTTTTGTATGGATAGCAGCACTCCAATCATTCGTAAGTGATAAGAAGAGATTTTTATGAAGGAGAAGTTGAAATTAAATTAATCAGCATTAATTTTAATGAAAATTAATCTTCATTTATATACAAGAATTGCATGTCTCTGGCTCATAGAATACTGAAGTCTTTAGAATAGTGAACGCATATAAGTTATCTAATCAAGAATCCCATATAGGATAAGATAGCCCTTCCTCTATCTTCCTCTATCTATAATTGTTGAAACAGATTTGTAGTTCGCAGCTTTCGGGAAGAAATCTGATATGCTGGAGGAACTTATATTCTTGCGGTATATCAAAGGCATTCTACGTTATTTTGCATAAGAAAATGAAATAGTTTGCCTTGGGGAATTTACGGTAGAAAAAGCTCTGGAGGTGGATGGTACAGCATATTAACCCATTAAACTCCGATGACAAGATGTCTTGTCATTTGGTCAAATAAAACAAAACATCATAAAACACCAAAATGTTTGATCAAACACCAGAAAAAAATGACGTCAGTCCTCGCTTCACGTGAAGCGAGGACTGACGTCATGTTTTTCTGGTGTTTGATCAAACATTTTGGTGTTTTATGATGTTTTGTTTTATTTGACCAAATGACAAGACATCTTGTCATCGGAGTTTAATGGGTTAATTGGAAGTTAGGAGAAAAATAGCCCAGTGTGGTGAATCCTTAAAGCAAGGATGGTGGGAATCGAACAGAGAGTATCGTACATACGATACAGACTAACAACCGAATGAGCTATCTTAGCTCCTTAACAAGTAGTTAGTTTAATATTTTTGCATTGGATAGCGCCAGACAATGTCATTCATCTTTGGACAAACTTGTCAACTGTAAAGTGTCACATATGTATCAAAATTAACCCTTCCCAGGTAAGTGGAAATGCTATTGATATTTTTCTGCCTAGTAAGTGACAATTATATAAAGGTTGAGTGAGGTGTTTTGGCCACAAAGATGATCCATTTTTAAAGTCTTTTCTGTTTAACGCCAAGCATTTTTTTCCCATAAAAAACATATGTTTAGACATATGTTGTAACATCAATGAATAGTTGCACAGTAATATAAAGGAACAGTTCATAATGTGTGGACCAGTTGGCACGTGATGAACCAGGCTGGATGGAAACATAACAAAAAGTTATTTTGATCTTCTTTTTCTCTCTTATTTTTGCTATCTTTCTTCATATATCTCTTCTTTTCCTATTATCCTTAAATACTTATTATATTATTTCTAATGTACAGTACAATACAAAACAATAAAATAAGACAATATATAGTGAAATATAACAGATACAACACAATGCAATA
>NC_134777.1:65437430-65439930 GCF_046742065.1 Oratosquilla oratoria
TCATAGAGAAATGATGACACTTTTATTATACTGCGACTGCCCTCCGTTATCCTGTCCCCCAGCCCCTTGTTACTGTCCTGTTCCATTTCTCTGAATATTCATTTCCTTTATTCGCCTACCCTGTGGTGAGGGAAAAGAATGCTGCTACCAAGTATTCCCACTTGAGTCGTGTGGGGCGAAAAAAAAAACAAAAAAAAATGGGACGGGGATAAGACTGGTAATCCTGCTACCTGTAGCCCCCAAAGGGGATATTCCTAAATAATAATAATAATAATAATGATAACAATAATAATAAAGGCATAAGAGGGTCTAGGAGTTTTCCAACTAGTACCTTAAGATTTGGGTCTTTTAATGTGCGTGGATGTGGGACAGATGAGAGTAAAAGGGAAGAGTTGGGCAGTATGTTAGTGAGAAGAAAGATAGATGTATTGCCACTGAGTGACACTAAGTTGAAAGGGAGGGGCGAGTGTGAGTTTGGGAGTGTAGCTGGGAGGTTCTCAGGAGTGAAGAGAGGACTAGGGAGAGAAGGGGTGGCTATACTAGTAAGTGAAGAGATAGGTAAGTGTGTAGTGGAGTGGAAAGAGGTTTCTTCAAGGTTAATGTGGAGGAAGGTGAAACTAAGAAGGGAGATCTGGGTTTTTGTAAGTGCATATGGGCCTGGTAGTGAGAAGAGCGTAGAGGAAAGGGAGGCTTTTTGGATGGATTTAAATGAGTGTATAGAGGAATTAGGGAGAAATGTCAATGAAGTTGTAATGGAAGACCTTAATACTAGGGTAGGAAGTGAACTAATAGACGGAGTGATTGGGATGTATGGAGTTCCAGGAAAAAATCGTAGTGGAGAGTTGATGGTGGAGATGTGTCTTGAAAGAGAGTTCGTGGTGGAGATGTGTCTCAAAAGAGAGTTCATGATAGCAAATATAGTGTTTAGGAAGAAAGGCAAGTATAAGTACACATGGGAGAGGGTGGTGGATGGAAGGGTGGCAGATAGAACGTTAATGGACTATATAGTGGTAACCAGGAATATAGTAGGAAGAGTTAAGGATGCATATCTTCTAGGGGGAAAGAGTGGGGGAACATCGGATCATATTTTTGGTGGAAGGTAAGTTGAGAGTGGATAATAGGTGGAGAAAGAGGAAAAGAGCAGAGGGTAGGGAGGTACTTAGAGTGAACTGCTTAAGTGAGAAAGAAAAGGAGAACGAGTATAAGAAGAAACTGAGAGAAGAATGGGAGGGAGTGAAGGATAGTGTAGAACTAGGAGTGGAGGGGATGGTTCAAGGAAGGAGTCATAAGGTGTGCAAAGATAGTGTGTGGAACAAGGAGGATGTAAGGAAATAGAAGGAAGGGTAGTGAGTGGTGGGATGAGGAAGCAAAGAAGGGTGTAGATGAGAAAAACGTGCTTTGATAGATTTGTTACAAATTGCGACGAGGGAATCATATGTGAGGTACAAAGTAAAGAGAAGAGAAGTAAAGCATAAGATAAATGAGGCAAAGAGGAGAGCAGATGTGAAATGGGGTAAGAGAATGACAGAAAATTTTGGAAGTAATAAAAGATATTTTAGAAAGAAATTACCAGAGGAAAAGGAGACGAATCAAGTAGAAAAGAAAAGGTAAAAGGTGCAGATGGAGAGATGATAATGGAAGAGAAGGCAGTAAGAGGAAGGTGGGCAGAGTTTTTTAGGGAGTTAATAAATGTGAAGGAGGATAGAGAGGGAAAGGTAGTTACAGTGGGAAGCGCTAAGAAAATGACCGTGATGAGTGAGAAAAATGGAGGAGAAATAAGGAAAGATGAAGTGAAAGCAGCTGTTAAGATGATAAGAGCAGGTGAGGTCCCTGGGTTGGATGGATGCCATGCAGAATGTCTGAAAAAAAGAAGGTACGGTTATGGTGGACTGGCTGGTGATGTTATTTAATGCTTGTTTAAGACAGAGTAGAGTGCTGGAGAACCGGAGGAGTGCCTGTATAGCTATACTTTACAAGCAAATGGGGAAAAGTGTGAGTGTAGTAGTTTCAGAGGGATCAGCTTGTTGAGTACAGTTGGAAAGGCTTATTGGAGGGTCTTGATTGAGAGGATTAGGAGAGGAACAGAGGGAGTAAATGGGAAGGAACCGTGTGGGTTTAGGACAGGTAAGGGTTGTGTAGATTAGATTTTTGTGGTAAGACAGATATTTGAGAAAGCTATTGGAAAAGTTAAGGATGTTTTTTGGGCTTTTATGGATTTGAAAAAGGCTTACGACAGGGTAGACAGGAAGGTACTGTGGGAGGTACTGCAGATGTATGGAATAGGAGGAAAGCTGTTAAGAGCAGTCAAGCGTTTTTACGAGAGTAGTAGAGCTTGTGTTAGGATTAGAAATGGAGAGAGTGAGTGGTTTGAGGTAAAGGTGGGACATTGTCAGGGATGTGTTATGTCGCCCTGGCTGTTCAATGTATACATGAATGGGGTGGTGCGAGAGGTGAATGCAAGGCAAGTGGGTCTGGGATTGTGTGAAAAAAGGAAGTTGAA
>NC_134777.1:65444930-65447430 GCF_046742065.1 Oratosquilla oratoria
GGAGCGAGTTGGGGGTTGGGTAGTGTCTGTGTATGATATTTTGACGCAGCCCGAAGAAATTTTTACTCGTCTTCTCCTTTTCGGCATGAGGAGACGAAGAAGGGGGGTCGCCGGTTTAATGAAGCGGCCTTACTGTGGATGTGATGTCTTGTTACACTGCTTCTGACCCAGGGCAGTAGGCGAGATGCAGGGATGACCCGTCATACATGAGGAGCCAAAATAAGAGGGAGGAAGCGGAATGAGAATGGAGTATGTTGGAATGGAATGGGGGGGAGTGATACCATGCCTTTGTTTTTTGGCTACTTCCATTGTAAGGGGAAATATCGATTGGAATATGTATATGTATATGTATATATATATGTGTCTATATATATATATATATATATATATATATATGTATATGTACATTTATATGTGTATATATGTATATTTATATGATGTATATGTAATATGTAAGCATATGTGTATACATATATATATATATATATATATATATAAAAGTATATGTATACGTGCATGCATATACTCGTATATATATATATATATATATATATACTGTATATATATATATATGTATATATATATATATATATATGCATGTTTTTTGGCTACTTCCATTGTAAGGGGAAATATCGATTGGAATATGTATATGTATATGTATATGTATATGTGTCTATATATATATATATATATATATATATATATATATATGTACATTTATATGTGTATATATGTATATTTATATGATGTATATGTAATATGTATGCATATGTGTATACATATATATATATATATATATATATATATATATATATAAATGTATATGTATACGTGCATGCATATACTCGTATTTATATATATGCATTTCTATCATTTCTACCGCGAACAGATCCAATCCCAAAATCCACTACTTTAATCACAGACCACTCCATTTGCCTGCTGTACCTGTTTCTGCCACCTCCTCTTTCTCTCTCCTCTCCCTCCTAGAAGCCTCCTTCCATTTGGTTCAACATTTGTACACGGGTGTAATCCATTTAGCGCTCCCTCGCCGTAGCCGACCAAACACAGGAAGCGAACGGAAACCGAAGACTTGCATGACAAAGCAAGAATGCCTTTAAAAGAATAGAAATTATAAATGAAGGGTGATGCTAGAATTCGCCGTGGTAGACTAAGAAAACGTTCTCATAATGATAAGCAAAGCTTGAAACATATGTTGTGAAACAGAGGCATAAATACAAAGGGAGAGGTCTGGATGTGATCATCTGTTGGTATTCGTTGACGAATAGATATTCACATGTACAAATAGACACGGGTACACATATGTACCTATACAAACACACACACGCACTTACACACATACGCACGCGCACACACACACACACACACACACACACACACACACACACACACACACACACACTCAAACTAGTAAAATGATTGAATGTAGGAAATACAATGAGTGTAAAAGTATTATAGTGACAATTCAAACGAGACTGTTATATATCCCAGCTATACCAAATAATTCCTCTAACCTGCATGAAAACGTTTCACCTTTGCCAGAACAAAATTCTTGCACTTTTCCTATGTCGAGGCGTCCACTCAGTAACACACTTGCTCCATCGCTCATAATTCGTTCGCGCTAACTGAACTGACCAATTCCACCTCTACTTTACCGAATCCACAATATCTTTCATTCCAGTCTGCTCTATCATCCATATTGATTTCTTTCGTATCTCTGCGTTATTCCTACCACTGATATCTTCCTTCGTCTGTGTCCACTCCCTAGCTTTATTTTCAATCGCTTTCGTCAGTTTCTCACATCTACATTGAAAGTTATCTTTATCTTGTCCACGATCAAGGACTATGACTAAGGACTAAAGTGTCACTTGTGTTGCTAGCCGCTTTATTTATTTTGCTCTCTCAGAGGCACATGCGCAACTCCTCAGGGTTCAGTCTAACTCTTGTCTTCTATTGTATGTGAGATTTTAGTACGATATTTTTCTTTTGTCATTTAATTTTTGTTACTCACATGTGTCCTTATTCCCATACACCAAGCCTCCATACTAGGTTCATATGTATTTTTTTCTTTGCATTTAATTCATTATCCGGTTTACGAGGTGACTAGGCATGATAGCCTTGCTGACGTCACGCGTTGGATCTCCAGCGAATTCGAAGAGCCTGACCCTATCTTCTCGCTACTACACACTGGTGTCCTAGTCCGTTCGGCCATTGCACCTTCCTCGTTCTTACAGTCAAGAGTTTAGATAATAAACTGCACTTTGATATATTCATCAGCGCTCACTAGCCAAGTAAACGTTACATGGAATTGGTCTCAAACACACCATAATGAATGTTCTTTTTTATACTATACAAAAAATACGAGTAATTACCATGGTTTAATACACAAACACAACTCTACCCAACAACGCCTCCTAACTATCTAATACATATATGTTATACATACATATGCATTACACACTTTCCACAGCAATAAATCATA
>NC_134777.1:65449930-65457430 GCF_046742065.1 Oratosquilla oratoria
CATTCCACATGAATGAACTGAACTTGAAACTTCAGGGAAAGAATAACCTCGTCTATGATCTCTACAGAATCATCAAAGGATTTTGGAGAAAGCTGTCATTGTTTGAAGCACAACTGGAAAGAGAAAACTTTTCTCATTTTTATTGTTTCAAAGGGTTTTGCGCCACAATCGCCGAAGATGTCAACCTCAATTTTCCGAAAAAGATTATTCGTGACTTGAAGAAGTATTTTTTGAAGAGATTTTCAGATCTTGACAGAATTGAGAGTGACATTCTTCTGTTCCAGAATCCGTTTGATTGTAACCTTGATGATGTGCCAGTTGGACTACAGATGAAGCTCATTGATTTGCAAACAATTGACTTGTTGAAAGAGAAGCACAGAGAAGGAAAGCTTGTTGCATTTTACCGCTGCTTACCTGATGATGACTTTCCGAAACTGAAGAACTTTGCCGCTGATATTGCATCAGTGTTTGGAACAACTTATGTCTGTGAGCAAACATTTTCAAAAATGAAGTATGTGAAGTCAACACATCGAACGCGATTGACTGATGAACATTTAAAAGCAATTCTCTTGATTGGATGCAGCAATTCCAAACCAAACATTGATGATATCTTGAAAGCCAAACGTCAGTTTCACAAATCTCACTAACCAAACTTTTTTTGCTGCTTAGTTTGTAAGATTCGGATATGTGCACACTACGTCTTTTTGCTAATGTCGCTTCTTTGATAACTTTTTAGTAAATAAACATGTTGGTTGTTTTTGTTTTTTTCCCAGATCTTTCGTTCTGGCTTGAAATTGAACAGAATGGTTATGCGGCCCGCGCTCGTCATTTTTTCAATTATCCGGCCCGCAGTGAAAAAAGTTTGGTGACCCCTGATCTATAGGATGCTCAATGGTCCAAGCCGTCATTATGGCGGCACCCATATATCTATGAGGAGTTTCCCTGTTTGCCATCAGGGACGTGCCAGTTATCAGTGGGTACTGCGACTGTGTGTGTGTGAGCTGCTCTTTGTCTGATCTTTCTTACAAAACCTGTTCAATATAGGTGACAATGCAGAGATTTCCTCTCTATCGACATAGCTTTTGTAATCATAAAGATTCTCAAGCCTATCCACCATGTCAAGGTGTCAACTCTTGGATAGGTCAACTCTCGGATAAGACCGGGAGTTCCATGTTGGATCATCGTCTCCTAAAGGTCCAACCGCACTGCCCCGTGTGCTTACTGGCAGTGTGTCACTGATTGTGAGTAAGCACTGTCCAAGCAGATCCAAGTCTTAGACATTAAACAACATAAAGAAAATGACAACGTAAGAACTCTCTCAGAAGACCACAGGCTGGAAAGTTTAATGGAAGAACTAGACAACATCAAGTGGGACATCGTAGAACGGAAGAAAATTTTATACAATTACAAGATGGTCACCATCTGTTCTACTATAGAGGTAAGGACAAAGAAAGATCTAGTGGAGTAGGATTCTTGATAAACCGAGAGGTTGCTGGTAACGTAGTCAAGTTCAGTAGTTTATCAGACAGGGTAGCTTGGATTGTGATTAGGTTATGTAATAGGTACACTCTAAAAATAGTTCAGGTTTATGCACCAACTTCACAGAGTTCAGACAATGAAATCGAGTCTTTCTATGATGATTTAAGTCAGGTAATGGATCAAGAAAAAAGTAAGTGCACGTTGGTAATAGGCGATTTTAATGCTAAAGTGGGGAAGAAGATAGGAGATGAGTCGTGCATTGGGAAGTTTGGAGTAGGTGAAAGAAATGACAGAGACGAGATGTTAGTCAATTTTGCAAAGAGCTACAATATGAGGAAAATAAACACTTTCTTCCAGAAGCGTTTAGGTCGTAAATGGACCTGGAGAAGTTCAAATGGAACAACAAAGAACGAAGTACTACATATTAGGAGATGAGAGCAGGAGCGCTAGCAATGTTACGGTTATAAATAAAGTCAACATAGGTAGTGACCATAGAATGGTAGGCTGCACAGCTAATTTCAATTTTAGAGCCGAGAGAAATAAACTAGTTTTAAAAAAGAAAATAAGCCTGGCAAAGGTTAAGGATAACAAGAAGGAATTCGAAGCTCTAACATCCAACGAGGACACCGTCGAAGATATGAATTTAAATTTAGTGAATATCATTAGGGAATCGGCAGAGAAAGTAGTAAGTACAAAAATTATTAAAGAAAACAAATACTCCAAAGCTACAAATGACCTAATTAGAAGAAGAAGGACCATGCAGATTAAAAACAGGGGAGACAAAATAGAAAGAGTAGAACTAAACTAGCTTGCCAACAAAAGGCAGAGACCAGAGAAAAGAAAGGGAAACATGGATGAAATAGAGGAAACTATTCGGAAAGGTAAAAGTATTAAAGGAACCGAGCGCAGACATGCTTTAGGAAGACAGCAAATTATATGTTTGAAAGATAGGAATGGAAAATTCATTAAATGTTGAGACAGAAAGGTAAAAAGAGTAGAAGCATTTTACCAAGAGCTTTACTCGTCGAAGACCGTAGCTGAGTCAGTAAATTCATGTGTAGACGTTAGTAGTGTACCAGAGATTACAAAGGAGGAAGTAGAATTTGCTCTAAAAGTATGAAACGAGGAAAAGCACCCGAGGAAGATGGTCTATTGATAGATCTGTTGAAAGACACAGGAAAAAAAGTTCATATTAGGTTGGCTCAGTTGTAGACCCAGTGCTTACGTCAAGAAAGCGTTCCTGAATCATGGTACAATGCTATAGTAATTTTGCTTCATAGAAAAGGAGACCAGAAGGATCATAGTAATTATCGACCAATTAGCTCATTATCAAATGCATATAAAGTATTCTCCAAGATCCATACAAGTAGACTAATTAAAGTTTTAGATGGAAACCAACTGAGAGAACAGGCAGACTTAAGAAGCGGATATTCGACTCTAGACCATTTGCAGGCGATAAACTAACTAATCGAGAAAACGACAGAATACAATATACCTCTCTGTTTAGCTTTTTTAGATTACGAGAAAGCCTTTGACTCGGTAGAACAAATAGCAGTGCTAAACTCGTTACGCAAGTAGGGTACAGACAGATCGTAAGGGTTTTAGAAAAAAAAAATGCGAAAGGTACCACTATAATTCGACTACATAAAGATACAGAGGAAATCAAGATCGAGGAAGGAGTACAGCAAGGCGATACAATTTCACCCAAATTATTTACAGCTTGTTTGGAAGAGATTTTTAGAAGGTTGAGTTGGGAGGAGAAAGGTTTGAAGATTAATGGCGAATATTTGAACCACCTAAGATTTGTTGATGACATTATTCTTATTTCAGAAAGAGCAAAAGACTTGCAAGATATGCTGAGTGATCTGAATAAAGAAAGCCTCAAAGTAGGTTTAAAAATGAATAAGACTAAAACCAAAGTAATGTTCATCACGAGAGTTCAAAGTAAAGAGATTAGAATTGATGGTGAGAGTCTTGAAGAAGTTGAAGAGTATAATTATCTAAGTCAGATGGTGAAATAAAAAGACGTATTACTATTGGTTGGAAAGTGTTTGGTAAATATAATGAAATCCTGAGAGGCTCTCTACCTTTATGTTTGAAACGTAAATTTTACAATCACTGCATTCTGCCAGCCAAAATCTACGGGTGTGAGACTTGGAAACTAACTCATGCGATGAAAACAAAGCTAAGGGCTGCACAGAGGAGAATAGAGAGATCACTGATAGGAATAACGCTGAGAGACCGAAGGAGAGTAAGTTGGGCGAGAGAGCAGACTAGAGTGAAAGATACTGTAGAGGCGGTAAAAAAGAAGAAGTGGAATTGGGTAGGTAAGTTAGTGCGAACGACTGATGAACGATGGAGCAAGTGTGCTACTGAGTGGACGCCGCGAGATGGGAAGCGTGGAAGAGGGAGACCGGACAGAAGGTGGAGAGATGAGATTAAGAAGTTTGCGAAAGTGACGTGGCAGAGGTTGGTGCTGTCGTATGAATCATGGAATGCTATGAAGGAAGCCTATGTTCAGCAGTGGACTCAGGATGGCTGATTTGATTGACTGATATACCTATATATATGTATATATATATATATATATATATATATATATATATATATATATATATATGCACACACATATACACACACACATATATATACATATATATATATATATATATATATATATATATATATATATATATATATATGCTTTTACATATACATATATATCAATCAATCAATCAGTCAGTCAATCAATCAATCAATCAATCAAATCAGCCATCCTGAGTCCACTGCTGAACAAAGGCCTCCTTCAGAGCATTCCTTGATTCACACGACCGCACCAACCTCTACCAAGTCATTCATGCAAACTTCACTACCGCGTCTCTCCACCTTCTGTCTGTTCTCCCTCTTCCACGCTTCCTATCTCGCGGCGTCCGTTCGGTAACGCACTTTTTCCATCGCTCATCAGTCATTCGCACTAACTTACCTGCCCAATTCCACTTTCTCTCTTTTACCGCTTCTACAATATCTTTCACTCTAATCTGCTCTCTCACCCAACTTGCTTTCTTTCGGTCTCTCAGCGTTATTCCCATAATTGATCTCCTCTGTGCAGTCCTTAAGCCTATCCACCACGTCAGCCTATCCACCACGCCAAGGTGTCAACTCTCGGATAGTATATATATATATATATATATATATATATATATATATATTTTTACAGATTTTTATATATATATATATAGATATATTTTTAAATATATATATATATATATATATATATATATATATACTTATATATGTTGTGTATGTTAAAGACAGATTGAACATTTTTAGAAGCTCTGCCATGGGATTCGAACCCTGACCTGTGTGTCCATAATCATGAGGTTGCTAGCGTCTTGGCCTCGTGATTATGGACGCACGGGTCAGGGTTCGAATCCCATGACATAGCTTCTAAATATATATATATATACTCTTCCATTCAATAAGTAATGCGAGAATGTCAGGTGAGACATTTAATATGATTTGATCAAAATACGACTTCATGGTGAAGTAAACATACATATATTCTATAAAATTACTAACTGGCAACTCTCTATATTTGTAGGTCTGAGTGCAGCGGTGAACGTGGTGGAACGTTACGCCATCAAATTTTGTGTTAAACTTAAGAAAATCAAACAAGAAACTTATAGAATGTTAAAGGAGGCCTATGGGAATGAATAAATGAGCCAAGCAAGTTTCTATCGGTGGTTTTACAGATTTTCTGAAGAAAATGAACAGGTTGAGGATGAACCCAGATCTGGAGCACCGAAAAGTGCACGCAAGGAAGAAAACATTGAGGAAGTGCAAAGGTTAGTGATGCAAGACCGTCGAATATCTGTGAGGATGATATCTGAAGCTGTTGGTATTAGTATTGGCACAGTAGAGACAGTTCTGATAGAAGATCTGAAGCTCCACAAAGTCTGTGCCAAGTTCGTGCCAAAGATCCTCTCCGACGACCAGAGGCAGTTTCGTGTGGAATGTTGCACTGACATTCTCGAAATGATAGAGGCTGATTCAGGTTTCCTGAATAAGATAGTGACTTGCGACGAGAGTTGGGTGTTCACCTACAACACTGAGAGCTCAGTGGAAGCACGCGACCTCCCCCAGACCCAAAAAGGCAAAGATGAGCAGGTCGCAAGAGAAGGCCATGGTCATTCCTTTCTTTGACTCCCAGGGGCACAATCACATTGAATGGGTTCCTCAGGGTCAAACAGTCAATAAAAAAAATTACCTTACTATTCTGAAAAGGTTCAGGGAGAAGATGAGGAAGAAGAGGCCTCAGCAGTGGAGGAGGGGTCAGTGGTGGTTCCACCAGGACAATGCACCATGTCACAAGTCAACGCTGGTGACCACCTGGATGGCCGGCATGGGAATGAAAGTGCTACAACCCACCCTACAGTCCTGACCTAGCCCCTTGCGACTTCTTCCTGTTCCCACGCATGTGTGTGTGTGAGTGTGTGTGTGTGTGTGTGTGTGTGTGTGTGTGTGTGTGTGTGTGTGTGTGTGTGTGTGTGTGTGTGTGTGTGTGTGTGTGTGTGTGTGTGTGTGTGTGTGTGTGTGTGTGTGTGTGTACGTGCGTGTGTGTGTGTGTGTGTGTGTGTGTGTGTGTGTGTGTGTGTGTGTGTGTGTGTGTGTGTGTGTGTGTGTGTGTGTGTGTGTGTGTGTTTGTGTTTCTGTATATACGTTTGTGTGTGTCTGTGTATATTCACGAGCGTATGTCTGGCTCAAGAATAATTATACAAAATCCAAATTGTTTGTCTGGCAACATTTTTTGATTCATAGAGGAAAGTTACTTATCTGCAAGCTTTGTACTATAGAGGAAAATATATGACTCACTCCACAAAGAAAATCATATTGACATTACGAGAAGTGTAGCGTGGGTTAAAAATTTTGTTCATGACTACTTCTGTCATCTAAACGATTGGTAATAAAAAGACATTCATACAATCCGGAATGAAAATGTCACTACCACACTGCCCAATAGAAATGAAAATGAGCGAAAACTTCAGGGTATTAAAAGAAAATAAAAATACGTTGCACAGCTTCATCTTATGTTTCAAAATCTTTCGTACACTTTTGCTCCGGGATTTTTTTATGCCTCCCCCCCTCCCCCAGGCGTTTCTTTACGCAATTACTAAATTGAACTCCTCCACCTTTTTCTTCCACACTCCTTCTCGAACTCCTCCACCTCCACCACTCTCTCCACAATCAAAGCAATGCAGCGTAGGTGGCAACTTCGCCTGTGTTATATATAATAGTATTATCGATAGCACGCGGGTGAGATAGCGCAGTCCTGACACTTTCCCTAAATGGAATACAAATGTAATTCCGCTGCCGTCGCACGCTGGAGGGCGTGGGAGGGAGTGGGGGAAGGAGAAGTGGAAGGGAATGGATTGGAGGGTGGAGAGGTGGAAGGGTAAATGAATGAATATTGGCTTATTTGGCATAAAGACATTCTAGAGTATATTCTCTGGCCAATCAATTTAATTCAGCCTGGGTGTGGTCAACGTAATGGCTTCATCAACCCTACCCATTACATATCTTATTATGATTAACGTTGGACAGATGTGTTAATGAAAAAGAAATATAGGCTAACATTGGATTCACAAATTGATGTGGGAAGGGAAAGAGGAAGGAGTTGGGAAAAGGATGGAGGGAAGTAAAAGGAAGAATAGAAGGGCGAAGGGTATAATGCTTGAAGGAGATTTAGAGAGATAGGAGGGACTGGAAAAGGATGAGGGATGTGTTGTAGGATGGAGTGAGAGAGAAAATGGAGTGAAAGGGTAAGGCGTGATGGGAGGAGAGGTAGTAGAGATGAAAGGATAGAGAATAACAGAAGAAATACGTGGAGGAGAGTATAACGACGAGGAGAAAGGATAATGGAGGAGAAGGAGGAGGATCATGAGAGGGAGTTTGCTTTTAATCTTTTTCCGTCGAATCTCAGAAAACTTTATTTAGCTTTAGATCATCTTTTTGGTCGGGTAT
>NC_134777.1:65462430-65464930 GCF_046742065.1 Oratosquilla oratoria
GGTCTGCGTCTGCCCCCGGTGGGGTGGAGAGACCCATGCGGTCTTCTTCCTGGCGGGCTCGACGTTGGGCGTCAGTGAGGTTTTCAGAAGAGCTTGCACCGGCGAAATGGCGAAAAATGTCCTCTGCCTTTTCCTCCAGGGTGTGTATTAATCCTCCATCGGTGGCAGTGAGGTCTCTACTTGGTGGGTTGTAGCGCCGTTTGATTATTTTGAACTTCTTCTAAGCCGTAGTCAGGTCGAGATTGTCCACCCCACTGCTTTTCCAGAAGTCCAGTTTGGCCTTGGCTGTGACCCTCTTGCATTTCGCTTTGGTTGCCTTCATAGAGGTGAAAGATTCCTCCAGTCCATCATTCAGGTGGCGGTGTTAGACCTTCTTCTTCTTGTGTCCGGCGAGCTGTCACTCATTCGTCCACCAGGGGTGGCCCTACCTCCCAGTACCGGTGGTTACTGGATGGCATACTGTGCTGCTGCGAGCACGGTGGCAGTAATCCTTTGTTCAAATCTTCTATCATAAAGCCGGGGTCTGGACGGAGGTTTGAGTTGACCAGGAAGACTCGGAACTCATTCCAGTCGGCTTTGTTTAGGTTTAGTTAGCCCTGCACTGGAGGAAGATGGAGTGTAGAGGAGAGGTGGATGGTGATAGATATTGGAAGGTGGTCCGAGGACATAGGATCATCGATAATGAGCCACTCTGTAGCCCCCGCTAGGTTGGAGGACACGAAGGAGAGGTCGATGCCCTGCGACGTCGGGAAGCCTGGCATCATAGAGAAGGACTATGTCGGTAACGTCTATCTGGGAGGTAATGGTTGGGGAGGTATGGGCGTAGTTGCTGTCCCAAAGGGCGTCGCGGCGGTTGAAGTTACCGACCACTACCCAATTTTCGGGGAGGCCTTCAAGCCAAGCGAAGTCTCGGAAGATTTTGGGGTTGTACATATTGAGGATGTGAATGGTTTGATCTCCTTTCACAAAGACGGAAGTGGCCGCCCCATACCCTTCCTCCAGGGAGGGCCCCGGTAGTTTTCCTTGTTGGGCGGCCAGTCCCAGCGCAACATATGTAGTCACACGCGCCTTTTCTGTTTCGTCTGTCTTGTAGAAGGGAGGGTAGTGGTAGCCGGGCAGAGTCGGGAGATGACAAGGTTTCTTTCGAAGAGATTGAAGTGCAATGACCTTGTAGGAGCTCCCCGAGAGGTGCTGCATCAATAGATCCCAGGCGGTGTTAGTTGCCCGGCAGTTCCATTACATGGTTTCGAGCGCAGCCATGGTTTGCGATATCAGCAATGTTTGAAGAATTATGAAGATCCCATCCAATAGGCGAGCCACTTGAAGGTTTGATTTGGCTAGTTCCTGTTGAAATTCTTTACAGTTTCTTGGATATAGCTGATGGAATTTCTTAGGAGTGGCTCCGTCGGGAGTACTCGTAGTGAGGGGGACGGTAGGGGCTGTATGGGGGGCATCTGTCTTCAAGTGTATTTCTTCGGGAAGAAAAGAAAGAAAAATTAAGCTCCGTTTAATTTCCCTCTCTTAGACAGAGTAATACTAATTGAATCAACCTACAGATGAAAATAGTGAGTGACTAATCATACGTAACAAAGACAGTGATGAAAAGAAAGTAGAAATGAAAGACGTACTATAAGAAACTAAATGCAAGAAAGAAAAACGGCACAAAGAGACGACAACACGGAGTGATGAAAGGGTACCAGAGAAGGAAACAGTGGTGACGGAGCGAACACATGAAGAAGACCGCGCGTACTGACCTGGTCGGAGCCCCGTCCTGGGACTTAAGTCGTTTGATCGAGTCAACAGGAAGGTCCTGATCCCCTATGTCGGCTTTAAGGACTTGCTCAGCATTGTCGTCGAGGGGTACTCCTTTTATTACTCCCTCGACGATGGTCATGGGGATTCTTGTTATAATCTTTAGTGGTGGTTGGCGATTGATCGCTAGCGTTGACGTTCGTAGTAGCATTTCTTTTTGCTTCTCTGTGAAGCAGCTAACCATCCACATCCATTTGCCGTTTGGGGTCTGGCGAATACCTTCTACTGGGCCAACTGCCTCTTTAATAAGTTGGGCCTGTTTCTAGGAGCCCATCTTTGTGAAGTAGGAGGGGTCGTCAGCGGGTTTGAAGATGACCGGAAATTTTGAGGGACCCGGTTCCGGGCGGGATTTCCTTGGCCATGTGCGTCGATTTGAGATGACTTGCCACTCGCTTCTGGTCGGGTCACGGGAGGAGGTTACAGCAACAGCGTATGATAAACAAACTGGAGCGTCTCCCTCGTCTTCCTCATGAGAGATGGCGGAGGCTTTCTCAAGCGGGGGAGGTGGGTGGGATTTGTCGGCGACGGGCTCGGCGGGTGGGAGGCAATTGTTCGCTAGCAGAGCGGGGTCAGCATCCATTTCTTGCGGCAGGCCCAAGGTCCGGTAGTATCTGGGAGATGTGTAACTGCCTCGGAGTTGACGCCATGGAAACGTTTACGGCGGTGAACGTCGGGTTGGGAAGAAATA
>NC_134777.1:65469930-65484930 GCF_046742065.1 Oratosquilla oratoria
TAACGTTCTGTGGCTAGGAAACTAGTCGAATCATAGCTTTATGAATAACACAAATGGAACACAGGACGATGTACCCCCCCCCACGACACCCCCCCAAACTAACAATACCGCTCCACCCGCAAAGCCATATAAACCCAACCACAACCCAGACCACTAACCAACCCAGTACCCCACAGACACCCACTCATCCTCCAAGACCAACCCCCCCTCCAAACCCCCCTACCCAAATCCATAACCACTATACCCTCTCAACCACAAATCCTGATATCCCCACTTTTTCGAAAGCAAGTGGCATCACCATCACTGACTACATCGCAGCATGCGAAGTCCACTTTGCTAACAATAATATAACCCAGGACAAACACAAAATAACTATCATCAATAACCACATTCAGCCAAAGGATAACTACAAAGATCTCTCTCGTCTCTTAGAATCAAAAATAGAATCTAACATCACATACACACAATACTGTTCAGAACTTAAGAAACTTTTCAGCGACAGACCTCAGAATAATTTTCGTTTTCTATTCAAATTCTTGGAGTTCATGCGCGACCCCCCTCCTCCTCCTTCCACTCTATCGTCTCACAGGTAGCTGAAGTCTCAAAAACAATCAGAGCTTCACTCAATAGTCCCTTCCAATGGGTATCACAGAATAACCAAGTTGTGAACTATGTCAAAGGAGAAGATGTAGCAAATTTCTTTGAATTTGTCATGTTTTTCATGGCCCTTCCCATCAAGTGTGAAAGAGAGACCCAGCGAGTTGACATTGACATAATTGACACCTCCCCATCCAAATACATCCTTGACATAACAGACAAATGTGGAACTGATAGATTCAGCAATGCTCAACTAGCCAGAATAATAAACACAATATCCTCCTTAAACAACACTCCAACCCCCGTAACCCAAGAGTACCTATAAATAACAACCTCAACATCACTTGGTGCGATATCCACAAATAGAATTCCCACAACACCTGGGATTGCAGACAACGCCCTAGACAAAGTATAATGTGTTCCCTTCATAACACAGCATCTCATTCAGACGCTGAATGTAAAGCCCAATGTCTCTACACCCAGTCAGCTAGCATGGGTAATAATCAAACAAGACCCCAAAGATTATCAAACAACCAAAGTCATAATTACTGTACTTTACATAAATCCTATAGCCATTCAGATAGGAACTGTCACTAACAGAACCGCCAATCTATCCCCGAACCTACCCATAACAACCAGAACAAACCATGTTCGGTCCATAACACATACTCTCACTCCGACAACGAGTGCCGAGCTGAAAACCCAACATTATGACCACAACCCAACAACCCCCGACAGGAACGCCCCACAACCTCCAACAGGAGTCAAAACAGACATTTGGGGGAATCCATACAAGCCTCCCACAAGAAAAAAACCATGACATCACCCATAGATAAACCAGAAGCCCTATGTTTCATGGGCACAATAGGAAATATCCCTTGTACATTCCTAATAGATACAGGCACAAAGATAAGCATACTTTCACAATCTATATGTGTACAATTGGGTGACTCCTACCCTACCGACAGACCACACCTTATGGGAACCATGATAAGTGGTACGCACCTAAACCTCACCTCAACTATAACCCCACCCCCATAACCATTGTTGATAACCCATTCCTACCCACTACCTTCTACGTAGTAAAAAATTTGACCCTTGAATGTGATGGCATTTTAGGATTGAAATTCTTAGCCAATCACAAAATCATTATATATACAAATCCCGCTATGCTCAAGTTAGGTGACATAGAAACCCCCTTCACCTATCCCGACACTTCGAGACGCTCAAATGAACACCCTCAGTATCCACGACTACCCTACCCCCCACATCACCCTACTGGAGTGTCACAACATCCTGCCTGCAACCAAGCTTGCTCAACTCAGCATCTGTTGACCTCACCAGAACACAGGATGCCTCCACAAATTCCTGACTCGACATCAGGTAATACCACCAACATTACGACACCTTTCCCCACCCACACCCACATGCCAAGTCAGGCAACACCACACCACCCACTCCCCCCTTTCTCAGCACACAAATTCTCACCAAAGGCAAACTTACAATCCCACCAGGGGAAAGTATGATTATCTCAACAATCATAACTGGTGCACTTCCAGGCCAAGATATGATTGTGTCTCCTGATACCTGTAGGAGAAAAAAATCTCCATATGCCTGCTGTTTGGGATATAGATAGAGATAATCAAGAGGCAATGATTTTAATAGAGAAGATCTCATACACCCCAGTTAAGCTAAAGAAGCACACACAATTAGGAACAGCCAAATTATATATAAACCCCATTGAAGAAACACACACCACTCCAATCAACTCCATCACCACCAAACCAAACCCCACTCCAACCCCAACCCCCCCGCCGAAGATATCCCAATCATAGATTTCCAGCAAGCCAGAACCAATCTTAGGAACATCCTTCAATCCCATTGTGAGGCAATCGCCTTAAATGATGAGACATTAGAGAAGACTTTTTTGGTTAAACGCCATACACACATACCATCCCATACCCCTCCCATCTACATACCAGCCTACGGAATTCCTCGCAGCAAAAAAGAACTGGTAACACAAAACATATGCGAGATGCTGGAACAAGGTGTCATCAGACACTCTCAATCTCCTTGGAACTTCCCACTTTTCCTAGTTTCTAAAAAGGATGCATCCTTTAGACCAGTCATAGGTTTCCGTAAAGTAAACACTAACACCACCCCAGACCGTATGCCTATGCCTGTCATGGCAGATGTCCTCCAATCACTGGGCCAAGGAAACAAGATTTTTCTCAACCTTAGACCTCAAATCCGCCTTCTGGCAGATTGAGCTAGAAGAAGAGTCAAAAGAAGTCACAGCCTTCAGTACTGACAAAGGTCAGTTCGAGTATAATCGAATGCCCTTCGTACTAGAAAAATGCCCCTAGTACATTATAAAGACTTATTAATAGCCTTTTCAAAGACAAACTAGGCAAATCCCTTTTCGTCTATCTAGATGACCTCATATTTTTCCCATACTGTAGAAGACCACCTTGACACCCTTGGGTACGTCTTACGAACCACCAAAGAAGCTGGCCATAAAATTCAACTTAACAAGTGCTCATTCCTAAAAAATGAAATCACTTTTCTTGGCCATATAGTAAACAAAGACGAAATCCACACAAACCCAGACAAAATCAGAGCCATTGCTGAATTCCCCACCCCAAAGAACGAGAATCAACTCCGTTCTTTCGTTGGCATGGCTGCCTATTATAGACATTTTATCAGAAATTTTGCTGACCTAGCTACCCCACTTACCAAATTTACACGTAAGAACGTACCTTTCAAATGGGACTTTGAAGAACAAGAATATTTACAGAAAATAAAGACAGCACTATACAGGGCACCCATATTCGCCTTCCCGAACTTTACAAAGGAATTCTTTCTGTTTACGGATGCATCCACCCTAGGGATAGATGCAGTCCTACAACAAATGGACTCAAACGGGAAACATAGATCGCAAGCGGCGTACTGAAGCCTGCAGAGCGTAACTACTCCACCACCCACTTGGAAGTTCTAGCAGTAGTCTGGGCTCTAAAAGATTTCCGAGAACTCATTCTAGGTCACAAAATCACAGTCATGACAGACCACCAACCTTTAACAGAATTTTTCAAAGGAGAATATTACAAGGTAATATAGCAAGATGGCATATAACCATTTTAGAATTCAACCCCAAAATTACCTACATAAAAGAAAAGGCAAACGTCGTAGCAGATGCACTAAGGGGAAACCCTCTAATTGCAACAGTCCCAACCATCAATTGTATTTCCCCCCAGGAACTCCGAGAAGAACAGAGAAAAGACCCAACTTGGTCACAGGTAATCCTCCACCTAGAAATAGGAACCACCCTACAAACCCACCCCCCTGTACCCCTCCGAGAATTACATCTAAAGGATGGAATTCTTAAAAGAGGCACCACTACCCCAACTCAAACAGTAATCCCAAACTCACTGATTCCAAGAATCCTCCTAATGGTACACAATAGCCCCATTGCAGGCCACCCAGGCAAAGAAAAATGCCTTCCAAACACCAGATGGGCGTACTACTGGCCCAAGATGGCTATCGACATCAACCGTCACATCGAAGACTGCATCACATGTAACCAGCTTCGTGGACCAGACCCGAAATCACTCCAAATTGGAGAAGTACCCATTCCATCAGAATCATGGGATACTATGGGCATTGATCTTTTAAAACTACCCCCAAACCGCCAAGGTTCCCAATGCATCCTTACCGCAGTAGATTACATCTCAAAGTATACGATACCAGTCCCCCTACCAGACAAATCGGCGGAAACAGTAGCCCAAGCCTTAGTCGACCATGTGTTCTGTAAGTATAACATTCCTTTTGAACAACGGATCTGAGTTCAAGAGCGAAGTCCTCCAAAACATAGCCAAATTATAACACATCAACAGGCTATAGGCCACAGCGTACCACCCACAAGGAAACGACTAGTGGAGAGAACAAACAGAAAAATCCTCGAAGTCCTCCACCCCCTGCAAGAATGCCTTTGCGGCACATGGGAAGATTGGCTCCCAGAAGTACAAGCCAGTATAAATGGCTCTATAAGCTCAGCAACGAAGAACTCCCCTACTTTGTATTCTTCGGCCAACCTCTCCGTATGCCTTATGACATACTGGAAAAAAACTCCCCCCCCCCTTTACACCATAGAAGATTACGCAAAACGCGTAGAACTTGTCATGCACTTGATCCACAAAGAAGTCAAAAAGAACCTAGAACAAGAAAAAAAAAACATAAATACTCTCGATCCTTATCTTTCACCTCAGGTGATGTTGTCATGCTTAAACAACACAATAGATCTAACAAACTTAAACCAAAGTTCTTCGGCAGCCTGGTAGTAGCAGAAACGCTAAGCAATAATAACTATCACTTTATTGACCCGTCAGATGACACCCTCATCACAGCACATGGAAAAAAAATTAAACCAATCAAATCAAAACTTGACGTAAACTACATTCTAGACAGACATGGATTCCTACTAAACCAACCTCCACCTACAACCACGAATCCTCAACTTCCCACCTTTCACATGACACTACGCTCCAAGCGCTAACTCACTACACCAATCCAGATTCTCCTCCCTTATAGGGCAGGACGTCATGCTCACCTGAGTGGGAAGTAATCACGATCCCTATCCATCAAACCTTTCCCCAACTATATAATCTCTTTTCACATTCTTCGGGATCGTGTTCACCTGGCAGAATCATACCCAAATCATACTCATAATAAGAAATATTAAAGAAAAAAAAAACAGAGCTACGATACCTAATCTGTAAAGAAAACCCCTCATCTTGGCAGAATAAAATCTGTGGACCTATCTGTGAGTTGCACCAAAGTGCAACTCACAGAAATGACCCCTTTTTCACCAGTGACAATAGACAAAATACAATCACAGAATCAACTGAAACATAAAAAAGACTCCCAGAAAAGAGAGAAGTGAAAATAAGTGAAACCGAGTGTATAATAAAAAAATAAAAAAAAACGGAGTGATTAACCCAGCCTCTTAACTAACACCCTTTGATGAGCAATGAGTATGCCATAATATCTATCAAACTACACCCAACGAACAATGACAATTTAACCCTCCCTCAGCACCTACTAATGTTCAAAACATGTAGTCATACTCACTATATATATATATATATATATATATATATATATATATATCATATATACATATAAGTATGTATGTATGTATGTATGAAAATTTAACAACCTCCTCGCCCCTCTTTCTTCCAGGTGACAGAAGTCACCTCTCGCCGGGAGGGAGTTATTATGTAACCATAATCACACAGATTACAACACAATGGAAAACTACACCGCAACATACATACGAACCTACATACACACACACCACTAACCTCTTCCTTCACGTGACCAAACCATGAAAACCATAATAAATAAATAACAAGAAATAAATATACATTGTTATAATGAAAATTATTGTAAAATAAAGTAATATCCAAAACTTGTGTCACCAAAATAAAATGTAAACTATTCACAACCTGTAAACTGTCCAAAATGCTGATGTCCGCTTTTTCAGATGCATCCACCAAGAGAGAGAAGAGCTCTTAGCCTTTTGGTTGAAAGCAGACCGGGAAGGTCTGCTGGTGTAATTTAGACTAATAGACTTTTTCAAGAGGTCTTGCGGTCTTTGATTTATCCACCTAAGGAAGAATTTACATATTCAAGACAGCATCCTCCTTCCATTTTGTACTACTGAAGAGGATCGCAGTTAGCAATCGAAATATATATATATATATATATATATATATATATATATATATACATAAATATATATACATGTATATATATATATATATATGCGTAAATAACCACTAGGAAAAGTAAACTAACGAAGCAGAGTGCTTTCGTGTAATTACATCTTCAGTGCAGATACAAAGAAGGAATTATAAGATGAAGAAACAAGGTACAGAATATATGACATAGTGAAGAGGGCATTCGGAGAGGTAGTGGAAGAAGTACACGTGACGGACGTATGGGCCGTCCTGGTAGCCAACAAGTATGGGACGTTTGGGCCGTCCTGGTAACCAACAAGTATGGGACAACTGCTCATAATTTATATTACAATTCAAACAATTTTGAAATTTCATGAGAAATAAAACTATCTAATTTGTACAAACCTTGATGAAGATTAACATTTATCCCCTTACTAGATTTGATCAAACTGCATTCAATTAAATTTCTTTCTGTTATGTTGTTGTTGTATGTGATGACTTTAGCGTTATCCCAGTCAACTGGGTGGTTAAAATGGTTCATGTGGTTGAATATACCGCTAGATTGGTTTCCCTCTCTAACGTATTTCTTATGTTGATTGATTCGTGTTGTGAGTGTTTTAGCAGTCTGACCAACATAAAACTGATTACATGATTTGCAAGGTATTTTGTACACACACCCTTTATTACTATTGACAGAATTATTTATGAGCAGTTGTCTTACAGTGTTCTTGTTATTGAAAACTACATTAATGTTAAATTTACGTAACATATTTGGAATATTTTGCAGGTTCTCTTGGTACGGTAAAATTAGCAAGTTATTCATATTGAAAGTTTGAGTTGACCTAAGGTTGTAAAATGTCCTTTTAGCACGATTGTAAGCTTTATCAAGAACATGTGTGGGGTATTGTAGCTTAGTACCAATGTCGTAAATACATCTTATTTCATCATCGATGTACTCTGGGCTGCAAATGCGTAGGGCCCTGAGGTACATCGACGAAAAAACAGATATCTTCACGCCATCAGGGTGTGAGGAATAATAGTGTATATATGAACAAACATTGGTTGGTTTGCGATATACACTAAACTTCAACTCACTTTCACGGCGGTAGATATTACAATCAAGGAAAGGCAAAACGCCTTCTTTCTCTATCTCCACCGTGAACTTAATGGAACTGACCAAATTATTAAGCTTACATAAAAAATCATTTACATTATCTTGAATGGACCACAGACATAGGATGTCATCAATGTACCGCATCCATGTAATGTTGGGGGGAATGATATTACTTAAAATTTTGGTTTCAAAAAACTCCATATATAGATTACTCAATACGGGGGAGAGAGGATTACCCATGCTCATTCCAAATTTCTGAGAATAGAATTTATCATTAAATTGGAATTTGCAATCTTTAACACACAATTTGATCAGTTCAATTAAGGTGCCTGAAGGTAATGGTAAATCGTGCTTATTTAACTCTTCTTTAAGATAGATTAAAAGGTCATCCAAGGGAACTTTCGTAAACAAACTAACAATATCATAACTTACCAATTTAAATTCATAGTCTGGTTTTACCTCACTTAGTTTGTTAATGAGGTCCAAACTGTTCTTAACATGTGAAGTGGAAATAGTTCCAACTAGTGGACTAAGAATTGTTACCAACCATTTCGAAAGTTTGTATGAAGCTGAACCTATTGAAGAAACGATTGGTCTTACCGGGTTATTTGGTTTATGTGTCTTAATTAGACCATACATGTAAGGCAAAGGAGGGCTGATAGAAATAAACTTTTTGATTAGTTCACTATTTCCACTTAACAATTCTTTAAAAGTTGGACGTAAGTATCTTGATCTTTAAGTAGTACATCCATTTTGTTTAAATAATCATTTTTGTTCATAATTACTACAGCGTTTGATTTATCAGCTTTTGTGATATGTAAATCACTATCCTTTTTGAGAGAATTAATAGCAGTGATAAAACGTTCAGGACAGCTGGGAGGTACCTGATTAGCTAAAGCACCATAAACAATACCTTTACATATATTAACATCATCTATAGGCAGATCTTTATCACATTTTAAATTACAAAAAGCTTTACCAATGTTAATTATGTTAGATGGATAAGAATTATTGGCAAAGCTGAGCCCAAATCCTAATGCTGTGGATTGAACCTTGGCGAGTGGCTTAGATGACAAGTTAACCACGAAATCTGGGTTAGCATGTTTGGTCCAGTCTGCACTGAAGATGTAATTACACGAAAGCGCTCTGCTTCGTTAGTTTACTTTTCCTAGTGGTTATTTACGCATTTGTGAACACACGCTCCTAGTGTTTTTATTGCATTATGGATACCACACGATTCTTCGAGAACTTTACTCACCTGAACCCTGGACTTGCTCCTTATGTACACGACTTTTCCTGGTCATTGGTTAAAGCCCACAAGCTGCGACTACGTCTACAGTTTCTACAAAACTGCATGAAAGAACAAGTATTACCCAAGTCGGTCTTACCCCAACGGCTTGTGAAGATGTCTGATCGTCCATTTGATGATTTTCAGCGCATCATTCTTAAGAAACGAATCGACATTGCCAAATTAGAAGTCAAAGAAGCCTTTAGGATCAAGCGTATTAGTTTGCATAAATTCCAGTGTTGTGTATCATCTGATGTCAAAAATGTGCTTTTGGACTATTGTTATGGAAAAATGAGGATGGAGTGTGAGTACTTGTCAAGGAAGTTAAACATGAAATTACTAGCCCTCATTAATGACAGTGACTGGACCAAACATGCTAACCCAGATTTCGTGGTTAACTTGTCATCTAAGCCACTCACCAAGGTTCAATCCACAGCATTAGGATTTGGGCTCAGCTTTGCCAATAATTCTAATCCATCTAACATCATTAACATTGGTAAAGCTTTTTGTAATTTAAAATGTGATAAAGATCTGCCTATAGATGATGTTAATATATGTAAAGGTATTGTTTATGGTGCTTTAGCTAATCAGGTACCTCCCAGCTGTCCTGAACGTTTTATCACTGCTATTAATTCTCTCAAAAAGGATAGTGATTTACATATCACAAAAGCTGATAAATCAAACGCTGTAGTAATTATGAACAAAAATGATTATTTAAGAAAAATGGATGTACTACTTAAAGATCAAGATACTTACGTCCAACTTTTAAAGAATCCTACTGAATCAGTGAATAGCCATTTCAATAAGAAGATAAAAGAATTGTTAAGTGGAAATAGTGAACTAATCAAAAAGTTTATTTCTATCAGCCCTCCTTTGCCTTACATGTATGGTCTAATTAAGACACATAAACCAAATAACCCGGTAAGACCAATCGTTTCTTCAATAGGTTCAGCTTCATACAAACTTTCGAAATGGTTGGTAACAATTCTTAGTCCACTAGTTGGAACTATTTCCACTTCACATGTTAAGAACAGTTTGGACCTCATTAACAAACTAAGTGAGGTAAAACCAGACTATGAATTTAAATTGGTAAGTTATGATATTGTTAGTTTGTTTACGAAAGTTCCCTTGGATGACCTTTTAATCTATCTTAAAGAAGAGTTAAATAAGCACGATTTACCATTACCTTCAGGCACCTTAATTGAACTGATCAAATTGTGTGTTAAAGATTGCAAATTCCAGTTTAATGATAAATTCTATTCCCACAAATTTAGAATGAGCATGGGAAATCCTCGCTCCCCCGTATTGAGTAATCTATATATGGAGTATTTTGAAACCAAAATTTTAAGTAAGATCATTCCCCCCAACATTACATGGATGCGGTACATTGATGACATCCTATGTCTGTGGCCCATTCAAGATAATGTAAATGATTTTTTATGTAAGCTTAATAATTTGGTCAGTTCCATTAAGTTCACGGTGGAGATAGAGAAAGAAGGCGTTTTGCCTTTCCTTGATTGTAATATCTACCGCCGTGAAAGTGAGTTGAAGTTTAGTGTATATCGCAAACCAACCAATGTTTGTTCATAAATACACTATTATTCTTCACACCCTGATGGCGTGAAGATATCTGTTTTTTCGTCGATGTACCTCAGGGCCCTACGCATTTGCAGCCCAGAGTACATCGATGATGAAATAAGATGTATTTACGACATTGGTACTAAGCTACAATACCCCACACATGTTCTTGATAAAGCTTACAATCGTGCTAAAAGGACATTTTACAACCTTAGGTCAACTCAAACTTTCAATATGAATAACTTGCTAATTTTACCGTACCAAGAGAACCTGCAAAATATTCCAAATATGTTACGTAAATTTAACATTAATGTAGTTTTCAATAACAAGAACACTGTAAGACAACTGCTCAAAAATAATTCAGTCAATAGTAATAAAGGGTGTGTGTACAAAATACCTTGCAAATCATGTAATCAGTTATATGTTGGTCAGACTGCTAAAACACTCACAACACGAATCAATCAACATAAGAAATACGTTAGAGAGGGAAACCAATCTAGCGGTATATTCAACCACATGAACCATTTTAACCACCCAGTTGACTGGGATAACGCTAAAGTCATCACATACAACAACAACATAACAGAAAGGAATTTAATTGAATGCAGTTTGATCAAATCTAGTAAGGGGATAAATGTTAATCTTCATCAAGGTTTGTACAAATTAGATAGTTTTATTTCTCATGAAATTTCAAAATTGTTTGAATTGTAATATAAATTATGAGCAGTTGTCCCATACTTGTTGGTTACCAGGACGGCCCAAACGTCCCATACTTGTTGGCTACCAGGACGGCCCATACGTCCGTCACGTGTACTTCTTCCACTACCTCTCCGAATGCCCTCTTCACTATGTCATATATTCTGTACCTTGTTTCTTCATCTTATAATTCCTTCTTTGTATCTGCACTGAAGATGTAATTACACGAAAGCACTCTGCTTCGTTAGTTTACTTTTCCTAGTGGTTATTTATGCATTTGTGAACACACGCTCCTAGTGTTTTTTATTGCATATATATATATATATATATATATATATATATATATATATATATATATATACTGTATATATATATATATATATATATATGTATATATATACTGTATGTATGTATATATTCTGTATATATATATATGTATCATATGTATATGTATATATACATATATATATGTATATACATATATATATATATATACATATATATATATATATATATATATATACATATATATATATATATACTGAAAATATGAATAATATTGGCAAGGTCAATCGAAATAAATGCAAGAGAGTCACCTGATGGTAAGTAATATATAAAAGAAAATAGCCGTGAAAGAGTTAATAGATTATCTAAGTAATTGCTTGGCTTGATATGGATAAGTCATGAACTGTGAATACGAGCGTTTTCCTGAAAATCTAAGTCTACAGGAATCGCGAACAAAAGTCTCAAAGGGATTATTCGATGAGAAATAGTTAAGCAAGTGTTTGATGAATCACCCGGTGAGTAGGGGGCCTAGTGATAGTATTTGCAAAGCTGGCGGCACACTGGGTATTTTCGATAGCATGCTACTCACCTTTGCTACTATCTTTGCTAGCAAACTCTTGCGCATCCGTTACACAGGGAATGTTTAGCTGGTGACTGTTTGGCTCCCGGCTAGCGAAAACAATAACAAAACTTCCTAAAAGTATTTTCCTGCCTATGCTTACAAACGAATCTATTACTGAGGTAGAAAAAACAAATTGATAAATAGAATAAAATAAAATAACACTGACTACATGAATGTACAGTAGAGTGGCAATCTAGGATAAAGAATAAAATAACTCGCGAATAAACAAAGATATACATGCTCAATTCTATTTATATTTTACATATAAACCCCAGGAATGGTGGCTCATTTGAGCACTCAAATGAGCAGCAAAACTTGCTGTTGGTTCTTTCTAGCACGCAATCCATTTTTACCCGCAGCAAGTGTCGGCAGCATGCTACTCACTTTGGGTCGCAAAAATCGAATCGAATAGTAAAAACAAGTAGCATGCTAGAGAGAAATACCTAGTGTGCCGCCACTTTAAGATACACCAAGGTCTTCATCTCTATAGGTGATTTATAATTAGATAATTTTGAGTTTAGGTCTCGAATGAAAGTTATTTTTATCTTCAACAAGGAGCCCTTCTTCAGCTGAAAAATATTGTCTAAAGTTATGACCAAATTTGTAACATGTGATTTTGTAGCAAAGGAGTCAAATATAGTCAATCATTCAAATGATACATTTATTATCTCAATATTTTGATCATCAAATGTCAACTAAAATAGGTACTTGGCAAATGATGTGAGTTAAGTCTCAGTTGCTAGATATTACTTTCGAGCGACACTTGGTAACCGAGACATTTTGACAAGTGGTTACGTCCTTCGTTTGATTGATTGTTCATGTATTTAATTTACTTTCAGACTATATGAGGTATCCCTAAACCAATTACATTCTCCTGATGGGCGTAAGAGTAAAATATGTAAAAGTAGACGTCGAAGGATTGTCGTTTTGATCTGAAGGCTGACCCCCAGCCGAATAAAAACGTTCAACTTTTGCATTAGCAGAATCTAAACAATGCGACCCCATTTGAGTACCTTGCTCGACTTGTATGCTTTTTTGTCCAACACCAGGAACTCTTCTTCAGCTAAGGATATTTATGCTCTGAAGGATGAAGGATGGAAAGATACACTTACTCTTTGCGTACCTTGAACCCTTGTTAGACTTATGCGACTTAAGTGAGTTCGTTTGAGTAGAAACGACTTCAGTTACATTTCTTTCGAATTTCCAAATGTCAAAGCACCTTTGCGTCATATATTGAGAAGCTGAATGATTAACTAAGAGAAGTTCAACCTACGCGAATATTAGATACATTGGTGAGTTGTCCTTAGGGAAGTCTAGAATACTGTAAGCAAAATCGCCATCCAGCATTTCAAATTCACAACATTTCACGAGAAACTTGAATGACCAGGGCTTTCCTCTACTTGTATACTTATTCTTTCTGCCAACAAGCTATTTTAATCATATGAGTAAAAGCACTGTAAGAGTTTTCAAAAACAATAAAGAAAATATCAATTCACAAAAAATTTGAATTCCTTATTTTGTATGTCTCAAGCTATAGGTCTCCAAATGGCTCGAGGTGTTCCAAGGGTATGACAGAAGAATAACTTTTCCCGTCACAAAGTCGGGATACGGAGAAAACTTTCTATGGAAGCGATCACATGTAATACAGATGTGAGTTTCGAAATTTAATCCTTTCCAGTCAGGTGGTTAGTTTAATGGTTTTGTTCCGTTTCTTCCTCTGACGATTGAGGAACCGTATTGCTTAATCCCTCCCCAGTGAGATGGTTACTTTCATGATTCTGTTTTGGCCAACGCTAAGCGGATTTATTCAGCTTCTGCAACGTCTCCTGATGCAAGGTAACTATTTTGTAAATTTTGTTTCATCCATTTCTTTTCCCCTCACTCTGCCCCCTTCCTCTAGCCCCTTCCCTCCTCCCCTTTCCCCCTTCCCTATGCACCCTCTTCTCCCTTTTCCTCCTCTCTCCTCAATCGCTTACCCTTCTTCTACTTCTCCTCACAACTCTTCTTCTCCCTTCTCTCCTTTCTCACCCCCTTTCTTTCCTCACCCCTTCATCTCTCCTTTCCCTCTCTTTTCCTATTCCTCCGCTGCTCTTCCCACCCTACTCCCTATCTCTTTTTTCTTTCCCTTCTCTTCAATCTCCCTTTTCCCTATTTTATTCCTACACCACTGTATTGTTTCCCTCTCTCTCTTTGTCTCGTGTTCAAGAAACCGTCCGTGTCTTCACCACGAAAAGACGCCGACGTGAACTCCGATACTCCTGAGGCGAATCGAAGCCTTCTTCGGTGCCTCCCATGGGCCCTTGGAGGCGGAGCAAACGAGGCGGAACGCCAGGGGGCTCGAACCGTGGCCCGGAATTAGGGTCGGAAATTAGAGATTTGATGGCTTTTCCTCAGCATCGATGGAAAATCGATGTCACAATTGACTTGCCAACGACGAGATGGTCGAGCGTGGGGAAAGGGGTGGGAGGATTGGATGGCCAGTTGAAGAAGAATGGAGTGGCTTCTCCTATTTTATCTTGTTTTAGGGAAGGTGTGATAGTTCTGTGGTTAGTGTGCTCAACTCGTGTCACAAATAACGGAGGGATGAGAAGAGAAGTGAGGGTGTGGGAGTGAGGAAGGGATTTAAGAAAGGGGTTGATTCCCCTACTTATCGTTTTAGTTGTTAGCGTGCTCCAGTTGGAGTGTCAACAACAAGACACGATTGGAATAATGATGGTTGGGTTAAAGGGTTATGAAAGCGCCATCTTTTGTGTATTTTGCTTCCCACTTAAGGAGCATGTCGCGACCCTGTACTTAGTGTATTTGGTCAGTGATATTTTTCAACCTATTCAATACATTGGGGGGGGGGCTTTCACAAGGATGTTATTTTGCCCTCTGTAGCGATGGCACTGTAGTCGATCTCGATTAACCCTTTCCATAAAATATGGAATACTTCCACTGCATTCTGTCTGCCAACACAATATTCTATTCATTCCTATAGCACCTCATAGGTAGTGGAAAAGAGTTAAATTTTTAACTGATTATATTTTCTACAGATTTCGTAGCCGTTACTGAAAGGAAACATCGAGGAAAAATATGAAGA
>NC_134777.1:65492430-65497430 GCF_046742065.1 Oratosquilla oratoria
AGGAAGGAAAGAGGGAAAGATGAAGCAGATGTAATTAATATTCAGTCTGGATCGATCAGCTGGAACAGAAAACGGAAGGAGGGAATAACAAGATGGAACAAAAAATGGGAAGGGTGGCTTTGGAAATCAGAAAGGATCACAGAGCTGTATGTATAGATATGAGGGAACATATCTCCAAATCACATATAATCGTCTGGTGAAAATAGAAATGAAATATATAAAAACCTATTGATATCGGAAGTATGTAAATGTATATTGAATTGTTGAATGTTTGATACGTTTCTATAAACAGTACTTCTCTTATGAATAAAGTAATTCGTCAATGCATCTGTATTGATACAACAAATTATATTACAAGAATATATTTGCATAGATCTGAGATATCTTGGGTCCTGTTTAGATATCTGTCTCACTTGACACCTTTATTAGGATGACTCCTTGTACACATTTTCCTCCAGCTAAAGCCAAACAATATCATCATTGATATATTTGCATAGATCTGAGATATTTTGGATCGTGTTTAGCTATCTATCTCACATAAAACCTTTACTATGATAGCTTCAGTTACAGATTTTCTTGTGAATAAAACCAAATTATATTACTGTGAATGCTTACGTCATAGTGTCATAGGTGATCCTTGGGGAACAAAGGGGAGGCCCACAGAATTCATGGCTGGGGCAAGTTCCTGTCGAGAGTTGTTTGGAATGGGAAGGGTGTATGTGATCTCACTCGGAGTGTGATTGAAACAACCCACTCCCTGGCGTATGCCCCCAATCGGTTATGAACATGATATTGCCATACTCCTTCCTTACTGTGTGACTCTTTTCTTTTCATCCTGGGCGATGCCAGGCGAATATATCTATCGTACTGGCACAGTTGATGGCAAAAGAATAAATATGAGCTTGAGCACTTCCCTCTGTACCACATGGTCCTCTTCATTTCCCCCAAACTTCGACCAGACGACATTATTCTATCCAGATCAACCCTGGTAGGTAGGTTTCTGTCATGTGATGTTCACGTGATAATAACAGTGTTTTGTTGATGTCAGCAAGAAGGGGAAGTCTATTATCTTGGAACTGTGCTGCTAATCACGTAGATATATTGGGTTACGTGTAATGTGACTGTGACTCTTACATAGTATATTAAGGGTTTACATATTATATGAAGGCTACATATGGTTACATAACGTTACGTAGGGATACATCCTTTCGTACAGAATGACATTTTTCTTTTTATACTTAGTTGTCGTCAGACTATTTCATTCGTAGTTGAATATCCCAACTCCCCCTTATTAGCAAAGAATTAACAGTGGTACTTATAAATCTACAAGAGAATGGGAAAAGAAATGGGAAGACCTGGGGGAAAGAGAAAGGACACTAGAAATAAAGACAACGGGAAGACGTGAGATCATAGAAGAAACTGAAGAAAATAAGAGAGTGTAAGAGAATGAAAAAGGAGAAATGAGAAAGTAGTAGAAAAGATAAGAATGCGTCCACTTTCAATTATAGACGAGGAGCTAAAGATGAAGGTGGACCAACTCGAATGGAGGGAGAAGGAGGGCGGTGGAAAGATAAGGAGGATGTGCAGGAAGAGGGAAAGAGGAGGAGGTGGAAGAAAATTACTGAGCTGAGAAAATAAAGGAGTGGAGTTGAAGCTATGATGTGGAGGAGAAAAGGAGAATATCAGAATGGAAAAATGAATGCAAGAAAAAAATGAAAGAGAAAATAACACGGGAAGTAGAGAAAGATGAATAGGAAAAGAGAAAACAAACAACGTATCTGTTAAAATCCAAAACTTGTAATTTCCTAATGCACACTTGCGAAATATATGTACATATACATGAATACATAAACATTTAACTAAATGAGCACAGTTATACCCTCCCCACACACATTTACACACGCATACACACACAAACCAACACATACCCAAAACACACATACGCACACTCACACACACACACACACACACACACACACACACACACACACACACACACACACACAGAAACACACACACATACACAGAAACACACAAACGCACACACAAGCGCACACACACACGCAAAGATAGACAGACAGACAGACACACACACACATGCACACACACGCACGCACACGCACACACACACACACACACACTCACACACACACACACACACACACACACACACACACACACACACACACACATACACACACACACATACACACACACACACACACACACACACACACACACACACACACACACACACACACACACACACACACACACACACACACACACACACACACACACACAAACACGCACACATAAGCACACACACGCACACGGAGACCACGGTCGAAGGAAGACGTGCCGGAACGAACGCTCTGAACCCGCTATTTAGTGATTCACGAACGAACGAATTTGAAAGCAAGCCTAGTTGCTTACAAAGATATGGCGAAGGGAGAAGTATATTCGGTGTGACCAGAATGTAACCGTCTCCATTTTGTCTATTCTTTTTATTTATCTTATATATATATATATATACATATATATATATATATATATATATATATATATATATATACATATATATATGTATATTATATATATATATATATATATATATTTTTTTTTTTTTTTTTTTTTTTTGCAAAAAATGGAAAGAAGAAAAGAAACTCCGAAAGACAAAGAACCAGCAAAAAGACGCTTAGAAGAAAGCAGAATACTGTAAAGACTCCACTTGGTGTCATTCGAAAGAAGACGCGTCTTTCTCAAACACCAAGGGAGTACCAAAAGTTTGAATTAGGTATTTTTTCGGGGTTTGAAGGGGAAGGAAATATTATGCATAGAGGGATAGAAATGGATAGAGAGCCCAGGTATAGAAATATAATGAGAAATAGATATATCAATGACATGTTGGATAATCAATAGAGCTCAAAAAGTGAGTATAAGATAATGTACATAGAAGTATCTATGCTAATGAAAGCCAATGAGGAGAATAGTAGGGAGATAGATGACTTAGAAAAGGAATTAAATAAATTAAAGGGAGAAAATGAATGGCTGAAAAGTGAAGATATATATAAGAATGAGGGTTTAAAAAAGGAGATAAAAGATCAAATGCAGGCAGTGACTGGAAAGGTGGAAGAAAAAGTAAAAGAAAATGACTTACATGAAATAAAGAAACAGTGGAAAGTAGAACAGAAATATCAAAAAGTATATTTTAAAGACATAGAAATAGTGGAGCAACATGTTAAGGAGAATGCCAAAGAAACGGTGATCCAAGTGATTAAAGAGAAAGGCAACTTAGTTATGGACACAGTGGATAAAAAAGATAAATTGTAATCTATGGCACTAAAGAGAAGCATTATGTTCTTAGGTATTAGAGAGAAAAGGAGGAGAAAGAGATCGCTAAGGAAATACTGAAAGAACTACAAGCGGAAGAATAGGGTTTAGATAAAGAAATTGAGGAGACTTATAGAATGAGTAGATACTCTAAAAACAATACAGGCCACTAAAAGTAAAGCTTAGATCTCAAACAATTGCTGAGGAAGTGCTATCCAGAACAACAAAATTAGCAAATAGTGAACAATACAAAAAGATATGAAAAAAAAAGAAACGAGTGAAGAAAAAAAAAATAGAAACGAAGCGAATGAAAAAAAGCGAAAAATGAACTGAAACTTTTTTTTTTTTTTTTTTTTTTTTTTGAGAGAGAGAGAGAGAGAGAGAGAGAGAGAGAGAGAGAGAGAGAGAGAGAGAGAGAGAGAGAGAGAGAGAGAGAGAAAGTGAGAGTGGTACACCTGAGTATGAGAAAATGGTATATAAGGAAAAAGGAAAAAAACGCTGACAGAAAATGACGAGGAGAAAGGAAATTAAAAATAGCTTATACCAACATAGATCGAATAATTACAGGAATGAACGAATTAAATGATTATCTGCTCTTAGAAAAAACAGACATAATGGGAATAGTGGAAACTAAATTAAAGTGTACTCTACCACCCAACACTGTACACAAGGTTTATACAATTGTTGGACGAAGAATAGGAAGGATAAACAGGGTGGCGTAGTACTAATTTTGGCTAATAAATACTTAAATGTAACAAAAATAACTGAAGGAGAAAATAATGTAGAATCAATTATGATACAAGTTGAAAGCAAATATATGAAGAGTAGAGAATTTGTAATGGTGTATGTGAATCCCAAAACACAGCCCTGGACAGAAAATGATAATTCCAAAATATTAGAAGATACGAAATACGAATTAACTAATATACTGAGGAACAGAGGAAATATAGTAATTATGGGTGACTTTAATTCAAAAGAAATATGTTGGAAGGAAATGACAGTGAAGGGTAGAGTGGAACTCTGGGGAAACGTCCTGCTCGACATGACCATCGAATGCACAATGACTCAGTGGATAAGGGAAAATACCAGATACAGAGGTAGTGAAGAACCATCAAGGCTGGATTTAATGCTTACGACAAAGCCTGACATTGTCGACAAAATTGATTACAAAACCCCGATCGGAAAGAGTGACCATGTACTTATAGAATTCGAGTTGAAAGAGCAAATGGATCAAAGTAGAAGTGAAAAATAGGAATAGAATAGAATAGGAAGACTAATGTACAAGAAAACAAATTTTGAGAAACTCAAACAATTCTTTAGCAACGCGAACTGGGAAAAATTCCTAAATGAAGAAACAGGAATGGAAGAGAAATGGAATATACTAAAATAAATTTATAACGAGGGCGTGAATAAATACGTACCACAAAAAAAAAGTAAAAAACATACACGAAAAGCTGGTACAACAAAAAAATATAGTGAGGCTAAGGATAAAAGAAACAAAGCTTGGAAGAAATAGAAAAAAGACAAGAAAACAAGCAAATGGCTAATGTATAATGTACATCAAACTAAGAAATGATTATGTAAAAATACCCAGATATAAAAAGAAAAACTACGAAAAAAATAATAGAAAAATGGAAGGAAGTACCCAAACTATTTTGCAGGTATGT
>NC_134777.1:65504930-65509930 GCF_046742065.1 Oratosquilla oratoria
CTCCAAATGTCCAAAAACACAGGTTCAATGCCACTTCAGTCATAGTTGAGAGCCTCTTGGCATATACTATCTTCTATTTCTAACTGTAGTCATAATGTAGTTTGACATTCACGAGAGGTTAGTATGTCATTTTTCCACTGCATAAAGGTAATGGACCTTTGCCGCAATAAAATATTTACAACATGTGACCATGTCTTTGTCACCTCTATTCTTATGGTCAACATCACTTTCTTATGTGGTCACACCGAAGGAGTTTATATATTTGACATACATTAGAAAGCTGCGCAGGCCTCAGATTTGACAATTTTACAGCATCGTAAGATTTAGTGAAACAGTAAAACCCATAAAAATTCAATGACCTGCTCAATAAAGCTAATGTATATAGAATGTTTAATTTCTTTAAATACAGTTGAAATGTTCTTGCTTACTCTAATTACTTTGCCCCTGATTGGCTGTCCGAATGATGCCAATGCATTTGAGTTGCAGGTATATCTATTTGTAAAGCAATGACATCATTAGCAAACGCTTTGGTCAACCAATCTGCGGTGAAGGATGTAGAGCCGGCAAGGGTACTTTCCCCAACTTAAAGAAGAAAAGACTGTTGGGTTTGTACAAACTTATCATTCTACACTACATGTTCTGTCTTAGGGACATCTTTAAGTTGAATGAAAGTGTCTGGCGTCAGTAAGAACAGAACTGTATGAGTACCCACTAAACTTTAGTGCATTTGATGTAGTTTCTAATTCTTTAATGTCCAAACCACCTTCTAAGGTTAACAAAGGCGCTTGTCGTCGGGCAAAACAAAAGAACTGAAGTTGTCACGGGTCTCTGGCCCGTTAGCTACGGTAATACAATTCAAGATATTTGTTCAATCTCACGACACAAATTTTGTTTAGTTGAGCACGGGGTCTCGTGCTGAAGGGGGGAGGGGGAGTTACCTCAACTCTCCCTTGTGATAGGATGAATCACCTCACATATTTTGTATGATGATGCCTTTACACAAGACTGTTGTCTTCAGCTGAGGATGAGGTGAGAGGGTGATGGGTTTTTATGTTCTCGTTAACAAAGGACGATTGTAATAATTTCAGAGACGTCCTTCGCTGTGAGTGATAAATTAAACGCTTGAGGGGTTTCTCTCACCTGAGGAATAACGACAGAAAACACACACACACACACACACACACACACACACACACACACACACACACACACACACACACACACACACACACACACACACACACACACACACACACACATCGGCAGGAGTATCCACATCACCATCCAGTGGTCGCCAGCACATAGCAATGCCATCCGTAGAACTAAGGTCACTCGATGCTCTGACTCTGACATGAGGGAGTTTGGGAGGTGGATAGTGGAGTATCCCTGGACGGAGGTTCTGGAAGCCGAGGACGTGGAAACCAAGTGGAGAAACTACTCAACAACCACTACTGAAGCTTTCCATATTTTTTTCCCGATCAAGGACTTCTCCGTGAACCCATCAGACTCCCCATGGATGACACCCCGTATTAAGCGTCTCATTAAACAACGCAACAGGATATATTACACTGATCAACCCCTCCTCAGGTCCCCCAGGAATAAAGTCATCAAGGAGATAAGTATTGCCAAGTCTTCGTACTACCCTAATAAAGTAGAACACCTCAAACAACCAAATAACAATCAGTGGTTTAGTAAGATCAAAGCTCTCTGCGGGCTACAAAATAATCAAGCCTCTCACCTGCCCTGCGTCTCACACTTACCACCTGACTTAGCAGCTCAAGAGATTAATACTCACTTTGCCTCTATCTGCCAGACCTTACCCCCCCTTAACTTCTCCGGCCTACCTGCCTACCGCCCCGCGCCCACACCCCCAGCCCCAGGCCACAAAGCAGACAGTGCCACAAAACAAAGTAAATTAAAGAATTTGCCTCAGAACTTGCCCTCCCACTTTCCTCCATAATTAATGCTTCACTGAGTCAAAACTCCTGCCCCAGTGACTGGAAAATTTCATATATCACTCCCATCCCCAAATGTCCGAACCCACAGTCACTAAGCGACCTTAGACCTATTGCCATCACCCCAATCCCAAGCCTTATCTGTGAGGGTTTTGTTTTTGACTCAGTATACAACAAAATTAAAGATCAAATCGATATACAACAGTATGGCAACATGAAATCCTCCTCCACAACTCACTATCTTGTTAATCTTCTGGACTTCTTGCACAGCCACTTAGACAAGCGCAATACTTCTCTAGCCTTGACCTTTATTGACTTCAAGAAAGCGTTTGACCTTGTTGACCATAACATTATCATCTCCAAAGCCATACAACTGGGGATCCAACCACACTTGGTAGCATGGCTAGCCGACTTCCTGACCGGACGTCAACAGGCAGTGAGGTACCAGGGAACGACATCCTCCCTCCTCCCACTGACCTGTGGGGTCCCTCAAGGGACCAAGATGGGACCACTGTGCTTCCTCATCCTCATAAATGACGCATTAATGGACACCCAACATAGTTGGCATTCCCATCAACACCAGGCAGCCTGACTTTTCTTCACTACAAAACATCCTAGACAACCTCAAAACGTGGACTGAGAGCAGCAATGTGACAGTTAACCACAGCAAGACCGTGGTCATGCATGTTTGTACATCCAAACAGGCGGTGGCACCACCTCAACTGTCATTAGGAACCCATTCCCTTCAGGTGGTCCAGTCCGCCAAGCTACTAGGCATCACAATAGACGACCACCTTAACTGGAACCAGCACATCAACAACATCATCAGGACAGCCTCTTACAAACTCTTCATGCTGCGCAGATTGAAGTCCCTTGGTACCCCATCACCAGATCTAAAGGGAGTCTACACCACCTCCGTACTACCCACCCTCACGTACGCCTCCCCAGCCTGGTCATCACTCAACATCACACAGAAGCAAAGGGATACGAACACGCCCTCACCACCCTCAGCTTGCCAAATTGTCCGACAAACACATGAGGCACTGAATAACAGGACCTAATGCTACACCCACGTCACCGTCACTTCCACACACCTAACACACACACACACACGCACATGCAACTCGGCATTCTAACAAATTCAAGCCCATCAGAGCGGGACTGACCGATACAAGAACAGTACCATTCCATCCGTTGTCCGCACAATAAACTCATATCACTTAGAATTCAACCGTAGTGTCACACAGCCTAGGATTCGAATCCTGTAGGCGGAGCAGCCAGAATAGTTATACAAATAAAATCCGTTCCATTTACAGGATACCTCCTTCAAGGAGGGTATTTTCCATCAGACAGTTCCATTCACTTTAGGAAGGGCTAATGATCCAGTAGTCAGCAATACGCTCGTATCGTGAACCATGAACATACAAGCGCTTCAACGAATTTATCTCTAATTCTCTCTCATAACGAAACACATACCACGAAATTCACGTATCGCGTTACACGTAGCATAGTAATGATGCTTCCAAGTAACGATGTTGACTTAATAAGAGTCCCTCTCACATGCAGATAGACCGCTTTGGTGAGTACGCTAATTTGTTACTCGCTTAGTTGACTGAAAGCTTGTGTGTCTACTGTGCAGCGCCCGGGACAAACTTCACACGAGAACCAAATATCACAGTGCTCCTGATAATTGAAATTGGAAAATGTTTATTCTAATTCTTAAACACTAGAGGTGTGGGTATTCTCAGGGCAATACAATCGTCTGGATATATATATGTACATATATATATATATATATATATATATATATATATATATATATATATATATATATATATATATATATGTATATATATATATATATATGTATACACACACACACACACACACATACACACAAATATATATATATATATATATACATATATATATATATGTATGTATATATATATATATATATATATATATATATACAGTATATGTATATATATATACTTATATAAATATGTATATATATATATACATATATATATATATATATATATATATATATATATAGAGGTGTGTGTGTGTGTGTGTGTGTGTGTGTGTGTGTGTGTGTGTGTGTGTGTGTGTGTGTGTGTGTGTGTGTGTGTGTGTGTGTGTGTCTGTGTGTGTGCGTGTGTGTGTGTAATAAAACCACTTGGAAAATATTTTCCAAGAGGTTTTATTACACATTTTGTGAATCACGTGTTCTTGTGATTTATTTGCATATATATACATATATATACATAAATATACATATATATACATATATATATGTATGTATATATATATATATATGTATATATATGTATTTATATATACATACATATATGTATATATATATATATATATGTATATATATATATATATATATATGGTTCTAGGACAACTGACAATTGCCCCCCGACAACTGCCCCCGGGATAATTGCCCCCGTAGAACAACTGCCCCCGGACAACTGCCCCCCGGACAACTGCCCCCTGGACAATTGCCATTTACGTAATTACTTTTTAGTAATTGCCTAATTAAGTAACGATTATATAATCGTTCATTTAAGAAATAATTGTTGCTATTTCCTGAATTTATTACCGTTTATGTAGCTACTTCCTAATTAGGTAATCGGTCGTACAAGTTATAGTTGATTTCCGAAAGTTATAGCCAATTGCATAATTACTGTCTAGTCAAACAAATGTTTACAAATATACATATATATATATATATATATATATATATATATATATATATATATGTATATATATATATATAGGCTTAAAAAGAAAGAAGGATCCAGTGTCTATTCAGAAATATAAGAAGTTACAGGACAATTGGCCTGGAATTTATTGCCATTTACGTAATTACTTTTAAGTAATTGCCTAATTAAGTAACGATTACATAATCGGTCATTTATGTAATCGGTCGTACAAGTTATAGTTGATTTCCGAAAGTTATCGCCTATTGCATAATTACTGTCTAGTCAAACAAATGTTTACAAAAAAATTATATATATAGGCTAAAAAAGAAAG
>NC_134777.1:65529930-65537430 GCF_046742065.1 Oratosquilla oratoria
ATTATGAGTAATTTTCGAAAACTTTTTTTTTTCGTCCCTTCCTTTTGCGAATCATTTCGGTCAGTCATGCAAGAGATTAGGCAGGAGAGGTTTTCTCTACCATCCTCATCTCATTATGTGTTTTTTCTTCCTAAGGTATTTCTTTTCGTTACTTTTTATATATTTCCTTTTTGAGTCGGGCGGGGGGGGAGGGTGATGGCCGGGTCAAAGGATACATCCACCCTTCACCCATCAAAAAAAAAAAAAAAATCTTTCTTTCTTTTTTTATTATTACTATTATTATCTTTTTTTTTTAAGCTCCTTGTCGATGAAGGGTCATTCTTAACAGTACCTACTGCTCGGGTCAGGTGCGATGCAGCAAGACATTTCACCTCAAACGTTGAGCCCGACAGCCGGAACTGGTCCATCCCCACTGCTTCACCTACAGGCAACATTCACTCACTGTTCGACAGGCATTACTTGCATTTCCCACACATTGGTGGCGTCATCGGAGGCGTGCTGGTCTCGTATTCATTTAGCTGTGGGTTCGAATTCCTTGCTTCTCCCAGCAGTCCAATTGCAAAAAGCAGAGATTTCGACTGCAGCTACGTGTATACCTTCCAGATCACCTCATTCATTGTCTTCCCCTCAAAAACTTGTGTACTCTATCCACCTTTAACTTTCAGAGTTTTTGCTAGTCTTCTCATTCTTTTTGTATACCTAAACTATCCACACTATCCCCCCATCTCATTCATTGTCTTTTCTTCTAATCCGAGTATACTCAATTCACCTTTAACTTAAAAAAAAAAAAAAAAAATCTTTCTTCTCTCATTTTTTAATATACCCAAACTATCCATACTCCATCTCATTCTTTTTCCTTCTTTCAAATATACTCTATCATTAACTTTCACAATTTTTGCTATTCTTTCTTTACTCATTCTTTATATATGCCCAACCTATGTACACAATCCCTCCATCTCATTCATTGTCTTCCCTTCAAATATCTTCTATTTACCTATAATTTTCACAAATTTTGCTATTCTTTCTTGACTCATTCTTTGCATATACCCACACTATCCAAGTACTATTATATTAATGTTCTCTGCTAGCTCCCTTTCTATCCACCCTTTCTGCCTCATCACCATTTCTTTCACTCTATCCTTCCTCGTGACCCACTGCCATATATGTAACACTTTCTTTCAGACACGTTTAGGCTCCACCTTTCTACCCCTTCTAAATTCCAAGCCTCTAAAGGTATTATCGAACTGGTTTTTTTTTTTTTTTCTCCAACCTCAGATTAATTGGCATTTTTTCTCGCCGTAAAATCACTATAGCAAACTTTTTTTCTCGACAAAAAATACATAGAATATCATTTGATATACTGAAGAAAAATTATATTCCTTCAGCATATCAGGTTCCTTCCCGCAAGCTCCGGGCTGCCAGTCTGCTCCAAAAGTCGAAGGAAAAATTGACCAATGTGACAACGTCTTGACCCATACTTTTGTGGGCACGATCAACTCTTCGTGCACCTTTGGCTTTGAATCTATCCCTAGATGTCTATTTCATTCCCCTCAGATATTGACTTGCTTCTTGTATTCTATAATTCACCTCTGCCCCCATTCCTACATTCCTTGCTACATGTGACCCTCAATAATTAAAATGTTTCCACGCATCTATGCAACTCTATCTATCTAGCAATATTTGGAACATATCGAGAAGGTGTACGAGAATTCTTTAATACTAACAGTCTTTTCCTCATTTCCTCCGTGATGTCAGTTTGGTGTATCGTCGGTGTACTCCACTTGGAGTACATAAGCACTGTGAAAAGGAACAATCTTAAGATACTTCCCTACCACTGAAGAAGAAAACTCCTCTTTGCATTCGTCGACTTGACCAAATCTTTTGATATAGTAAGAAGAATAGGACTACATCGAGTGTATATATTATACAGTGATATAATATCTATAGTAAGAAGTAGTATCTTACGTATTACAGTTGTGATTGATTCGGTTTAAGGTCGCGATGACTTTGTAGCGCGGAGTTCATGAAACTATGTCCTTGGTCCAACTCGCTGGTGGCAATGTTCGAAATACTTTTATCTCGAACTCTATCGCAAGTGGCGATGCTCTACCCCGCTACATTAATCAATTCTATTCGTATTTATTTCATTTTCTGTAGCCATACCTACAGTATATTTGTACTATTTTACCTTATTTATGGAAGCATTGTCCTGTAGGATTCGAAAGGGTATACTGTCCTATCAGGACAATTATCATATGTATTGCGTGTTGTTGATTATGTGCTAGAGAGAAAGAATCTTAAAGGAAATTATAAATAAGATTGTCGTTCCATTAGAAATTATTTTCAAGAAATCCACCATATCCGGAGATGTTCCAAGAGAATGGAAGCTAGCCAACGTTACTCCCATATTCAAAAAAGGTGACAAAAAGAAACTAAATAACTACAGGCCTTTAAGCTTGACTTCAGCCTTAGGAAAAATGATGGAAACTATCATCACCGATGCTATCGAACATCATTTAGAAAGCAACTGTTTGGTAAATGATAGCTAGCATGGATTCAGACGTTATTGCGTGAATAACTTACTGGAATTCTACAGCACAATCATCTCGAATTATGACAAAAGAAACAATATAGATTTAATATATTTAGATTTTGCAAAAACTTTTTATACCGTCCTCCACGAAAGACTACTTACTAAATTAGCTTCACACGGAGTAATTGGTAGCCTATTAAGTTGGACTAGTAATTGGTTGAATGATCGAAAACAGAGTTGTTTTAAATGGAAAAACTTCTAGATGGAAAAATGTTACGAGTGGAGTTACTCAGGGTTCTGTTCTTGAGCCACTTTTATTCATAGTATATGTAAATGATATAGACCACGGACTAAAACATATTATCTCTAAATTTGCTAATGATACAAAACTGTGCGGAATAGCAAATGATCACTTAAACCAAGTAGATATTCAAGAATATTTAGAAAAACTACAGCAATGATCTGAAAAGTAGCTAGTGAAATTCAACACAAGTAAATACAATGTTATGCACATAGGTAAAAATAACAGTAAGTACGATTACAGGTTATTTGGAGATTCGTTAACAAAAGTGGATAGTAAAAAGGATCTTGGCGTAATTATCAGTAATGATCTCAAATCATCTAAGTAGTGTATTTCAGTCTCTAAGAAGGCAAATAAGTTTTTGGAACAGATTGCGCGATTTTTTCATTTCAAAAGTCCGTCTCTCATTAACAAGCTATATAAATCGTTAGTTCGTCCACATTTGGAATATGCTGTTTCCGTATGGTCATCGAATCATATTAAAGACATTGACAGATTGGAGAAAGAACAACGGAAAGCCACAAAACTGATTCCAAATATCAAAAATAAATCATACGAAAATCGACTAAAACATATGAATCTGTTCTCTCTAAAAAAGCGTAGACTCAGGTGTGACCTGGTATAGGTCTTTAAGATTCTAAAGGGAATTGACATCAAAAATGACAAAATTTTCACACTGAGTGAGTGTCCGACAAGAAATAATGGTCTCAAACTGTCAGGAAATAGATTTAACTTAGAAGTGGGTAGAAACAACTTCCCCAGCCGTGTAATTAATGAATGAAATAAACTTTCTGCAGAGGCAGTGCAATGCAGTTCAATTCGAAGCTTTAAGATTCGTTTAGGTAAACACCTAAGCAAGATGTTGTAATGACTGCCATTTATTTTACATATTTTTTACTTGTTATTATTTGACCGTTTATTTAGTAATATCTACTTGATTTTTATTTACTATTAATCATCTGTTAGTTTATTATTATTTACTATCTACCTGTTTGTTTATCATTTGACTATGCCTATGCAGTTATTCATTTTATTTATTATTCTTCATATTATTATAATTTTTACTTATTTACTTATTTATTTATCATTATTACAATTCTTTCGCACCCGACCTAGGTATGGACCAAAAAATCTGTCGGCATTCTCCTCCTTTGTTATATATCTATATATACATATATATAATACGTGCATATATATATATATATATATATATATATATATATGTGTGTGTGTGTGTGTGTGTGTGTGTGTGTGTGTGTGTGTGTGTGTGTGTGTGTGTGTGTGTGTGTGTGTGTGTGTGTGTGTTTGTGTGTGTTTGCGTTTCACCACAGTCTTGGATCACGTGTTGAGCTCGTGATCGACAGCTATTACCCTTCAGGATGAGAGCTCACAGCTCTTTCTCTCTCTCTCTCTCTCTCTATATATATATATATATATATATATATATATATATATTTATATATATAGATATATATATTTATATATATGTATACATATATGTATACATATATATATATATATATATATATATATGTATGTATATGCATGTATATATGTACTATATATAAATATAAATATATATATACATATATATACATATATATATATATATATATATATATATATATATATATATATATATATATCAAGGACTTCTGTTACACAGGACGTGCACACCCAGATTCCTGGGTCCACTAGCGAAGGCCAGTCCAGTGCAGGGTTGCCACTGCTAGTGTTTTCCCACTAGATCTGTTATTTTTGGCCTCAATCTAGTAGTCCAGTGTTTTTTCGTCATGGATATCAAGAATCTTGTATATTTTGAGAATCCTAATAAAAACGGTTAATTTTGCATAACGGAGTCACATTCTTGGAGCCAGATTTGGAGCCAGATGCTAGATTGAAAAAGTTTGAGCCAAACACAGAAAAATAGTGCCAGATCTGGCACCAAAAGTGCTGAATTCGCAACTCTGCCTACTAATCACGCAACCATCCTACAAAGTACAAAATATAGCAGGCTGTCGCGCTCGCGTCGAAATTTGTATCTGTTTTCGCAAAATGTTATTTTTCTGCTTTATTTCTGTCTTTTACTTCTCGAAATGTTCCATGAAAGCATGATTTGTCATTGAGAGGTTTTGAAAATTAGCTATAACAAATTCACACGTACAGTTACTATGAATTGAATGTATATCATTATACGAACTCCATAGAAATTGTCAATCAAATTGGCGCACTTGTTATTTGCTTATAGTATGTTTGCGCGATTGATTGGTTACATTAGTATATACAGTAGTTGGTTGCAGGACGGTTGAGGTTTGTATTATCCGAATTATTAGTTTGTGCAAATTTTTAAGTGCAGAATCGTAAAGAGCAATGCAACAACAGTCTTGCCTGCATACAACAAGTGACGAGTTTAGTTCATAGTTGTCTACTTGACTAACTAGTGATTGGTTGTGAAAGTTTGGATTATTGCACCATTACAGGCAGTGGTATTCAGTTTTATATATACAGTTTTCTAACTTCAAAATGTTTTCATGTGTATGTTGTGTAATATAATTCGAATCTAGTAGTTTTTTGTTCAATGTAGTATTTTTTGGCAAGCTGTCTAGGTTTATTTAATTTTCCAGAGTGGCAACACTGGTCCAGTGTGCTACTAGCAATGGAGGTGTAAAGGTTGTGTTACTCCGTCTTTCCCGCGTGGCTGCATTTAAAAGTGGATTGTATTTGTTTACATAGGTTCTTGATTATTTTGTGTTTTCAAAATATCGAATAAGGATAACAGGTGCAGAGTGTTTTGACTGCCAAAAGCCCGTTTTGAAAGACGAGGTGGCTTGATGTGCTGCCACCACGTAAGAACTTTTTGTTGTTGATTCCGACAGATTTTTCATTTGTGAGAAACAATAGGGACCTAACCCTCTCTCTATCAAATTGCCTGGTGGTTCTACGCGACCTGCGATCTCCCCCAGTGTCTTCAATGTGCCTGCTTCATGTCTGCCATCTTCAAAACCTGTACCTCGTCCGGCGAAGGCCGAAGACAAGCCAACCATGGCATTTTCTTCAGAGATACGATTACTTCATTTGATGTTTTTAGACCTGAACATGACCTACAGAAGCAATACAAGAACTTAATTATTTCAAGATTGGAAGAAAGGTTAGTGTGTCTGTTCATGATAGAAAATTTCAGTGAGTGCAGACTGTCTGTGACTGTCGAAAACACGCCCACGTTGTGTAGCTCACTGATCTGCCGTGCATTCAAGAAGGGTATTAGTGTACCACTGAGTAAGACACTTCATCCCTGCAATGGTTTGAGGTCGTATGGTCAGTTCGCCGAAGCTGTGCGCTTAGCAATTAACTATGACATCCCGTTTGACAAAAAGATTGAGATTGTTGTCACTCTTCTTCAAACCCACACGTCGGCCTGTGTGAACACCGAGAATGAGAAGAAGCTGATATTTTTGACACGTTGGTTGGAACTTTTATCGCAGAAACAGTTTTCCATGAATGATTATTGTTTTGCTCTTGAATTATACCCCAAGTGTAGTTGTGAACAGCTCAGAAACTTTTTGGTGCTGCCAAGCAAACGCAAGCTGCAGTACATAACTTCATCTGTTGACAAGGATCAGATGGTGAGGGAAACATTTGCCAAAATGAAGACATTGCAGCAGAAGAATGTATTTCTCCTGATAGATGAAGTACAGATTCGGCCAACTGTTGCATTTTCTGGTGGGGTTCTGAGTGGCATGGCAGTGAACAAGCCAAACTGCAAGGCCACTTCTATGCTATGTATTATAATGAAGTCGCTGCACAGAGGGCCTAGTGTTATGATTTCTATGACACCCATCAGTGGAAACATTTGTAAATAATGCCTTAACGTCATAGCTTACTAACTTTTTCTCCGTGAAATCTAAATCCTTTATTCTTGTCAAAAGATCGTTGGAATTTTTCAAGTGTGCATTACTGATCGACTCCATTGCCTGTGATAACGGTTTTGCTAGACATTTCGCTAGTCTGTGGAGTGCACTGCCAACCCCTGAAGTTATTGGTCACATTGGAGCGTTAGGTTTGTGAATTTTTGGTATAACGCGCATCCTGGGAGGATTGGAGTCCCATTAATTTCTTTCCTTTTTCAGTTTTATTAAGAATTTTTCTGGCATGTATTTTGAATTTATCTGCTTCAATCGCTGCAAAACCTACATGTTTTTGTGATAAGTATTGTCGTCATCTAAGAGCTCCAACATTTTACTGATATAGTCCTCTTTTGATAGGATCACGATACCACCTTTATCTGCATTGGTGATTACTATGTCTTAGTCTAAGCCTAGATTTCTTAAAGCTTTCTTGAATCTTCTGGAGATGACGCATTCATTTATATTGGCAAACGCTTGGTAACATGTAAGAATCCCCTGTTTGAATCCTTTTTCAATATCACTGTCACTCCATCTATAATTTCACTTAATGAAAACTGTGAACCCCCTTGTGTTAATGCCTGTGTCGAACTTAAGACCTAGCGATAGATTTTGAATTTCAGTATTTGATAATCTTCTATCTGAAAGATTTGCTATTATTTCACTCCTAATTTTATTCCAATCGCTGTTGTCACATAGGTTGTTTAATTTTCCCTATAGTCTTTCACTCTGTGATGTCTTTTCTTTTTCTAAATTCTAAACTA
>NC_134777.1:65579930-65589930 GCF_046742065.1 Oratosquilla oratoria
TTTTCCTTCCTATATCCTCCTTTTCTTCTTCTTCTTCCTAATTACTCCTCTTTCTCCTCTTCCTTTTTCCTTTTAGTCTTGCTCTTCTGTCTTTTATTTTTCTTGTTCCTCTCCTTCCTTCTCTCTTTTCTTTGCTTTCTCTTCTTTGTCCACTTCCTCTTCTTCCACTTCTTCCTCTTCTTCCTCGTTATACTCTTCTTCTCCTCTACCTCATCATATTAAATTTCTCCCTCTCCCTCCTCTTAAAATTCATCCACCTCTTCCTCTTTCTTCTCTTCCTTGTCTTCCTTCTTATCTTTCTTCTCTTTCCTTTCTTCCTCCTCTCCCTCCTCTTCCTAGCCTATATCCACTTACTTTACTTCCTTCCATTGTTCTTCCTGACTCCTCTTTCACTTCTTCCTCTTTTGTCATTCTATTATGCTTTCTCTTTACCTCCTCTTCCTCTGATTGGATTTTCACTTTGATAATGTCAGTTCTACTCTTTGCCATAATGTCTCTTTGTCTTCCTCCTTTTTAACCTATTATAATTTGTTTTTACTCGTACATTCAAAAAATACAAGTAAATAGACAAATAGATACACAGGAAAACAAATAAACACACGGACAAGACAAGGGCCACGCAAACATGTACACACACGCACACACACACACACACACACACACACACACACACACACACACACACACACACACACACACACACACACACACACACACACACACACACACACACACACACACACACACACACACACACACGCACACGCACACACACAAGGGCTGAAATAGTTTCAGTACCGCTGCGCTTCGAGTCGTTACTCCAACTCTCGTGGGCAGGGAGTTGGGGTGTGTGTGCGTGTAATGTCACAGTATTACCCATAGATCGGTCATACGAGCTCGGAGCTTTCTTCCGGGAGGGAAACAGCTGTCAATCACGTGTCCAACACGTGATCCAAAAGACCAAAGTGAATCACACACACAACTCGTGGCTGCCACTATGGAAGTCCGGGTTCGAATCCCGCCCAAGGCTGAAATAATTTCAGTATCGCTGTGCTGCGAGTTGTTACTCCAATTCTCGTGGGCGGGGAGTTGGGTGTGTGTGTTCGTGTATGGTCACACCATTACCCATGGATCGGTCATATGCGAGCTCTGAGCTCTCTTCCGGGAGGGAAATAGCTGTCGATCACGAGTCGAGTCCAACACGTGATCCAAAGACTATGGTGAATCACAAGCACGCAGATACACACACACACATATACACGCACACACACACACGCACAAACACACACACACACACACACACGCACACACACACACACACATGCACACACGCTGTGGTTAGAGCTCTGGCCTGCCACTACGGAGGTCCGGGTTCGACCCTCGCCCGGGGCTGAAATAATATCAGTATCGCAGCGCTGAGGGGTGTTACTCCAACTCTCGTGGGCGGGGAGTTGGGTGTGTGTGTGTGTGCAAGGTCATAGCATTACCCATAGATCGGACCTACGAGCTCTGAGCTCTCTTCCAGGAGGGAAATAGCTGTCGATCACGAGTCCAACACGTGATCCAAAGACCAAGTGAATACACACACACACACACACACACACACACACACACACACACACACACACACACACACACACACACACACACACACATACACACACACACACACACACACACACACACACACACACACACACACACACACACACACACATTTATATTACAGAAAAATCTTGAGATATTGAGTAGATGTAGGTTAGGGTAGGACTCTTATACTGTACATATGAGTACATACAGAACAGTGAAATACGTATCACTTCCCATGATCAGACAGAATGTGGAATGAACGATACAATTAGATACGTCCACATATAGCAACCGACGAGACTCGTTTCATGATTCGACTTCGTCTATTTTTCATATTTCATAGTAGATTAGCCTATTGCACTTTTGTAATTGCACAGAGACCAGCTAATTTAAGGTCAATCTTATTAAATTTAATCCTCTCTCGTCCGTCCGTCAGAATGAAATATAAATTAATATCGATATTGTCATCAAAGCAGTTAATATGCCGGTATCTGTCAACCAAGAAAAGGCTATGACAGTATGATGTAACCCAAAAGTGAAGGGACTTGTTATGCAAAGGTGACCTTCCCGTATTGCAAATATACTCCAATATTATCCGACTTAAATTCTATTCTGGCTAACACCAAACAATTTTATTCATCCGCCTGGTGGAACCCTATGATTTAAAATTTATGAAATATAGAAATCATCTTTTTATAAAGCTACTGCTATTTTGAAAAAATAAGTAATGTAATAACTGTTCAGGAGCAGAACTTGTGAGGTGCAATGGGACCTACAGTATCGTATGTTTGCTGCCTTACGTCCCCTGGGCAAGGATTAAGACGAAGTCACAGGTTTCCAAACCCCATCGGAGATTTGTGTTGACATGAAAAGAATAAATATATTTTTGGGGGGATTATTGAACTTCCTGGAATAATGCTTAGAGGCCCTGGTGACTTCTGCCAGCTAAATAAGAACGACGGAGAAGTTTGCTGGAGGAGATTCTGCTAGTTTGGTAGTCGAGGCATTGTCTTCTCTTTCTCTCTCTCTCCCTTTCTCTCTCTCTCTCTCTCTCTCTATATATATATATATATATATATATATATATATACATATATATATATATATACATATAGACAGATATATATATAAATACATACACACACACACACATATATATATATATATATACAACTATATATATATATATATATATACATACATATAAATATATATATATATATATATACACATACAATATACATATATATATATATATATATATATATATATATATATCTGCCACTTTCTCTCTTTCTCTCACACTTTCTCTCTCTCTCTCTCTCTCTCTCTCTCTCTCTCTCTATCTCTATCTGTTATTCTTAGAATATGTAATTGTGGCTTGTCGTGGAGGTTTTGGGAATTTCCTCAATTGAACATGTACTGAATGCACTATATCTGGATGAGTTAAGTTTTCGATAGCAAAGGATGATCACATAAATGAATGAAATGATCCGATGTTATTAAGAATAAAATCACAAGCAATCTAAGATGCGAAATGATTACGATATGAACTATGACTTCATATTGTTCCCATTTGCTTATCTCCTCACATCGTCCGAAGTGGCGCGGACCTTTTTGTTTGTTGAATGAAATTCTCTGGTTAGAGCCACAGCAAATCTTCAAGTGTGCATTCGTAATTTATTTTAAGCCACAATGGTAACTCTAATGTGAATAGAATCGTCTGATGCTAACCTGAATAGATATCTAATATTTCAGAATATGTATTTCATGTCGTTAGGCACCCTCAACTTGGGCTGCAAGGACCCTTGGAGTGTGAAGCCTCCCATGGGTGGAGGCACAGACCGAAATCTGGAAGTAGTTAGTGGGCGGTTGCTGGATGCAAGACAATTCTCTTCACTGTTGAAGCAATCTCTAGTAAATTAGGAAACCGCACTACAAAAAGAAGTGCCAAACATCAAAAAGGTTCAGAACCAATTTCCTGTACGATTAATCTGAGACTTGAATGTGGTGTTTCTCAATCTAGGGTTCTTGGAGTTCTCAAAGCCACTCAGCAGCGTCCTAGAGGGTTAAGAGTCCGAGATCCAGAAGCAATTAGTGGGTGCCTAACGATGTCGTTAAGTGTTTAATGGGTCTTCAGAAGGTTAAGGAGTACTATGTAAGTTGGGGATCTATGAACAAGGAATTAGTTCTCACGAGACTGGCACCAATCAGATAAGATCTGGCGTCATGAGTCATATATCTCTTTTTAAGTAAAGAGGAAATATATGTTGTAAAACATTATTAAAGTGTACAACATTTCTGGTGCTATCAAACGCGCTTTGTTCTGGCTAATGCCGGATGATTTTATTCAGTTGAGGGCAAACCCGTGTCAAAAGGATTGAGGCTATTTCGGTCAGCCTCTTTACTACGATGGCAAACATTGAAGATTTTCTCCTTGACCGCACCGGTCGGTTTCTTCACCTGAGGACAAGACCTTCTGCTGAAAGGGTTAATTTCACACCTATGACGTACCCCTGACATAGTAACCTTTCTTGCTTTTCCTTTTCTACTCTTCTTCTATGTAGATATATAACTAGATTCACTTTCTGGAAGGAGCAAATTCCTTTACGTTCTAGATTGCAGCTTTTTCATTCATTAATTCATTTCAAGCTATTTCATTCACTTCGTTGACAACTTTATAGTGGGGAAGAAGTTATACTCGACTCGTTCAATGCTCTTCATTTCATTTCAGCTTACAGTTCCGCTAGGCTATTCCTTCATCTCGGCGGCATCCCCTTGGTAGAACTAGGATTAAACCCCATCTCCACTAGCCTCTTTCGTAACGGACAGCACTTAATATTTAGTCTAACTCCCACCATGACACCCCTCAGGCATGGAAGGGATAATCACGTGCAGCCTTTTCTTCTTTCCCCTAAGAGATTCTGGAACTCTCATCCATGGAATATCTTGCCTCATACCTTCAAAATTATTCCTCCGTAAGGGAAATGTCATGACGCCTATGTTTCTACAATACTTGCCTTCGAATACAAAGGATTACAAAGGATTACAAAGGCGGAGCATGCCGACAGGAGACCCTTTGGTCCATATCTAGGTCGGATGCGTAAAAAAAAAAAAAATAATAATATATGAATAAATAGAAAATATAGTAATGTAAATAAATAAAATACATAAATAATTGCATAGGTATAGTTAAATAATAAGCAAACAGGTAAATAGTAAATAATAATGAATTGGTATATAAAAAATAATAAATGAGAACCAAACAGACAAATGATAACAAAACAAAAAAAATTATATAAAATAAATTATAATCATTACAGCATCTTGCTTAGGTGTTTATCTCAATGATTCTTAAAGTTTCGAAGTGAACCACATTGCACTGCCGCTCCAGGAAGTTTATTCTATTCATTAACTACACGGTTGGCGAAGTTGTTTCTACCCACTTCCAAACTAAATCTATTTCCGGGCAGTTTGAAACCATTGTTTCTTGTCTTAACAATTATTTATAAGATTGATAATTTACAGACCTTTGACTTTGACTATGAAGCCTACGAGGTACTCGTATATTGCCCGGATGGCAAACTTATAGATATTAGTCTGGAGTGAGCCTGGGCCCTTGGTTTCTTTGATCATAGAATATTCTGGTAGCCATATCAACCTTCATGCCGAATTTGAAGAAAGTGGCGACGATGTTTCAAAACGAGGTTCTATCTTTACATCACATTACTCACTCTCCCCTTTTCTAATTCTAACACAGGTTGTACTACTCTCGTTTAAACTCTTGACTGCTCTTAACAGCTTTCTTCCTATCCCATATATCTGCAATACTTCCCACAGTGTCTTCCTGTATACCCTGTCATAAGCCTTTTCCAAATCCATAAAGGACCAAAACACATTATTATTTTTTCCTAAAGCTTTCTCACATATCTGTCTTAGCACAAAAAAAAAAAAAAAAAAAAAAAAATCTGATCCACACAACCCCTACCTATCCTAAACTCATACTATTCTTCACCAATTACTCCATCCATTCCTCTCCTAATCCTCTCACTCAAAACACTCTTACAAGCGTTCCCAACTATTTTCAACAAACTGACCCCTCTGAAAATACTACTCACACTTGTCCCGTTTTCCCTTATAAAGTGGAATTGCACTGATACTCCTACAGTCCTCCGGCACTCTACCCTCTTTTAAACAAACATTAAACAACCTCACCAGCCAGTTCATCATCACAGTATCTCACTTTTTTTAGACACTCTACATGATACTCTTCTAACCCTGGTGCCTTACCTGCCCTCATCATTTCAATAACTGATTTCACCTCATCTTTCCTTATTTCTTCTCCATTTTCCTTACTCATCACCGTTATTTTCTTAGCACTCCCCGCTACAACTACCTTTCTCTCCCTATCCTCCTTCATATTTACCAACTCTCTAAAATACTCTGCCCATCTTCTTCTTTCTGCCGCCTCTTTCATTATCATCTCTCCATCTACACTTTTTACCTTTTCTTCTCTACTTGATTCGTCTCCTCTTCCTCTCTTAACTTCTTTTCAAAACATCTTTTAATTACTTTAAGTAATTCTGGCATACCCTTACCCTATTTCAGATCTGCTATCCTCTTTGCCTCCTTTATCTTATGCTTTACTTCTCTTCTCTTTGTACCTCTCAAATAGTTTTCTCATCCTATTTTGTATACAACATGTAAATGGTTGCTTCTTCTCGTCTACATTCTTCTTTGTTTCATCATCCCACCATTCACTACCATTCCTTCTATTTCATCCCGTCCTCCTTGTTCCAAACACCACCTTTGCACACCTTATGACTCTCTCCTTGAACCATCCTCATTCCTCCTCCACTCCTAGTTCTACTCTATCCTTTACTGAGTTACTCCCTCCCACTCCTCTCTCAGCTTCTTCTTGTAATCCTTTAACGGAGACTAATCTCCATTAAAAAAAAAAAAAAAAAAAAAAAAAAAAAAAAGTGATATATTCCGTTCTGCTACTTTCATTTATGGCTCCACCTGTTCGGTACAATATTGTTCCCAAGGATAGAGACGATGGTTTATGATGACGAAAGACTAATGCCTTCTTAATTCTTCCTCTCCTCTCCATCTCCTCCTCACCTCATCCTTTGGTTCTCCCGACCCTTGGGGGGGGGGGGGAAGTAGCCGCAATGACGTTTGTCAAAATTTCATTTTCTCTGATTGAAATGAAGTGTTTGATCTAGATATAAATGAGTTTGTCGTCATCATTACCGAATGCAAACTAATGCAAGTGACGTCATTCCCTCGTGGAAATGTTTTCATTTAGCTTTAATTCCGTAATCTTAAGTGAAGTATGGGAAGAAGAAGAAGAAGAAGAAGAAGAAAAGGAAGAAGAAAAAGAAGAAGAAGAAGAAGAAGAAGAAGAAGAAGAAGAAGAAGAAGAAGAAGAAGAAGAAGAAGAAGAAGAAGAAGAAGAAGAAGAAGAAGAAGAAGAAGAAGAAGAAGAAGAAGAAGAAGAAGAAGAGAAGAAGAAGAAGAAGAAGAGAAGAAGAAGAAGAGAAGAAGAAGAAGGAGAAGAAGAAGAAGAGAAGAAGAAGAAGAAGAAGAAGAAGAAGAAGATGAAGAAAACAATGCCTATCAACCACAAAAAAGGTAGAAGTGATAATACCATTATTGAGATATTTGACTGATGTCCTTATTCTGGCCGGTGGCAGACGATTTTATTCATTTTAAGAAGTTCCATTTGCGTAGGCAGGATTAGACCTATGTCGATCGAGATTTTAGAATGGAACTCGAATTCTATACTTGTCAAGTTTTATCCACCAAAGGATTACACTTCTTTGAGGGAAATTCCTCCATCACTTGTATTAATTCATGAATTTGATTCATACATATTCTTCTGGCTAAAACAAAATGCTCGAATTAAATTCTGAGGGAACTCTCGTATCTAATCCATTGATGGCAGGAGATTTCCTCTTGTTAAAACTTCCTGTGAAGAAGATAGAATTTGTAGAATTTTACATGGTTACAAATGATCGAGATAGCCTTAACTCATGTATTCCTCAACTTTTCCTTCGGTCACGTGTATGCCGTGGTCGTGCGAAGAGGACATCAAAGAGGACCATCTCCCTCCTCTCATCTCACATCCATCTGGAAGCAGAGCCCCGGTCGGCCGGTACCTAACCTCCGGACTGGACCCAGAATTTTATTCTATAAACTTTGTATATTTCCTTTAGTTGTTCAGATAAAGAGAACAGACAACATATGAATGAGCTGTAGTCATATTAGATTGCATGTTCATGACTGAAGCTCGTTCGCTTATGTAAACGGCTTTCGTTTTGAAATCCTTGTATTTTTACATTGTGTAAATATTCTGATATTGTTAACATTAGTCTCTCTAGCTTGACAATACCACCAGGCTGAGGTATAGAGATTATTGTTAACAATACCAGGATAGTTACGCAACGCATGTCGTTCCCTGCTGCAAGAGCCCACCATTATGTGGCATGGCCTTTGCTTTTTTGTTATGGATCAATCTTCCCACCCAGAAATCAATGATTGTGTACTTTTAGGAAACGTTTGTTGAAGGTGTGTGAAAAGTATGTTTGTTTAATAACTGCAATATTGGAAATTTATTATTGTAAAATCGAATTCAGTGACAAAATAAATTCATTTGGATTAAATTCTTCTTTTGCTATGCGATGCTAAGTATAGTTTGTGATACGAACTTTAAACAAACTTTTGACACTTTGAAAGAAAAAGTACTATTTTGTCTCAAATATAAATGAAATGCCTAAAACTATATAGACAGCGTTCTTTATGTATGATCTATGTGAATATATATTTGAAATATCCTAAAAAAAAAACAATGTTTCATCACATACTTGTAAGTATGCATGGTATGTGACAACCTTTCAACAACCATTTCTATAACACTTGATTTGTTGGGGGGGGGGGGTTAAATAGCCTTGGAAACTGTCACAGAAAAAACGCAGTGATTACAGGTCATTAAATTAGTATTAATCACGTAATTACCAATATGAAGGTTGATGTGCTAGCCTCTGATATTTCTGGAACAACATAATTGACACGTGAATCTCAATCCATCTACAGTACATCGTCATTTTACTTATTGACGTCAGATGGCTCACTGACCCACGCCCACAGTCTTCGACACAACACTACCTCATGAAGTTAATCCATTCCAGTCAGACAGATATGTCTTCCTTCTTAAACCGTTCGAAGTCAATTCCCTCCCATTAGGTTTATTGTTCTGTCTCACTCTGGTAATATGCTGGTGGCGCAATAAGAAGCGTGCATGTCTCGCATCTTCCTGGTCGTGGGTTCGAGTCCCAAACTTGTTTCCGATTCCAGACAGTGACTGTTGGCTACCCCCCAACAGTCCCAAAAAATCATGGCTTTAGCCTCAGTTTCGCGCCTCCTGATATGAGCTCTTTACCTTTTTCTTGTAATACCAGACGACTTTATTTAGCTTTGAGGCGTTGGAGGATCAAGAAAGTTTCATTTCGTCCTTCAAGTTTCAGTGTTCTCTCTAAAGGCTTAGTTCAGGTTGGCGCCCGTTCATTTTATTGAGCTTGTAGAGAAATACTGAGGTTGAGGGACTATTAAATGTTCGTATTTTGATTTCCACGAATGTGTACTTATAGATGATAAAGACCTTAAGACTGTACATAAAATATAAATGAAATGTACATGAAATGTTAGAAAAAAGAAGAGAAGTGAATAAAAAATATTCACAAATACCTAACGTGCTTTAGAAATAAAGTTGCTGAAATGTAAGAGCTTTAAGTAAAGTAGTGAAAAAAGGTGTTGCATATAAGATAGAACACGAATTACACCAATTGAACAAGTTTATTGATATAAATATCAACAGCTTGCGAAAACAGATGAAAGGTAAAAAATATACTTGTACAAAATTTGACTCATTTTTAATAGAAAGAAAAACTCAGAACACTTTGATAAGCTAGAAAAAATAAAATTGTAATGACACACTTAGATGGCTGGAAAATCCTACTGAAAATAAATATATACGCGAAAGAAAAATTAATAACAAAATAAATAACAAGTGTCACAGAAGACTAGCTCAAACATTCTCTAATATATAAACATATAACTACATTACCGAAAAAACATATTTTTATTCTGTAAGCAAATGATGCCCACTTTTATTTCCCAGTTACTGAGATCAATGATTCATTAGAAAAAATAGAAGTAATGACTGATAGACGGAGCTGCAAAATAATAAGAGAATTAAGTTAAAAAAGGAAATAACAATGCGTATAATGCTTGGCACAATAACAAAAATGTAGCAGGTTGAACAGATAATGCTACATATAATAGAAGTGAAGCTAGTTATATAATTGAGAAAAAATAGTTATGATAAATAATTAGTATTTCTGCTATC
>NC_134777.1:65619930-65624930 GCF_046742065.1 Oratosquilla oratoria
GTCGGTTTTGTGAATAAAAATATACTTTTATTTTATAATTTTGTATTTCAATTATAAATGGAACAGTCGTTCATTGTCAGCTCTATGTGAAAAGTTGTAAGAAAACGTTGACATTTGATAGAAAGGTGTCTTAGGTTTGGTCCAGTGACCGGGTGCCAGCCCATCGTGGCAGCAACCCCGGATTAGAACTTTCGTTGGCTACGTACCAACACCCGTCCTATAGTACCTCGTTGTCTTGACACACATGTCTTTCACATGGATACTCATGAAATTAGAATGTGTGCTCATAAAACTGAAAAGACAGTGTTCACGGATTGCGTCGAAATCTTGATAACACCATGAAAAACGGTACAAATTGTCGACGACATCGATGGCGTCTTGCAAGATGGATACGATGACGTACGACGATACAAATCGGCCTCTTCGATCAATTGGATCCTTCACGACCCTGTGGACGGATAGATGGATGGATGACAAGATGCATATATTCATGGATGAATATTTTCCCACGCTCCGATTGAAAGAGGAAAAGGAGAAATGTAAGGAAAAGGTGGAGAAGCAGGAAAATACAATAAAGGAAGGGAAGAAGATTTGAGTAGGAGGAAAAGGAACAGGAGTGAAAAGAGAGAATAAGCAAGGAAGAAAAATAAAGTGTAAGAAATGGAAGAAGGGAAAGAGGAGTAAGATGATCTGGGAGATAAGTAGAAAGAGGAAAAACAAGGTAAATGGGAATAGGAGAAGGAAAACAAAAAAGAGCAAGGAAAGATATAAAAGGTGATTGAGATAGAGTAGAGTGGGAAGGTTTAGTAGTAATAAGAACAGGAGAACAAATAAGGCGGACAAAGAGGAAAATAGGCAGAGTGGCAGAGAAGGAGGAGTATAGTTAAAAAAATGAGACTGAATCAAAGATGGAAGAGAAAGGTATGAAGATGAGGATTTTGCAGAGTAGAGGAATGAGGGAAAAAGGAAGAGTAGACAGAAGGGGAAAGAAAGAAACATATGGGTGGAAAGACGATAAAAGAAAAGGTAGGAATGGAAGAGGAGAATAAGAAGAGAAGAAGGAAGAGAAGTAGGAGGAGCACAAGAACAAAATGAGGAAGAGCTTAGAAAAAAAAGTGATGGGTAAAGAGAGGAAACTAATTATTAGAAGTCAGGACGTAATGAGGTAGAAGAATAGGAAAAAAAGGAGTAAAAATAAGAGGAAGACGAAGAATAGGACTTAGAGTAAAAGGAAAGGGAACAGGATTGAACGGAAGAAGAGCAATGAGCTATACCACAAATTGCAAACATGAATTTTTCCTTCCATAGCTATAAAGTCTTGTTAAAGTGCAAAGCAACCAAAGTATTTTGTAGTTACTAAAAGAGAAAAGGACAAATGACTAATCTAATGTTGCGTCTCAAATTGTATTATTTGTATTATGTCACCGACAACTCAACACGGGTTCTATCTTTGATTCCAAGGGTTCAAAAGATGACTCCTGGATATCTGTGTGGAAGCAAGGGTTACAGAAAGTCAGATTTAAACAGAGAGTGAATGAACAAGTAAATGAGTGAATGCCAGAGTGAGTGGTTGACAACCCAAGCAGGTGAGAATGAAAGAGGAGGAAAGAAAGGAAAAGGGTGAAAGGGTGTAGAGGAGAGAAGAGAAGGTTGAGAGGTGGGGGAGAGAGAAGAAGGGAAGAGGGTGACAATAGGAACAGATGTTGTTTGTAAAATGGCAGTAGAAAAGGAAAGGGTGGGGAATTCCCACGGTGTGCATGTATACATCAGATTTTTTGTATTTCATCAGAAATACCCAACGTTTCTATCCTTGGCATTTGGTCCAGCACTCCTGTGTGTGTGTATATGTATATATCTATATATATATATATATATGTATATATATATATGTATATATATATATATATATACATATATATATATGTACATATATATATGTATATATATATACATATATATATATATATATATATACATACATACATATAATACATATATATATATATACACACACACACATATCCGTATATATATACATACACATACATACATACATATGTATATATATATATATACATACATATACCAAGGCTTTTTCCCCCTTCCAAGGGAGGTAGCCAAAAAGGGAAAGGCATAAAAACACTCCCACCCATTTCATCCCTAAATACACTCCACACCCCTCCCGCCCTTCCTCTCATCTGAGCACCTCCTGGATGACAGGTCATCCCTGCACCCTGCCCACCGCCCTGGGTCAGAAGCAGTGTCGCAAGACACAGTACATCCACAGCAAGGCCGCTTCATTTAATCGGCGACCCCCCCTCTCCGTCCCCCTTTGCATATAAGGCGAGGACGGGGAGAAATCCCTTCGGGCTGCGTCAAAATTTACTCACACATACTACCCCACCCCACCCCCCCGCCCATTCCTCCTCATGCAGTCACAACATCATCCATATACAACCATTCTCCACTCACCTCTGTCTTCCGTCCTCTCCCTTCCTTCCTCAACAGACATTCCCCTCTTCCCCAAAGCCCCCTTCACCCCATCCATCCACCTCATCCTAGGACGTCCCCTCATGTTCACTCCCTCCACATCTGCCTTCCATACCTCTTTTACTAGTCTTTCTTCACTCATTCTTTCCATGTGTCCAAACCATCCTAATATTCTTTCATCAACCCTATCTCCCAAATCCTTTTTCACCCCTGTTCTCCTCCTCACCTCCTCATTTCTCACTCTATCCAGCCTAGTAACCCCCACCATACTTCTCAGACACCTCATCTCAAACACATTCAAACTCCTTCTCTCTTCTTCTCTTATGTTCCACGTTTCTGCCCCATACAGTGCTGTTGGCACAATCACTCCTTCATACAGTCTCCTCTTCGCATCCATTCCCAAATGTCTATTCCTCATTACACTCTTTAAACCACCAAGGCATTTACTCGCTTCTCTCAATCTACTTTCTACCTCCACCTTCACTCCACCTTTTCCTGCTACACTTGCACCCAAGTATCTAAAACTATCCACTTCCTCCAGTCGCTCTCCCTTAATGTTCACTTCCAGTCTACTGCCACTTTCACCCCTTGTACATCTCATCACCTTACTTTTACCCACATTTATCTTTAGCTTTCTTCTATCACATACTCTCCCAAACTCTGCCACCAGCTTCCTCAATCCCTCCTCTGACCCTGCCACAAGCGCAGTGTCGTCCGCAAACAACAGCTGGCTCACCTCCCACTTTTCTCCATTTTCTTTAACCATCTCCAATCCCTGACTCACTACCCTAGCATTCACCTCTCGCACCACCCCATCCATGTATAAGTTGAACAGCCAGGGCGACATAACGCATCCTTGACGAAGTCCCACCTTTACTTCAAACCACTCACTCTCTCCATTTCTAATCCTAACACATGCTCTACTACTCTCATAAAAACTCTTAACAGCTCCCAAAAGATTTCCTCCTATCCCATAAATCTGCATAACCTCCCACAGTGCCTTTCTGTCTACCCTATCATAAGCCTTTTCCAGATCCATAAAAGCCCAAAAAACATCCTTCCCCTTTCCTATAGCTTTCTTACATATCTGTCTTACCACAAAGATCTGATCTACACAACCTCTACTCGTCCTAAATCCACACTGTTCCTCACCAATTACTCCTTCTGTTCCTCTCCTAATCCTCTCAATTAAGATCCTCCCATAAGCCTTCCCTACTACACTCAACAGGCTAATCCCTCTGAAATTACTACATTCACACTTGTCCCCTTTTCCCTTGTAAAGAGGAACTATACAGGCACTACTCCAGTCCTCCGGTACTCTACCCTCTCTCCAGCAAACATTAAATAACCTCACCAACCAGTCCATCATCACTGAACCTCCCTTTTTCAGACATTCTGCATGACATCCATCCAGACCAGGTGCCTCACCTGCTTTCATCATCTTTACAACTGCCTTCACCTCATCCATCCTTATTTCTCCTCCATTCTCCTCACTCATCACTCTCATTTTCTTCGCATTTCCCACTGCAGCTATCTTTCCTTCCCTATCCTCCTTCACATTCAGCAACTCCCTAAAATATTCTGCCCATCTTCCCCTCACTGCCATCTCTTCCATTATCAACTCTCCATCTGTACCTTTTACCTTTTCTTCCCTACTTGATTCGCCTCCTCTTCCTCTCTTAATTTCTTTCCAAAACATCTTTTTATTACTTTCAAAATTTTCTGTCATACTCCTACCCCATTTCACATCTGCTCTCCTCTTTGCCTCCTTTACCTTTTGCTTTACTTCTCTTTTCTTTTCTTTGTACGTCTCATATGACTCCCCTGTCCTCTTTTGTAACCAATCTGTGAATGCTCGCTTCTTCTCTTCTACAACCTTCTTTGTTTCCTCATCCCACCATTCACTACCCTTTCTTCTATTCATATATATATACATATATATATATATATATACACACACACACACATATCCGTATATATATACATATATATATATATATATATATTTATATATATATATGTATATATATATATTATATATATACACATATATATATATATATATATATATGTATGTATACACACTCACACATATACGTATATATATACATATATATATGTATATACACATATATATACATATATATATATATTACATATATATATATATATATATATATATATGTATACATGTATATATATATGTATACATATATATATATATATATATATATATATATATATATATATATATATATATATATATATATAATGCAAAGGGTAGAACATAGGTTAGTGTGTTGCACTTATTTATATAGATCTATTCTTGTGTGTACGTTTTTGTGTTTCTTGTGCATTTATGTGTGCTTTTGGGTTTGTAAATTGGTTTGTTTGTGTATATGTATATTGTTTCTATTTGTGTCACATGCTTGAATGTGTTAAGATATCTTTCCGTTTGTGTGTTTGCGTTTGTCCTTCAGGGGTCGTACGTCTATGCGTTTGTGTTTGCG
>NC_134777.1:65629930-65632430 GCF_046742065.1 Oratosquilla oratoria
TACTATACTAGGAAATAGACTGTACAGTGTTTGTACATCAAATAGTGTACAATTGTACTGAAAGGGTTTGCAGATCACAAAGGATAGGGAAGCGGTGACCCTTTGAGGACGATGTGGCTCCGTAGTCGAATAAAATCGTCTGTCTTCCACCAGAATGAATAAATGAAACGAAATTATTTGTTTCTTTGGCCCTTTAGAAAAGATGGTTTTCTTTAATGCTGACTAAAATTGCCTGTCCCTTGTTGGAATAAAGTTAAACTTAACGCTAAATCATAAAGCTTAATTGTAGAAGTCAGTTTCGCCCGAATGGTATTTGTGGAGCCGAAATTAAAAGAACATCTTTGGGAGTTGGGTTAAATGTCGAATGGTATTTGTAAGCCCATTTTCGTGTCAAAGGTTACGATCAACTAAATCCCTTAACTAAACTACTTTAGCCACTCATTCGTTGTTCAGTTGAATAAGATTATATATTCTCGATCCTTCTAGAACTGTAAAAAAATGGTAAAAGACGTAGTAGAAGTGACTGTGTATCAGATGAGCAAATCCACATCTTATTAGCTGCAAGGCAGAAATATACACGTGCATCACCAAACTTGTGAAATATATGAATATAATCGTCAAAGCGATGTCCTGTACTCGACTAAAGCCACCCGTCGTTAGGCAAAAAAAAAAAAAAAAAAAAAAAAAAAAAGAGAGATATATATATATATACATATATATATATATATACATATATATACATATATATAATAATAATAATAAAATAAAATGTAAAAGTTGTCATGGCAATATGAACGCTTTTCCTCTGGGATAAATTTGTATGTTTTCAGAAAAAAAGTAAATGTAAACCAGTAGGCAAAATTTATAATAAAACTATTCCAACACCTTCTTCATATGTTCATATTGTTTTGAGTTTAGATCATCTCCGTTGTCATTGTTATGGTTGTGGTTGTAGTTGTGACTTTGTGATTGTGGTTGTGGTTGTGATTTTAGTTGTGGTTGTGGGTGTGGGTGTGGCTGTGGATGTGGTTGTAATTGTGCTTGGGATTGTGGCTATGGTTATTTGTTTGCGGTTGTGGTTGTGGTTGCGGTGATCACCATCACCATCATTACCATCACCATCAACATCGCCGTTGCCATCATCATTACCATTACCATCACCATCATCACCATTACCATTACCATCACCATCATCACCATCACCATCACCATCGCCATTGCCATCATCATTACCATTACCATCACCATCATCACCATTACCATCATCACCATTACCATCACCATCACCATCGCCATCACCATCATCATTACCATTACCATCACCATCGCCATCACCATCATTGCCATCATCATTACCATCACCATTACCACCACAATCACAATTACCATCATCATCGCAATCACCATCACCATCGTCATCGCTATCACCATAATCATCATCATCATCATCATCACCATCACCATTACCATTACCCTCACCATCACTACTATCATCACTCTCGCCATCACCATCACTATCACCATTACCATTGCCATCGTCATCATTATCGCCATCATAATTTTCATCATCATCGCCATCACCATCGCCATCGCCGTCACCATCACTATCACCATCACCATCACCATCACCATCCATCACCATCACCGTGACAATCACCATCACTATCATTACAATAAAATGCAATAAAACCAATATCACTAATGTAGAGGCAAATAGGTGGAAAAGGAGATATAGAAGGAGGAAAACAGAAAATACAGGAAAAATTATTAGCGATTTTATTTTATTTTATTTTATTTTATTTTTTTAATAGATTGGTCTCCGTTCATAAAAGACTGCTACTTCACTCTGGTCAGCAGGTAATCTCTAAAATATGGATAATACCAAATTTACACAGCAGTTAATACCACATACAAGGAAAAATATGAGAGGGGAGAGAGGAAGAAAGGAGAAAAGGGAGAGGAAAGAGAAAGTGGGTAAATGGATGAATAGAAGAAAGGTGATGTGTTGAGTAGAAAGAAGGTGGATAAAAGAAGGGGAGGAGAAGAATAAGGAGGAAGGTCGGGAAAAAGAATAAAGAGTAAGAGGAAAGAGGAGAAAGAGGAAGATTGTATAAGGAAGAAGAGATGGTAGAAGAGGAGTAGAAGGAGCTAGCAAAAGATAAGGAAGAGCAGGAGGAGGACTATCAAGAAGGGCAGAGAATGACGTAGAGGAAGACGGGGAGTACGAGGAAGAAGAGGAGGAGAAGGAGAAGGAGGAAGAGGAGAGAGAAGAGTAAAGTAAGAAGCTAAAGTGAAAAAGGAGGAGTAGGGGTAGAGGAGAGATGAAAGGGGAGGAGAAGGAGGAGGAGGAGGAGGAGGAGGAGGAGGAGGAGGAGGAGGAGGAGAAGGAGGAGGAGGAGGGATCGAAGGAATAGTAGAAGGGAGGTAGAGGAGAAATCAAGCAGGAGGAGAAATAGAAGGAAGAGGAGGAGAAGGAAGAGGAGGACAAAAAGGAAGGGGG
>NC_134777.1:65639930-65647430 GCF_046742065.1 Oratosquilla oratoria
AAGGAAGAACAAAGGGAAGGAGAAGGAGAAGGAAGAGTAGGAGGAGAAATAGAGGGAGAATGAGAAAATGAAAAGAAGGAGATGAAGAAAGAGTGGGAGGAAAAGGTTAGAAGGAGAAAGCGAAGGAGAAGGAAAAGGAGGACATAGAAGGAGTAGGAGGAGGAGGAGGAAAAGATGATAGACAGGAAGAAAACGAATAAGGAAAAAGACAGGAGGAAGGAGGATAATTTGCAGGAAAAGGAGAAGGAAAAGTAGAAGAGAAAGTATATGGAGAAGGGAAAGGAAATTAAAAAAGAGAAAAAAGAAAGAAAGAGAAGCAGAAAGAGAAGAAGAAAAAGAGGCAGAAGGAGACAAAGTAGAAAGAGAGGAAAAAAGAAGAGACGGAAAAGAAACTGAAGCAGTTATAGTAGTAGCAAAGTGAGACGGGAAATGTAAGTCGGGAGGCGAAGAAAAAAAAAAAAAAAAAAAGAAAAGAAGGAAGGAAACAGAAGAGAGAAATAAAAGAAGAGAGTAGATTATGGAAAAATGGAGGACAAAAAGAGGAGCGTACGGAGGAGAACGAGTTGAGGAGTACCGGAAGAAGTGAAGAATAGATAAAAAGAAAAAGGCAGAACGATATGGAGAACAGTGGGTGGATGAGAAGGAGCATGAAGGTGTGGAGGAGGAAAAAAGTTGGTTGGAGAAGGAGAAGAGTTGATGGAGAAGGATGAAGAGTAGAATGATGGGGAGGAGAATGAATGGAGGGAATAGTCACGTTAACTACGGGTCACTCTAAAAAGAGACATCGCTTCAGTTCCTAGATTATATTATGCTACCACAGTGGCTATTACGATGCTGTGGTGAAGCTGTGGCGGTTGTAGCAGGCTTATTATGTTCATTGTTAAGATTGTTGTTATTATTACTGTTATCAAAGTTATTGTCATTGTTATTATTAGTACCCTCCTCCTCCTCCTCCTTCTCATCATCATCATCATCATCATCATCATCATCATCATCATCATCATCATCATCATCATCATCATCATCATTATTACTATTATTATTATTATCATTATTATTATTATTATTATTATTATTATTATTATTATTATTATTATTATTATTATTATTATTATTATTATTATTATTATTATTATTATTATTATTATTATTATTATTGTTATTATTATTATTATTATCATTGTTATTATTATTATCATTATTATTATTATTATTATTATTATTATTATTATTATTATTATTATTATTATTATTATTATTATTATTATTATTATTATTATTATTATTATTATTATTATCATTACTATTATTGTTATTATTATTACTATTATTATTATTATTATTATTATTATTATTATTATTATTATTATTATTATTATTATTATTATTATTATTATTATTATTATTATTATTATTATTATCATTATTATTATTATTATCATTATTATTATTATTATTATTATTATTATTATTATTATTATTATTATTATTATTATTATTATCATTATTATTATCATTATCATTATTATTATTATTATCATTATTATTATTATTATCATTATCACTATTATTATTATTATTATTATTATTATTATTATTATTATTATTATTATTATTATTATTATTATTATTATTATTATTATTATTATTATTATTATTATTACTATTATTATCATCATCATTATTATTATTGGCTGCATGTTATTGTGGAGTTAAAAGCTACTCAGTACCATGCAGCTGATGCTTTAGGGTCTATATGGTGCGTCCCTACGGACCAGAACCACGCATCATTTTGTCTGTGATAGAGGAAATATCTCTTCATTCAGAAATGATGATACGTACTATCCCTCCGTTGAATCGTAAGAGGAGAAAAAAAAAAACGGGACGAGGATTAGGACTAGGCATCCTGTAGCCCCACAGGGGATATTCCTAAAAAAAGTGAAGGCATAAGAGGGTCTAGGAGTTTTCCAACCAGTACCCTAAGGTTTGGGTCTTTTAATGTGCGTGAATGCAGTACAGATGAGAGTAAAAGGGAAGATATAGGCAGTATGTTTACAAGAAGAATGATGGATGTCTTGGATTTGAGTAAAACTAACTTGAGAGGGTGGGGGCGAGTTTGAGTTTGGGAGTGTAGTTGGGAGGTTCTCAGGAGTGAAGAGAGGGCGAGAGAGAGAAGGGGTGGCTATACTAGTAAGAGAAGAAATAGGTAAACGTGTAGTGGAGTGGAAGGAGGTTTCATCAGGGTTAATGTGGATGAAGGTGAAACAGGGCAAGGAGATGTGTGTTTTTGCAAGTGCATATGGGCCTGGTAGTGAGAAGAGTGTAGAAGAAAGGGAGGCCTTTTGGATAGATTTAAATGAGTGCATTGGGGGATTAGGGAGAAATGTCAGTGTAGTAGTATTGGGAGACCTTAATGCTAGAGTAGGAAATGAACCAAAAATGGAGTGGTTGGGAAATGCGGAGTTCCAGGAAAGAATCGTAGTGGAGAGTTGATTGTGGAGATGTGTCTAGAATATTGATGATAGCAATTACAGTGTTTCGGAAGAAAGTCAAGCATAAGTACACATGGGAGAGATTGGTGGATGGAAGGGTGGTAGACAGAGTGTTAATGGACTATGCAATTGTAGATAGGAGTATAATAGGAAGAGTTAAGGATGTACATGTTCTAAAGGGAGAGAATGGGGGAATATCAGATAATTTTCTGATGGAAGGTAAGTTGTGAGTGGAGGATAGAAGGAGAGAGAAGAAAAGGACAAAAGATAGGGAGGTGCTTAGCGTGAACTGCTTAAATGAGAAAGAAAAGGAGAAGGAGTACAAGAAAAAGCTGAAAGTGGAGTGGGAGGGAGTGGAGGAGGAATGGGGATGGTTCAAGAAAGAAGTCACAAGGTGTGCAAAAATGGTGTGGGGAACAAGGAGGATAGGAGGAAATAGAAGGAAGGGTAGTGAGGGCTGAGATGAGGAAGCAAAGAAGGTTGTAGAACAGAAGAAGCGAGCTTTCACGCATTGGTTACAAAATAGGACGAGGGAATCATATGAGACGTACAAAGAAAAGAGAAAAGAAGTAAAGCATAAGATAAAGCAGGTAAAGAGGAGACCAGGTGTGAAATGGGGTAAGAGTATGAAGGAAAATTTTGTAAATAATAAAAAGATGTTTTGGAAAGAAATTAAGAGAGGAAGAGAAGGGGAATCAAGTAGAGAAGAAAAGGTAAAAGGTGCAGATGGAGAGATGATAATGGAAGAGAAGTCAGTGATAGGAAGATGGGCAGAGTATTTTAGGGAGTTGCTAAATGTGAAGGAGGATAGAGAGTGAACGGTAGTTACAGTGGGAAATGCTAACAAAATACGAGTAATGAGTGAGGAAAATTGAGAAATAAGGAAGGATGAAGTGAAGGCAGTTGTTAAGGTGATGAGAGCAGGTAAGGCACCTAGTCTGGATGGATGTCATGCAGAATGTCTGAAAAAAGTAGGTACAGTTATGGTGAACTGGCTCGTGAGGTTATTTAATGTTTTTTTAAGAGATAGAACGCCGAAGGACTGGAGGAGTGCCTGTATAGCTCAACTTTACTAGGGTAAAGGGGACAAGTGTGAGTGTAGTGCTTTCAGAGGGATTAGCTTGATAAGTGTAGTTGGGAAGGTTTATATATATATATATATAAATATATATATATAAATATATATATATATATATATATATATATATATATATATGTATATGCTTATGTATATATATATATATATATATATATATATGTATATGTATATATATATATTATATATATACATATATATATACATATATATATATATATATATATATATATATATAAAGAAAAAGAGAAAGAAGAGGAGGGAGAGAGGAGAGAGAGAGAGAGAGAGGACTCGATGGAAAATATATCAACCTACGCTGGCTTTGCTCACTCTAACAAAAGAATTTAGTATCAATTACTAACAAGGGAGCACGGCTGTGCACGGTGGATTTTGTTCCCATATCGTAAGCACATAGGATCAGATATTATCCTCACGATCATGGTTGTTTGGCGTTCTTGTACTTAGGGTACAGGTGGCATTTCCGTCCATATCAACACTCCTCTATATGTAAGACCCATATACTCATATAAAGTGGATGAGATAATTCAAAAGTCAACGATGAATACCATTTACGTTTATTTATCTTTACAAGATGAGAAGAAAGTCTCGGATTATATGGAATTGCATCAGTGAACGCTCACATATTCTGAATATATTTTTACCTAATTCAAGGATGGGTTCCAACTTCCATTCACTTGGTGAAAGCTAAGATAAATATATGATTTGTAAAATACATCAAAAAGGTTAAACAGCATTAGTTTAACCTATTTTGCAGCGCTGGATATTTATTTAGAAAAAAAAAGTACGTAATGGAATAAAAGATAAAAGTATATTTTGCAAACGACTGCAAAATTTATTTTTGCCAAATAAAGAAGCATTGTATAATTAGCAAAGTAGAGGCGCTAAGAACAAATTTGTTTAGTTCCATCAATATGTATATTTACATACACACACACACAAACACCACACGACTCGGTGGCGCAGTTGGTAGAGCGATGAACTACTAGCATGGTGGTGCCCGTAGTGCTTGGTTCGAATCCTGGCCAGGGCCGAAATTATTTCGGTACAGCTGCGCTTCGGGTCGTTACTCTGACTCTCGTGGGCGGGGAGTTGGGTGTGTGTGTGTAAGGTCATAGCATTACCCATAGATCGGACCTACGAGCTCTGAGCTCTCTTCCAGGAGGGAAATAGCTGTCGATCACGAGTCCAACACGTGATCCAAAGACCACGTGAATACACACACACACACACACACACACACACACACACACACACACATATATATATATATATATATATATATATATATATATATATATATATAATGTGTGTATGTGTGCACGTGTATGTGTGTGTGTGTGTGTGTGTGTGTACATGCATATATATATATATATATATATATTTATATATATATATATATATGTATATTTATACATGTACACACACACACACACACATACACACATATACATATATATACATATATATATATATATATATATAATATATATATGTATATATATTTACATATATATATACATATATATATATATATACATATATATGTATATTTATATACATATATATATAATAATATATATATATGTATATAGTATATATATATGAATATATATGCATACACACTCACACACACACACACACACACACACACACACATATATATATATATATATATATATATATATATATATTTATATATATGTATTTATATATATATACATATATATATGCATATATATATATATATATATTATATATATACATATATATACTATGTATATATATATATATGTATATATATATATACATATATATAATATATATATATATATATACATATGTAATATATCTATATACTATATATATATATATACATACATATATATATATACATATACATATATATATATATATATATATATATATATATATATATATATATATATATAGATCCTATACGTGAGTTGACACCTTGACGTGGTGAAAAGTCTTGAGAATCTTAATGATTACAAAAGCTATGTCGATAGAGAGGAAATCTCTGCAGCGTCACCCATATCGAACAGGTTTTGTAGGAAAGATCAGACAAAGAGCAGCTCAAACACACAGTCGCAGGACCCACTGCTAACTGTCACGTCCCTGATGGCAAACAGGGAAATTCCTCATAGATATATGGGGTACTTTCATAATGACGGCGTGGACCATTGGGCACCCGATAGATATAGGGCTTCACCGAATATAAAGAATAAGGTGACACCAGAGAAATATCTCACCAGAAACCACTTGCAAGGAGGTGAGATTACTGCCAACCCCCCTTCATAGCCAACATGAATATGAATAGCATAATCAAAACAAAACCGGGCGTTCCTGTTGGATCATCGTCTCCTAAAGGTCCAACCGTATTGCCTCGTGTGCTTACGGGCAGTGTGCCACCAAATGTAAGTAAGCACTGCCCAAGCAGATCCAAGTCTTGGACATTAAACAACATGAAGAAAATGAAGATCTATACTTACAACGTAAAAAGTCTTTCAGGAGACCACAGATTGGAGAGTTTAATGGAAGAACTAGACAACATCAAGTGGGACATCGTAGGACTGAGCGAAGTCTGAAGAACGGAAGAAAGGCTGATACAGTTACAAGATGGTCACCACCTGTTCTACTATAAAGGTAAGGACAAAGAAAGATCTAGTGGGGTAGGAATCTTGATCAACCGAGAGGTTGCTGGTAACGTAGTCACATTCAGTAGTTTATTGGACAGGGTAGCTTGGATTATGATTAGGCTGTGTAAAAGGTACACTCTAAAAATAGTTCAGGTTTATGCACCAACTTCACAGAGTTCAGATGAGGAAATTGAGTCCTATTATGATGATTTCAGTCAAGTAATAAATCAAGAAAAAAGTAAGTACACTTTGGTAATAGGCGACTTTAATGCTAAAGTAGGGAAGAAGATGGGAGATGAGACGCGCATTGGGAAGTTTAGAGTGGGTGAAAGAAATAACAGAGGCGAGATGTTAGTCAATTTTGCAAAGAACTACAATATGAAGATAATGAGCACTTTCTTTCAAAGGCATATATGTCGTAAATGAACATGGAGAAGTCCAAATTGAACAACAAAGAACGAAATAGACTTCATATTAGGAGATGAGAGCAAAAGCGTTAGCAATGTTACGGTAATGAATAAAGTCAACAGAGGTAGTGACCATAGAATGGTAGGTTGCACAGCTAAATTCAATTTCAGAGCCGGGAGAAATAAACTAGTTTTAAAAAAGAAAATAAGCCTTGCAAAGGTTAAGGATAATAATAAAAAAAATTCAGTTAGAAATTGAAAATAGATTCGAAGCCCTAAGAACTAACGAGGACAGCGTGGAAGATGTTGATTTGAATTTAGAAAATATCATTAAGAAATCAGCAGAGAAAGTAGGAAATACAAAAAAAAAAAACATTAGAGAAAAGAAATACTCCAAAGCTACAAGTGACCTAACTAAAAGAAGAACCATGCAGATTAAAAGCAAGAGAGGCGAAATAGAAAAAAGTAGAACTAAACAAGCTTATCAACAAGAGAAAAGAAAGAGAAAACATAGATGAAATAGAGGAACTATTCGGAAAGGTAAAAGTATCAAAATCACCGAGCGTACACATACTAAATAGATTTCATTGATATAGGTAGTACACCGTATATATAGTCAGTATAAAACACTTACACTTATTTACACAAATTAAAATACACTGGCGCACACACACACACACACACACACACACACACACACACACACACACACACACACACACATACACACACACACATACACACACACACACAAACACACATACACACGCACACACACATACACACACACACACACACACACACACACACACACACACACACACACA
>NC_134777.1:65654930-65674930 GCF_046742065.1 Oratosquilla oratoria
ACCAGTTGGCACGGAGGTGAGATTATTGCTAACCCCCCTTCATAGCCAATATAAATACATACATACATACATATACCAAAGGCTTTTTTCCCCTTACACGGGGGGTAGCCAAAAAGAAAATGGCATAGAAACCACTCCCACCCATTCCATTCCCTACATATTCCACTCCCCTCCATCCTCCTCCCTCCCTCTCATCTTGGCACCTCCTGGATGACGGGTTATCCCTACTTCCTGTCCACTACCCTGGGTCAGAAGCAGTGTCGCAAGACACAGCACATCCACTGCAAGGCCACTTCATAAATTCGGCGACCCCTCCCTCCTCTCCGTCCTCTCATGTAGAAAAGGAGAAGACGGGGAGAAATCCCTTCGGGCTGCGTCAATTTTTTTTCTTATACTTACTTCCTCACCCCTGCATCCCCCCCATACTCCCCCTCATGCATCACAGCATCATCCATACACAACCCTTCTCCATTCACCCCTATCTTCTGTCCTGTCCTGTCCTTCCTCAACAGACATTCCTCTCTTTTGTAATGCCCCTTTCACCCCATCCATCCATCTCATCTTAGGACGCCCCCTCATATTCACTCCTTCCATCTTTGCCTTCCACACCTCTTTTACTAGTCTTTCTTCACTCATTCTTTCCATGTGTCCAAACCATGCTAATACTTTTTCATCAACCCCATCTACCTTTCCACCCCAGTTCTCCTCCTCACCTCCTCATTTCTCACTCTATCTAGCCTAGTAGCCCCTCTCATACTTCTCAGACATTTCATCTCAAACACATTCAAACTCCTTCACTCTCCCTCGCTTATGTTCCATGTTTCTGCCCCGTACAGTGCTGTTGGCACAATCACTCCTCCATATAACCTCCTCTTAGCATCCATTCCCAGATGTCTATTTCTCATTACACTTTTTAATTCAACAAGGCATTTGCTCGCTTCTCTCAATCTACATTCTACCTCCACCTTCACTCCTCCCTTTCCTGCCACATTTGCACCCAAGTATCTAAAACTATCCACTTCCTCCAGTCTCTCTCGCTTATTACTCACTTCCAGTCTGCTGCCATTTTCACCCATTGTACATCTCATCACCGTACTTTTACACACATTTATCTTCAACTTCCTTCTTTCACACACCTTCTCAAACTCTGCCACTAACATCCTCAATCCCTCCTCTGAACCTGCTAGAAGTGCAGTGTCGTCAGCAAAAAACAACTGCCTTATTTTCCACTTTTCTCCATTTTCTTTAACCATCTCCAATCCCTGACCCAGTACTCTTGCATTCACTTCTCGTACCACCCCAACCATGTATAGATTGAAAAGCCAGGGCGACATAACACATCCCTGACGAAGTCCCAATTTTACCTCAAACCATTCATATATCTGCAGTACCTCCCACAGTACCTTCCTGTCTACCCTGTCGTAAGCCTTTTCCAGATCCATAAAAGCCCAGAAAACATCCTTCCCCTTTCCTATAGCTTTCTCACATATCTGTCTTACCACATAAATCTGATGCACACAACCCCTACCTGTCCTAAAACCACACTGTTCCTCACCAATTACTCCCTCTGTTCCTATCCTAATCCTCTCAATCAAGACCCTCCCATTAGCCTTCCCAACTACACTCAACAAGCTAATCCCTCTGAAACTACTACATTCACACTTGTCCCCCTTTCCCTTGTAAAACGGAACTATACAGGCACTTCTCCAGTCCTCCGGCACTCTACCCTCTCTTAAACAAACATCAAATAACCTCACCAGCCAGTCCACCATAACTGTACCTCCTTTCTTCAGACATTCTGCATGGCATCTACCCAACCCAGGTGCCTTACCTCCGCTCATCATCTTAACAGCTGCTTTCACTTCATGTTTCATTATTTCTCCTCCATTTTCCTCACTAATCACTCTAATTTTCTTAGCGCTTCCCACTGCAAATACCTTTCCCTCCCTACCCTCCTTCACATTTAGCAACTCCCCAAAATACTTTGCCCACCTTCCTTTCACTGCCTTCTCTCCCATTATCATCTCTCCATCTGCACCTTTTACCTTTTCTTCCCTACTTGATTCACTTCCTCTTCCTCTTTTAATTTCTTTCCAAAACATCTTTTTACTACTTTCAAAATCTTCTATCATACTCTTACCCCATTTCACATCTGCTCTCCTCTTTGCTTTCTTTATCTTATGCTTAACTTAACTTCTCTTTACTTTGTACCTCTCATAAGATTCACTCGTCCTAATCTGTAGCCAATCCATGAAAGCCTGTTTTATCTCTTCTACACCCTTCTTTGCTTCCTCATCCCACTACTCACTACCCTTCCTTATATTTCCTCCTATCCTCCTTGTTCCCCACACCATCTTTGCACACCTTATGATTCCCTCCTTGAACCTCCCCCATTCCTCCTCCACTCCTAGTTCTACTCTATCCTTCACTCCCTTCCACTCCTCTCTCAGCTTCTTATCCTTTTCTTTCTCATTTAAGCAGTTCACTCTAATTACCTCCCTACCTTCTACCCTTTTCCTCTTTCTCCACTTATTCTCTACTCTCAATTTACCTTCCACCAGAAAATGATCTGATATTCCCCCACTCTCTCCCCTTAGAACATGTACATCCTTAACTCCTTCTACCATACTTCTGGTCACCACTATATAGTCCATTAACACTCTATCTGCCACCTTTCCATCCACCACCCTCTCCCATGTGTACTTATGCTTGACTTTGTTCTTAAACACTGTATTTGCTATCATCAACTTTCTTTCAAGACACATCTCCATCATCAATTCTCCACTACGAATTTTACCTGGAACTCCATACATTTCAATCACTCCGTCTATTGGTTTGTTTCCTACCCTAGCATTAAGGTCTCCCAATACAACTACATTGACATTTCTCCCTAATCCCTCTATTCACTCATTTATATCTACCCAAAATGCCTCCCTTTCCTCTACGCTCTTTTCACTACCAGGCCCATACGCACTTACAATATGAATAACTCAACCAAAAGAAAACCGGGCGTTCCTGTTGGATCATCGCCTCCTAAAGGTCCAACCGCATTGCCTCGTTTGCTTATGGACAGTGTGCCACCGAATGTGAGTAAGCACTGTCCAAGGAGATCCAAGTCTTGGACATTAAACAACATGAAGAAAATGAAGATCTACACTTACAACGTAAGAAGTCTCTCAGAAGACCACAGACTGGAGAGTTTAATGGAAGAAGTAGACAACATCAAGTGGAACATCGTAGGACTGAGCAAAGTCTGAAGAACGGAAGAAAAGTTTATACAATTACAAGATGGTCACCACCTGTTCTACCTTAGAGGTAGGGACAAAGAAAGATCTAGTGGAGTAGGATTCTTGATAAACCTAGAGGCTGCTGGTAACGAAGTTAAATTGAGTAGTTTATCGGACAGGGTAGCTTGGATTATGATTAGGCTGTATAAAAGATACACTCTAAAATAGTTCGTGTTTATGAACCAACTTCACAGAGTTCAGACGATGAAATTGAGTCGTTCTATGATGATTTAAGGGAGCGTCGCCAGCGACCATTCGAAAAATTCTTGTACACGAGTGAATTTTAGGTAAACATTTCAAAAGAATCTTTATGGTGGTAGCAACACTTATACAAAGTTATACAACTGTATTTCGTTTCTCTTTTTTATACAGCATAAAATAGATAAAATATTGCAACCTCTGGCAACCCCATTGCATAAAAAACATTCTGTATATTGAAATAGCGTCAAACTTACTATAGCTATTTCATTCTTTGCTACAGAATTGTGTTTATGGAGATATTTGGCAACTCCTCCCACCAGCATATCTCACAAAGATAGTGGGCAGGGCAGCAGTACTCTTGAAAAGGTCAAAGTAAGGTGACGTCGCTCCTGGCGCTCTCACCGTAAGCAATAATTTTGATTCCTCGCCCTGTATTGTTGCTATGATCATGAAAAAATTAACAAGAAACAAGAGAGTGAAGCGGCAGAATATAAAAAGGGCCATTGAGTGCCTGAAATAGAAACAAGAAGGAAAAATAAAGAGGAGAAAAGCAGCACAGCTGCACCCAGCATTTACTAGCTACGCCCACCTTACACCTCCTCCACCCACGCCACACCACTTACCCTCATCTCACACCTCATCAGCAAAGAAGAGGAAATTGGAGATTTGCTATACTTCGCAACAACCAAACAAATGATCGCAAAAAATGGTCGCGAAAAATGATCGGAAAATTAAAATCTCCCGTCCTATGAAGTTTATGTTTTTGTTCTTTCTGTTGTAACATCTTTGGTTGTTCTTTATGCATTTTTGTCATTTTCATTTCATCTGAAATAAAACATCATGCTCTTTATTTTCTACAGTAAAAATAAAAGAAATTTCAATTAAAAGATATTTATGAAACATAATTTTGCAGCTTTTTTTAATTATTCAGAGAAACAAATTAATAAAAAATCAGAGGCATTACACACACACACATACGCACACACACACAACACAACACACGTGCACACATACACACACACACACACACGCACGCACACACGCACACACACACAAACACACACAGAAACACACACACACGCACACACACACACACACGCACACACACACACACACACACACACACACACACACACAAGCACACACACACAAACACACACACACACACACGCGCGCACACGCACACACACACACATATACACAGACCCGTACACACACTACATGCAGACATACACATACACATGACCCTCATTAGAAAACACGAACGCATGCAGCAGATAGGAAAAAATAAGTGATTGATAAATAATGAGATAAAAAAATGTCACTAACTGGATTGGGTAAGTTGATAGAGACCAAGATAAAATCACACACACATAAAAAATGAAAACTATGATAGTCGGGGGAAAAGAGCTGATACCTCGAGAGTGGAAAGCTCTTCCTGTATATCTTGATTAGTAAGTACTTATATAGATTGGTGGTGTAGTGGCTGGAGTTTTTTTCAGAGGTGAGTCCGAGTTCAAGCTCCTTTCATGGTTTGAAATCTTCACTAAAACTAAAAAAAGTCACTCCTCTTCATGAGCAGGATGATGTGGTGTATGTGTGTGTGTGTGTGTGTGTGTGTGTGTGTGTGTGTGTGTGTGTGTGTGTGTGTGTGTGTGTGTGTGTGTGTGTGTGTGTGTGTGTGTGTGTGTGTGTGTGTGTGTGTGTGTGTGTGTGTGTGTGTGTGTGTGTGTGCTTGCGTACGTGTGTGTGTGTGTGTGTGTGTATGTGCGTGCGTACGTGTGTGTGTGTGTGTGTGTGTGTGTGTGTGTGTGTGTGTGTGTGTGTGTGTGTGTGTGTGTGTGTGTGTGTGTGTGTGTGTGTGTGTGTGTGTGTGTGTGTGTGTGTGTGTGTTTGTGTGTGTGTGTGTGTATAATTTTGTGTCTATCAGTTCGGTGCACAGGAAATATAAAAAGATATGATGAATTTGAACTAAAAGAAATAGATTATTGGATTTTTTTTTAATTGAAATTATAATAAAAACATGATAACTTTAGGCGTTGTGTGGTTGGACCTTCACGCTCAACTAGAGGGACACAGTAGACAAGACATTTCCGAATTATCACGATTCCGGACACTTGGCTGTTAATTTGTCAGCAACAGTTGTTTCTCGTAAAGACCTCGACATTGATATTTATCCCTATGGTTTCGTCATAGCTTAATAGTAAATATAGCTCCTTTGTATTGTCAAACTGGAGCTCTAAATTCACATCTCTACGTTTAATATTTCTTAATGTCATAAGAAATGTGAAAATTCTAATATTTTGTGGCATATCCTGTACCTTGTTTTATTTCATCGGAACTTATTTAATGAGTTATATTTTGTTTGATTTAACTTCATCCGGTTTCACCCTATTTCATTCCATCTACTATTTTGTTGTATCTTGTTAGATTAAATTGAGATAAATTAATGTAATTCTCTTACGCCTAATTCAATTCGTATTTCTTCTTTGTCATTTATTCCTATACCTTTTTCTTTTAATTCTTTTACATTTAATGGTATCTTATTTCATATTTTGAATGTAACTACTCATTAAAGTACTGAAGTCTAAAAGAGTGGCAACCTGAAAAATAAATAAATTGCGATGTGATGTTGCCTGTACTCAATGCAATCGCCCGGCGTTAGCTAGAATAAGGTCTTGCAACTAGCTCAAGAAACAGGTTTTACTAACCCCCATATCTATATATAGATATATATATATATATACATATATATATATATATATATATACATATATATATACAAATATATATATATATATACATATACATATATATATACACATATATATATATATATATATATACATATACATATATATATATATACATATATATATACATACATATATATATATATATATAACATACTTACATGCACACACACACACACACTCGTGGCCCAGTGGTAGAGTTCCTAGCTGCCACTACGGCGGTCCGGGTTCGAATCTCGACCAGGGCTTAAATAATTTCAGTATCGCTGAGCTGTGGGTCGTTACTCCAATTCTCGTAGGTGGGGAATTGTGTGTATGTGTGCGTGTAAGGTCACAGCATGACACAAAGATCGGTCATATAGAAGCTCTGATCTCTCTTCCGGGAGTGAAATAGCTGTCAATCACGAGTCCAAGAGCAGTGTGAATCACACACACACACACACACACACACACACACACACACACACACACACACACACACACACACACACACACACACGCACACACACACACACACACATATATATATATATATATATATATATATATATATATATATATATAAATATATACATATATACACGTATACACAGGCACACACACACACACACACACACACACACACACACACACACACACACACACACACACACACACACACACACACACACACACACACACACACACACACACACACACGATTCGTGGCGCAGTGGTAGAGTTCCTGACTGCCACTACGGCGGTCCGGGTTCGAATCCCGCCCAGGGCTGAAATAATTTCAGTTGCGGGTCGTCACTCCAACTCTCGTGGGCGGAGAGTTGGGTGTGTGTGTGCGTGTAAGGTCACAGCATTACCCAAAGATCGGTCATATATGAGCTCTGATCCCTTTTACGGGAGGGAAATAGCTGCCGATCACGAGTCCAACACGTGATCCAAGACCATGGTGAATCACACACATATGCACGCGCACACACAAACACACACACACACACACACACACACACACACACACACACACACACACACACACACACACACACACACACACACACACACACACACACACACTGAGTATAGTAGCGATGGAGAACGGACGTGTGTTCGCGACCTCCTGCTTTCGGAGTAACAAAGTGCTCTGTACTAGCCTTAAGTCAATCTGTTGACCTCCCCCACCATACTTAAGTCACGTAATCTACTTTTAGTGCACTGATATAATGTGCAGTCCTTCAATCTACCGATACCAACACAATGAATCATACAAACTGAAACGAGGGTGCGGTTATCCATCAAGTTCATTGACCAACAAAATGGAAAAAGTGACTTAGGCAGTATTTACCACATGTTGCGACATGATAGGAATAACAGAGGCGTGGCAAATTGCCTACGGAATGTGCTACAGTGTTAATTTTGTGTTATTTCGCCATCGAAAGCATGCAACATTGTTAACTCTGAATCACTGCACTCTATCTGGTAAAATCGCAGGGGTGAGGAGTAGCATTGTTTTGTTTCTCTGACCAAGATTCCGGACACTTGGCTGATATTCTCAGTCCTAATATTCCAATGAAGTCAGACCTTGTAATTAAGGTCAAAACCCCATCAACATTTCTATCACACCGCATCTATCATCGTGTATGTGATGTATGGTGTATCACCTTCCACGTGCCCCAACTGCTCCTTCAATCACATTATTGAGATTGCCGACGCCCTACAAATGAGATTTTCAACTAGAAAGTTGGTTGTATGCGGGGTTTCAATTACTTGAAAATCGGTGAAATTGTACTCTAGTTAAATCTTACTCAAGCAGCGAACTTCCCTCCCCACGAACAAACAACCTTCGACCTTATCATCACTGATATGGCTTTAATATGGCCCTCTCAGTCGCAGCAAACATACCAACACCTTCCCATGGACACGGGTTCAAAGCACTTCCTGAACAGTATATACTCAAATTAGACTAGTTCTAAAATCTAAAAAAAATTTACATTGTCAAAGTATCTTTACATCACTATCTACCCATTAAAACGATTGTTTTTATTACACACACACACACACACACACACACACACACACACACACACACACACACACACACACACACACACACACACACACACACACACACACACACACACACACACACACACACACACACACACACACACATACATATACTTTTTTCCCGTGCTAAAATCGGGAAGATAAATGACCACCAATCTATTATATCACCAAATGTTTAAATTACTTTGGTTTGAATATACAAGGGAATGTTAGTAATTTATTTTGCCGCCGTGTTTAGAACGGAAGGGGTGGAGGAGGGTGAGGAGCAATTCATGCTTCCAGCTTCGACCCAGTGGGACGGCACCTCTAAATTGGTACAAATACGATTCATATATTAAATAAGTAAAGGAATAGGCAATTCAATAAAATATGGCATTATATGAATAAATACATAAATGAAAAGATTCAAATAGAATACATAAATGATTATTCAAGTAGAATAATAATGCATATAGACGAATAACTAATGTAATGAGTAAATGTATGGACAAATACACAAGTAAAAGTAACATACCTTTTCTCAACAGTTATATATATATAAAAAAAAAACGATGACCCCATTTCCCCTTGCTCTCTCCCAGGGATAGCGATGTGCTTGATATCTTGTTCAGGAATAGGGAAAACTCTCAAGTCAAATAACCTACCAAAGATATATGCAAAATGTATGAAATAGGTCAGACAGCAAATATGAAATCTCCTTGACATGCATCTTTAATAAATCTCTTATCTGAAGAGATAACCGTGGGATGGAAACGCTTTCATTTAGATAGAACGTTCAATTCCGCGCAAAAGATTCGGACCCTCTTTTGATTCGATGCAAATATGTAATAAGTTTAATGAATATTTATTTATCTTATGTGCAGGCATTATAGTACAATAAGAAGACTTTTTGTTTGCATGGAATTATCAAATCAACATAGATTCCATGCTTAATCAAATCCTTTGCAAATTATAACATTGAAAACATATATGATATTAATAGTATATATAATAACAATAATGATAATAACAATACTAGAAATAACAACAACAACAACAACAACAACAATAACAATAATAATAATAATAATAATAATAATAATAATAATAATAATAATAATAATAATAATAATAATAATAATAATAATAATAATAATAATAGCAATAATAATAATACATACATACATACCAAGGCTTTTTCCCCTTACTAGGGAGGTAGCCAAAAAGGAAAAGGCATAAAATCATTCACACCCATTCCATCCCTGAAAACAATCCACACCCCAACCCTCCCTCCCATCTTAGCACCTCCTAGATGACGGGTCATCCCTGCACCCTGTCCACTGCCCTGGGTCAGAAGCAGTGTCGCAAAACACAGCACATCCGCAGCAAGGCCGCTTCATCAAATCGGCGACCCCCCCTCTCCGTCCCCCCATATAAAGGAGAGGACGGGGAGAAATCCCTTCGGGCTGCGTCAAAATTTTGCTCACACACACTACCTCAACCCCCATCCCCCCGTCCATTCCACCTCATGCATCACAACATCTTCCATATACAACCATTCTCCATTCACCCCTGCCTTCTGTCCTCTCCCGTCCTTCCTCAACAGACATTCCCCTCTTCCCCAAAGCCCCCTTCACCCCATCCATCCATCTCATCCTAGGACGTCCCCTCATGTTCACTCCCTCCACATCTGCCTTCCATACCTCCTTTACTAGTCTTTCTTCACTCATTCTTTCCATGTGTCCAAACCATCCTAATACTCTTTCATCAACCCTATCTCCCAACTCCCTTTCCACCCCTGTTCTCCTCCTCACCTCCTCATTTCTCACTCTATCTAGCCTAGTAACCCCCATCATACTTCTCGAATACTTCATCTCAAACACATTCAAGCTCCTTCTCTCTTCCACTCTTATGTTCCATGTTTCTGCTCCATACAGTGCTGTTGGCAGAATCACTCCTTCATACAGTCTCCTCTTAGCATCCATTCCCAAATTTCTATTCCTCCTTACACTTTTTAATCCACCAAGGCATTTACTCGCTTCTCTCAATCTACATTCTACCTCCACCTTTACTCCACCTTTTCCTGCCACATTTGCACCCAAGTATCTAAAACTTTCCACTTCCTCCAGTTGCTCTCCCTTAATGCTCACTTCCAGATTACTGCCACTTTCACCCCTTGTATATCTCATCACCTTACATTAACCCACATTTATCTTCAGCTTTCTTCTATCACACACTCTCCCAAACTCTGTCACGAACTTCCTCAATCCCTCCTCCGATCCTGCCACAAGCGCAGTGTCGTCCGCCAACAACAGCTGGCTCACCTCCCACTTTTCCCCATTTTCTTTAACCATCTCCAATCCCTGATCCGGGTCTTCAGGACACGGGAGGTCTCGCCGATGTATACTTTATCACATCCAGCACAGGGTATACGGTAAACACCAGCGTTTTTTCCCCCAGGACGAGATGTGGGGAAAAAACGCTGGTGTCTACCGCATACCATGTGCTGGATGTGATAAAGTATACATCGGCGAGACCTCCCGTGACCTGAAGACCCGGATCCGGGAGCATCGCTACGATTCCCGGAACAACATCACCACCAACGCCTGTGTTATTCACCGGAACACCAACGACCACCTGATGGATTGGGATAACGCAGAGCTTCTTTTTAGTGAACCAGACAGGGTGAGGAGGAAATGCCTCGAAGCGGCCGCCATTCAAAGCTTCAAAACCATTGAGCAGACCAGAGGCATGTTTAACATCGCCCCTCCTATCATCCATCTATTACCCGCATTATACAAATGTATGAAATGTCCCCCTTAGTCCACTTCAACAAACTGTCCGAAATGTCCTCCTTTATCTCCACCAAGTCCCACCCGTCCCCCTTCTCACACCCCCGCCCCTCCACCTACCACCCACCCCTCCCTGATAAACTCTCCCTGTTCCTTCCCCGTTGGCCTATATATAGAGTGTTTGCCATGTCTGTACTTGAAAAAGCTGTAACAAGCGAAACGTCGTACCAATAAAGGTTTCGATCTCACACGGTGTCTATTCTCACAGTCTTGTCGGCTTTTGCCATCGTGTTTCAATCTCATGTAAGTTAATAGACTATTACATAACCCAAATTGCATTCGTTTGAATTCATAGTGTCCCGTTGGAGTAGAAACTGCTGTGAACTCTAGTGAGTCTTCATGCAGCTATATTTGCCAAAAAACAGATTTGATATCTATAGTGCTAAAATATCTAATCTCAGTTCCCAAACTTCTAAGAATGTCCCCTATCACTGGTAACCTGTCAAGTATGGTTTGTTTATTCAATTTCCTATAATCAATAACTGGGCGCTTAGTACCATCTGATTTTGGCACCAGTATCAAAAGAAAGTTCCACTCACTTTTACTATGTTCAATAATATCCTGCGATAACATTTCAGTGATCAGTTTAACTACTGCTAATTTAGAGTGAAGAACTCTGTAGGCGGGAATATAAATAGGCTGAGTCCCTGGCTTTAATTTAATCTGATGTTTTAAAACAGTTGTTTTACCTAAGGCGTCCCCCGGCAAAGCAATAGCTTTATTGTGCTTCACGAGCAAAGCAACTAAAGTTTCATCCAACTCAGGGCAATTAGTAGGTTCTAGTTGATTCTTGTATTTCTTTCTTAACTATTTCTTCCTGAACTGAGCAAATTGATGAAATTGATAATTCCACCTCTTCAGTACTCTCATTTAAAATCTTAGTGGGATTTGTACACACCTGAAAACTAAGCATCTCTTGAAATATCCAGATATCCCCTTCTGACATTCGACCAGTTGCACGTTGTGATGAAATATCTGTACCTGTATTTGCTGGACTGCCTGAGATTAATGACGACGTCATCAGTCCAACAACTTCTATTACGGATGAAGATGAACCGGATGATGTTTTTCTGCCATATGTTGAAGACTGTGAAACCCCTTCTCTGTTCACTCAGGCTGAATTAAATGATTTGGTAAGAGGTTTGTATTAGCCAAAGATGTCTGCTGAATTGTTACCTTCATGGTTAGCATAAAAAAGAATACTATAACCTGGCACTAGTGTTTCTTATTATCGTAACAGAAAAGCAGAACTGCGGAAATATTTTAAGTCTGGTGCTCAACTTGTGTATTGTAGTGATGTTGAAGGCATTCTGCTTGCTATGTGGTTACCTGCATATGATCCAAGTGAGTGGAGACTTTTTATTGACAGTTCAGGAGCTTGAAATGTGTTTTGCTTCACATCAAAAACAAGTTTGGTTCTATTCCAGTAGGACACTCGGTAATCATGAAAAAAGAATATGCCAGCATCAAGATTGTTCTGGAGAGGTTGCAATATCATGTATATGAATGGTTTATCTTTGTAGATTTGAAAATGGTGAACTTTTTGCTGGGTCAGCAAGGAGGTTACACAAAATACCCGTTTTTTGTGTTGTTTGGACAGTTGGGCTGCAGCAGACCACTGGTCGAAAAAGAAACGGCCCCAGGAAGGAGTTTGACACCTGGTGAGAATATCATCATCAATAATCCTCTTGTTCAGAGAGACAGAATAGTCTTTCATCCACTACACATAAAACTTGGTTTGATGAAACAATTTTTGAAAGCCCTTGATCACAATGGAGAATGCTGTTGGGACCGTTCACTTATATACTGATTTTCATGATTTCAGTCTAGAATCTCTTCTAAACTGATTGTCATTGTTTGGCCTTTTTTTTTTTAAGACTTGGGGTTAGATACTCGAAACAAAGAAACTAGTGAATAGGAAAAATGAGTAAACAACGATATATGTGTTAATAACAACTAGCACCACAGTCGGACGAAAGAATGAGTTGATTGTTAACTGTAATGTTTTACTTGTGATTTACAAATGTGTTACTAAATTTCTTACCAATGTGTTAATAAGTAACAATATATTTCATTGTTTGAGTCCTTATTTGTTTTGTGAGGAGGCTATCACGCTCCCCAGTTGTAAATGTACATATTTTATTTGTCAGATGAATAAAAATAGAAGATAATGTAACAAATAAAAAAAAAGTATATAGAGTACCAAAAAGTCATAATATGAAAATACTTATAGATAAACGAATGAATAGAGAGATGATAAATGTAAAAAATGATTAACAACTATATAGTACACTAAGCTAAGAAAAATAAAGATTGAGTGGAGGCAGATTGGTTTAGTATGAATATTGAGTCAGCAATGCACATTCGAAATGAAGACATGAAGAGATTATTTAATAAAAAAATAAATCAAATAAAGCCATCAGAGACAGCCTCAATATTTTTTTTTTCTTTCAAAGGAGAGCAAGAAAATACTGCGAACGTTTTTGAATATGGAAAAGGCCTTTATAGATTTGTTTCTGCTTCAAAAAAAATCTCTCAAAGTGTTTGGATTTGCTTTTGGACAGAGTTGAAGACAATGATTGGCCAAACGAAGAGAAATTTAGGTTTACTGATTTTACTGCAATCTGGGTTATATGTATACTATGTTGTTCTAGTTATACCATGTCACATTTTATGGAGGAGATGCCTATGTTTAATTCATCTTTCTCTGCAATTTGTATTATACACATCTCCGTCCAATTTCTACTAATCACTCTAATTTAGTTAAGAAAGTCCTTTTCATATTATAGGTCACAAGTTTTCTATAACTTGGAAATTGACCTTCCTGTGTGGACGAAATAATCTATGCAGAAAAATGGCAATTAATGGGAACTAATAATAATTTTGCAGGTATAGAATAACTGTCACGGTCAAGCGGTCCCATCTGTTATACTTGATTGTAAATTTACCTAAACTAAATGACCGCATCATCTCTTCTTCCATGTTGTCTCACGAATCAGTGTATCTATAAGGAAAATAATTTCTTAATATTCTTCAAACATCTTGACTTTTCACTTTCTTACAATACGTTCATTTCTTCTTCTTCTTCTCCTTCTTCTTCTTCTTCTTCTTCTTCTTCTTCTTCTTTTTCTTCTTCTTTTTCTTCTTTTTCACTATTTTTTCTCATAACTGAAAGTCTTCTTGATTGATCATATCCGTTTTTTTCAAAAGTCCAAATACTAAATCATATTAATCTCCCTGTTTTTCTAATGTTGGCAGTTTCAACATGTTTAGTTATCCTCTCTATATTTTGTGTGTGTGTGTGTGTTAGTGTGCGCATAATTGTATGTGCGTACGTGCCTCAGTGTGTGTGTGTGTGTCTGTGTATATGTGTGTGTGTGTGTGTGTGTGTGTGTGTGTGTGTGTGTGTGTGTGTGTGTGTGTGTGTGTGTGTGTGTGTGTGTGTGTGTGTGCGTGTGTGTGTGTGTTAGCGTGCGCACATTTGTATGTGCGTACGTGCCTCAGTGTGTGTGTGTGTCTGTGTGTCTGTGTGAATGTGTGTGTGTGTGTGTGAATGCGTGCGTACGTGTGCATACGTATGTTCAATTATGAGAACCTAGGATTGAATCCTGTACGCTTTATACAGTTACCATGCTCTAGAACCCTGAGTCATTTTCCATTTCTAGTTCAAAATCTAAAAAGACGATTGTATTCCAAAGCCTCCAGATCGTCCTCTCCAAGTGCCTGGAAAAGGAAAACGTTTATTCATATTTTATGTTTGAATGTTCTTGTCCACTGTTATAGTGGACATGACTTTTCTACTTGAGGATTCCTGTTATATTTAAGAAAATAGAAGAAGGGTTTTCCTTCGTCTCTTCAGTTGATTGCTGAGGAATTGAGGGGCTAACAAATAGAGAAGAAAAGGAAAAAATAAATGAACTTATCCAACGGGGATGTATTACACGTTACGCCAAATAAATCTCGAGATTTATGGACTCTAAGTGGGTACATGAAGCGTGAGATATTGTGTTCCTCAGGAAATATGGTAGCAAGAATAGCTTTTATGCAAATCTTCATTGAAATCTTGGTTATGATAATCCGGGTCGGCAGGGTCTACAGCGCGCGCGGAAGCTATTGTCGCCTTTGGTGAGTTTTGCCACCTCGCTAAGACGAATTTGGTCACCTTGTTGTGGTGGAGTGGGTTGTCGTAGATTTTTATTTAGTTCCCCAGGTCAGTGACGGAGCGTACCATATCAGTTGTGGCAAAAAACAGATCTTTATTTTCTGCGGTCCTTGTGGTATCGTCTCTAAGACAATTTTGTCTCCTCGTTGTGGATTATTTTTGTTTTTCGATTATGTGATGGAACGTATAGTATTCAGTGTTACAACAGATGGTTTTACTTTTTTTTTTTTTTTTGCGGTGCCTTGGTTGAGCGAATGTTGAACACAACGTATAAATAACCTTTAAAACTTTCATTGCAATGACGGAACATGTAGCTCACAATGGATGACAACAAAGCATAAGAAATCTCTCAAACCATGACATGACAGGATGCAAACAAAATGAACGAATAAATAAATAAATATATGAATGAATAAGTAAATAGATAAGTAGATAAATAAACAATTAAATAAATGAATAAATTAATCAATAAACAAATAAATATGTAAATAAAAATAAAATAAATGGATAAATGAATAAATTAATAAATAAATAAATAGATAAATAAGTGAATAGATAAATAGATAAACAAATAAACAATCGGACACAAGTAGATAATGTAACCCCTAGGGAAGGCAAAATTGTTGCTTCGTATTACTGTAGATTAAATCTATATCACGACAGCTTGAAAAATAATTTTTTGTCTGGATTGCATATAATGGAAGAATGCTTTAAATTCTATTGCTATCGAATCCCTTTAAAATCGACAATACCAATATCATTTCCCATCGTTTTTTTTTTTTTTTTTTTATATATCTGACATGTAAAACTTTGGCTGTGTTGTTATAAGAACAATTTATTTTGTCTGTTTGAGTAACAATGTAATGAGAGTACGATGCCAGGAAGCACGATATCGATATAGTTCCTAAGTAGATTTAGATTAACAAGATATTTTCTGAGGGAAATTCAGTGCAACCAGACCCTCTGATATTGTGAATCTCAAGCTATGATTCGTGTTCGGTACGGCGTGTCTTGATATGTTTGAGGTTGGTCGTTGGGTGATGACATCCATCTCTCCAGGTCTTGAAGAATTAGTGATATGAATCAGTAACTCGGTATTTTCTTATGGCTAGAGAATACGAGTATCCTCTTAAAAAAATGCTGGTCAGTTTCAAATTTTGCTGCCTTTAGGTGTCTCCTTTACCCTTTCTATGATTCCATATCTTTAGCGCGACATTTTCCTCAAGAATAGAAGCATTGATTATATCTGATAAAATGCGAAATTCACTCTGAACACTGTCTCTTCAGTTACCTCACGCCACCTTACTGTCGCTCTATGCTTAAGTATGTATATATACTTAGCCCTAAATGTGCTGTATCAATATACCTGTATCTGTATACCTAATCAAAAACTAATGTCTTACTTTATGTGCCAACTTTAGATTACTGTATTCGACTCATACATGGTAAACGACAAGAGTACAGTACAATATATACATATATTAAGATATATCTGTGACCATTTATGAAAAGAAAACAAGTTGTTTCATTAAAATAAGAGGGGATTTTGAACACTTCCATAACCAAAATTTTCAAATACAACTGCAAAAAAAACAAACAAAAAAAAACGTGCATAGCTCGCCAGTATGTAGATCTTGTTTAGAAATTTGGTCTAACTTAAGATATACCGGTAAACTTCTTTAAACAACAAGAAAAATCTAGGGCTGAAGTTAGATAAATATGAAAGCAGAGTGAGTAGTTCGTACAAAGGAAAATAAAAGATAGAAAATAATAACTATTAAAATTTCTTTCTGTAAATTCAACTATTTGAACCTTTACATTATACTAATATGTATACCTGTACATATATGTATATGTATATATATATATATATATATATATATATATATATATATATATATACATACATACATACATATACCAACGGCTTTTTCACCCTTACTAGGGAGATAGTAAAAGAAAAGTAATAAAATCCACTCACCCATTCCATCCCCACATAATCCATTCACATTCACTCCCCTCCCACACCTTCCTTCCTCTTATCTTGGCTCCTCCTGGGTGATAGGTCATCCCTGTATTTCGGTCACTGCCCTGGGTCAGAAGCTGTGTCGAACGACACAGCACATCCACAATAAGGTTGCTTCATTTAATCGGCGACCCAACTCTCCGTCCCCTCATGCAGAGAAAGAGAAGACGGGGAGAAATCCTTTCGGGCTGCATTAACTTATTTCTCACACATACTCCCTCACACCCATCCCGCACCCACTGCCCTTTATGCATCACAGCATCATCTATACACAACTATTCTCCATTCACCCCTATCTTCTGTCCTCTCCTGTCCTTCAACAACAAACATTCTCCTCTTTCCCAATGCCCCTTTTACCCCATCCATTCATCTCATCCTTGGTCATCCCCTCATGTCCCCTCCTCCCACCTCTGCCTTCCACACGTCTTTTACTAATCTTTCTTCACTCATTCTTTCCATGTGTCCAAACCATCTCAATACTCTTTCATCAACACTATATCCAAACTCCCTTTCCGCCCCTGTTCTCCTCTTCACCTTTTGCTTGTAAAGCAGTTTTTTTCTCTATTGCTATTCTTTTCCGGTGGTGTAACTTTGCTAAGTAGGAATCCAAATGATATTTTGAAATATTAATTCACTTTACTTTTCATATACGCCCTACGACTATTGCGTACCATGTTCAAAGCAGCCCCATGAAGTTATACATTAAAAAAAGCATGAGACACCTGTTACCCGACCGATACTTATAAAAACATTGGGTTATCTACATTGCTTACGAATCTCGTTGCCTCAGAATGGCAAAATTTGTGAGCACATACAAGGAGAAACCACCTATTAATATATAGCTCATTTCATTAGCCATACTTCAAAACAATAATAAAGTGACTTAAAGCAGTGAAATACCCATTGTGAGCCATATATATCATTACTACTTACGAGTACGCAAATTTATGGATCACGGCTCAAGCACTCCATACCCGGAACTTCCATCACCAACTCTTTCTGTGCTTACCCTGAACACTCCGGACACTTTTCACCTTCCATGGTATACAAGGCAACCTCAAACAACACCAAACTCATCATATTTCTAGACACTGGATCTCCTGTTAACTTTATGTTCTCTTTTAGTTTTAACAAGCTCCGTTCGGAGCGAAAGAAAGTAACCATCCTAGAACCCCTTGATATCCAACTCGCCAACGTCGATGATGTACCATTTCCTATTCTTGAAAAAACAAAAATAATAATAATAATAATGATAAAATAAATAAAATAAAATAAAAACCTTGGATATTAACTTAAGATCAATGCCCACCAATTCCACTTATTGTCTACGTAGCTGACGTCTATTTTCACGTTGACATACTCATAGGCTTGAACTTGATGAAACAACTTAATATATTTTTATATCCCGCTCAGAATGATATAATTTATGCAAATCATTTCTTCCCTGTGTTGCATTCAGAAACTCCCCAGAACATTTACAAAATACACGTGAATAAGCTCCAACAGCCAAACACAAACAGCTCTAATACTTACTCAACCACTCCAAAACCCCCTCAGCATTTCACCTCACCTTCCCTGCTCATACCTGTCAACATGCATTCCAAACGTAACAGACGTAAAAAATTCTTCCTCATGCCCAAATCAGCTAAACGTCAAATAAGACTCTTATTCAATACCGTTGATAATTCATCGACTGAGAAAGATATCTGACCCGTCATTGAAGATTTCAACCTTCAATCAACCCCAGTCTCATAAATGTTATCTACTTTCATACAGTGATCATCAGCTCAAAAACATTGTTCCCTCATGAGTACACAAAATTACACGTACGAGTCTTCCAAGCACCAAACACCGATCCGCCATACAGCTCAACATCAAAGAAAGGCCACACGAGCATATTCACTGCAAATGATACTAATGTCCCAATCCATCTCACATTTGGCACTAATATTTGTAATTTCTTGGTGTATCTCTCACGTATACAACTCATGGAGGACAAATTCCCAACTTCACATATGTGTACCACAAATACCTACGTGCTAAAAGCACAGGAACCCATCCATGTATTGCATTTCAAACCAATAGATTTCCCTGATGTACAAACTTAGGTACTCTTTGCAACAAATTTAAACATACCATTGCATTGCCAGATGAATCACTTGGAGTAACAAACCTTATTCAGCACCATATACTCCTTCGGGAAAACGCAAAACCACGTTACATTCCCGCACACAGACTACCACACAGTAAACGCGCGATTGTCGATAATCTCATAACAGACATGATCGACCAGGACAAAATCGAACCTTCAATCTCTCCATCTAAATTTCCTTTCTTTGTTCTTCCTAAATACGATGGTTCCTTCAGCCCAGTTGTGAATGTCAGAGAATTAAACAAACTAACTATTACACTCCGTCGGTGAAAACAACGTATTTTTCACAACCTTGGACCTCATGTCAGAATATTTCCAGATTCCCCTTGATACAGAGTCTATATCTTTCAGCATTCAGCACGGACAACAGACACTTACAGCTCAAAGGTCTTGCTATGGGTCTTGTTTCAGCCCCCTCTGTTTTTACACGTCTCATGCACACAGTACTTGCAGGCCTCCTAGGACACTCAGTTTTCATGTATCTCGATGACATTATCATCGCTTCCAAATCTGTTAGCGAACACCTACAC
>NC_134777.1:65682430-65704930 GCF_046742065.1 Oratosquilla oratoria
CATAAGAGCAAATTAGAAAAGTTACAAGATGATTTTGACAAGTTAAAGGAAGAGAGAGGTAAGTTATAATAAAATGAAAATAGAATAATGAAGAGTGCAAGGAGAGAAAAGAAAACAGGAGAGATTGAACAATGACAGAAGGGTGGTCAGACAAAGGATTTTTTTTTATTTTTTAACAAAGAAGAGAATTGAAAAAAGTGATAGAAAAGGAAATGTTTAAATTACCTAAAAAAAAGTATAAGAGAGGAAGAATACAAACGTAAATGTAATAACAAGGAAAGGAAAACACTTACGCGCAAAAAGGTAACAGGAAAGTTAATAAGATAAGGAAGCATAGGTAATTTTGCAGGCACTAATGAGCATGAATAAAGAAATGTAAAAAGTATTAGTATTTGGAAGATGCGTGCCAATAAGTACAAAAACAATCAAAATGTAGTTTAAATCACAAATTGATAAGGCATTTGAACGAGCAAGTATGAACAAGTTTAAAGAAAAAATCTAGCAGTAGGAATTTTAAAAAAGACAAGAGGAATAAACAGAAGACAAAATCTTGCTGAAGAATGATAATACAAAAACTAAAGAAATGCTTCTAGACTGGAATATGCATCAGTGGTGTGATTATTGCAGTGAATTGCATGTAAGGCCAATGGATGGGTATTTGTTGAAAACTGGGATTGCTATTTCGGTAAGAATCGTCTATATACAAGGGTCGGGGTGCACTTGTCACCCAATGGATTTCGGCTCCTTGCTAAATCCCTTGAGCAAAAAGTATGCATCCTACAGGGTTTTTTTCGGGTAGATTACCTAGGAGTCGGGAGGAAAGTATCAGAATATAGTTAAGGCAAAAGAAACAGCTCAGAGAGGGACTGTGGAAAGAATCATCTAACAAGGTGGAGGGAGGATAAACTAAAAGTTTATAATACAAACAGCAGAAGTGTAATAAATAAGATTTATTTGCTGCGAGGTAAAGTATGCGTAGAGAGATTTGATATTATAGCTATTACTGAATCCTGGATCAATGTGGCTGATAGATATTTCCTTCCGGAAATCAAGATTGAAGGGTATAAAGACAGGGTTGGTAGAAGTGGTGGAGGAGTAGCACTTTTTGTTAAAAATACAATCCATTTTATAATCAATTCGATTATGATAAAGAATAGTTCGGAATCTTTTTGGATGGAGATTATAGGCAAGAATAAGAAACTTATTATTGGCGTCCTAACCTGAGCATTGATCAGACTGATCCCTGATTCAAGAAATTCGTAGGGTGTCCCAGTAGAAAAACGTTGTGATCATGTGAGATTTTGATTATAGAAACATTGACTGGGAAATTTTAGTGGAAGGTCAGGAAGCGCAAATTTTCTTAGATGTGGTGCAGAATGATTTCATAAAACAAATGATTACTGATCGTACGTGGGGAGAAAATACACTGGACTTACTTTTAACCAATAATGAGCACCTAACGAGAAACGTAAAAGTGGGAGATAGTCTAGGCTCTAACGATCAAGAATAAGATTCAATACTATTTGAGAATAACTAAATAGTGCGAATAAATATCTAGTACCGGACTTCAGGAGAGCCAATTTTGATGAGATGAGAAAGTATTTCAGACATTTGGTCACTTACGAGACCGACCCAGGGTGCTGTGACGAAGTAAGATACACGGTCTGTTCGGACGTCATTTGCGCGGACAGTGTCGGGTCATGGAGGGTAATATACGTACCTTGGGTCAGGTCACTTACAACCGCGAGGTCAACGGCCAATCAGCAATTTGGATGAAATGTATAGTAACCTAATAACTTTCATTTTAAATGCACAAAATAAATCTATTCCCCTCAAGTTAATACGAAAAAATAGGAATACTCCCAAATGGATGACGAATAAGCTGAAATATGAGATCGGAATTAAAATAGGACTTTACGCAAGAATAAAAACGGGGAAACACACCTTAGATTCAAATATAATGATATAGCAAGACTGGTTAAAAAGAACACCCGCAAAGCGAAACGTAACTATGAAATTAAGGTTACCAGACAAGCTATATGCAACTACAGGCCAAGCAGTTTGACGTCAGTTATAGGTAAAATGCTTGAATCAATAATAGTTAATAGACTTAGAGATCACATCGAGAGACATAATTTGATTCGTGACTCACAGCATGGCTTATCCAAGGGTAAGTCATGTGTAATCAATCCTCCACTTTTTACACTGACGTATACAAGATGTCAAATAATGATAGTTATGATGTCATTTTCCTTGACTTTAGCAAGGCGTTCGATAAGGTGCCCCACCAGAGACTACTAAATGAAATCAAAGCCCTTGGCATAGGAAAAAAAAAAGTGTTAGAATGAATTAGAGGTTGGATCAGTGACTGAAAACAACGGGTCACCATAAATGGTGTAAAATCCAAATGTGGGAGTGTTCATAGTGGAGTTCCCCAGGGCTCGGTTTTGTGTTCCTCATTGTTCATTATGTATATAAACAAATTGGACAATGAGATTAATAGTGACGCTTGTAAGTTTGCGAACGACACTAAAATGGGACGCCTTATTTGGTCAGGAGTCGACGGCGAGATTCTGCATGATGATCTTAACAAATTGTTCACATGGTCGGTAAAATGGCAAATGGACTTCAATATCTCGAAGTACAGCGTGTTTAAAGTAGGGCTACACAACCCGAAAACAGATATAGCTTGGATAACACGTTTTTTTAAAGAAAATTGAGTGCGAGAGAGACTTGGGAATTCTAGTGATTCCTAACCTTAAATCCAGGAAATAGTGCATTAGCGCCAGAAATAAAGCTAACAGATTATTATTAGGTTTCATTGCTAGGACGGTTACGAACAGAAGTGCAGAGATTATCAAAATCTATCTAGCGTTAGACCCATCCTTCACTATGCGGTATAGTTTTTGTCTCCGTCTTATAGAATAGACATCAATAGACTAGAATCAGTACAGAGGAGAATGAGCAAAATGATACATGGGTTAAGAAATTTACATTATGAAGAGAGGCTTAGGCACCTTAACTTACACTCTGAAAAGACGCAGTGTGCGGGGTAATCGAAAAGAGGTGTTCAAGTGGATCAAAGGTTTTAACAAGAGTGACACTAACAAGGTCATCACATTAAGACAACAGGGAAGGACTCGCAGTAATGAATTTAAGTTGGATAAATATAAATTAAAAAAAGGAAATATGTAAGAATTGATTTACTAATAGGGTGGTCAATCAATGGAATAGACTTAGTAACCATGCAGTGAGTGCTACTACTATCGGTTGTTTTAAGAAACGGATAGACAACTTTATGGACAGGGATGACGAGTGGTAATGGACATGGAAATGCCTAGAGTAGTCCTTATGTTCTCTTGCAGTCTATTTCATTGTTATGTTCTTATGTTCTTAAAACAAACATATTAGAATGAGTGAATACGTCCTGACCATCATCAATTGGAACCATAGGCCAGGGAGCGCGTTTCTTCACTCACACATCGGCGCCAGTCCCCTTCATGGTCTTTCTGAGCAAGCTCCCATGGTACACACCCTTCCCAATTCAAACAACTCTGGAAAGATTTGATTGAGTTACCCCAGCCACGATTTCTGAAATACAAAGAACAGTAACTAAACGGAACCTATATATCTATTTATATACCAAGAGCATTTTCCCGCTTATAAGGGAGGTAGCCGATTCAAAGGAACGTACCTACTCCCACCCATTCCTATCCCATCCACCACCCTTTCCCCTTTCTCATCTTAGCTAGGACTCTCACATAAGACATGAGGACAGGCAAAAAGAGAGAAAAAATCGCCACATTGAAGGAGCAAATAAAGATAGATGATTACAGAATGATATCTTGATATGAAAAAGAAATAAAAATGAAAGGAAAGGATTTATTGATATGGAATGAATGGACAATAAAAATTCATGGTATAAATTTGAGAAAAACTAAGTTAAGAAACATTGTTTTTTATATAGTTGAGTCAGTTTAGGACATAAGTTGGAAGACTTAATCTTGACCCACAACACTAATGCATTGCATAAACAAAAAACATATTTTGATAGATAGAGATATTGAGACAGGACCGCATAAGCTCAGCTGCAGCATTCTCCAACTAAGTAAACGCATACAAACACACACTTATTCAAACACATGAGTCCACACACACACACACACACACACACACACACACACACACACACACACACACACACACACACACACACACACACACACACACACACACACACACACACACACACACACACACACACACACACACACACACACACACACACACACACACACACACACACACAAACACACACACACACACACACACACACACACACATATATATATATATATATGCAGAGTCTACTAGGAAAAGGAAAAACACACGGAGTCCGAGCGCTTTCGTGATATATTCACATTATCATTTTTCTGTACTCCTTGATAATGTGAATATATATCACGAAAGCGCTCGGACTCCGTGTGTTTTTCCTTTTCCTAGTGGACTCTGCATATTTGTGATTCGCGTGTGACTTGTGAAATTTGTGCACATATATATATATATATATATATGTATATATATATATATACATATATATATATACATATGTACGTATATACATATATACGCATATACATGTATACATATATGCATATATACATATTCAAATACATTTATGCATATATACATATATACAAATATACATGTATACATATATACGTATATACATATATACATATATACATACATACATATATACTTAAATATATATATACATATATACATACATACATATATACATATACATACATATATACATATATACATATACATACATATATACATATATACATATACACATACATACATATATGCATATGTACATATATACTAATATACATATATACATATATACATATTAGTGTATCCAGGAAGAATACTTTTTTGTTAACAGACGAGATTAAATAATATTGCTGCAATATTATTCAATCTCGTCTGTCAACAAGAGAATATATACATATATACATGTATAAATATATACATATATACATATATACATATATCATATATACATATATACATACATACATTTATACATATATACGTATATACGTATATACATATACATATATATATACATATATACATATATACATTTTCGAAACAGAAATGTAGTGGCACATTGTAAATGACACACAGGAAAACCACAGTCGGAGAAAATAAACTTCGAATAAAGAAGAGTCCTATATTTCGGCTTTCAACTGTAGCCCTCTTCAGGGGAGTACATAAGACAAAGGACAGAGGGGACTTATAAGCTACAGAAAAGAGAAGGAATGTGGACAGATGGCATCACTCAGGCGCGGGGCAAAATGGGGTGGCGGAGGAGGGAGAGGGTGAGGTGAGGCGGGAGGGGGGGGTTTGTAAGCTCCGTACCAGCCTGCTTACCGCCGCGCGTGAAATAATGTCAGAAGTCTACTGCCCTTTAGATATTTAGTTTATTTTCTCCGACTGTGGGTTTCCTGTGTGACATATATACATATATACATATATACATATACACATATATACATATATGCATATAGACATATATAAATATATACATGTATAAATATATACATATATACATATATCATATATACATATATACATATATACTTATATACATATATACATATACACATATATACATATATGCATATAGACATATATACATATATACATATACGAGTACACACACAATAACATCAAAACAGATTGATAGGCAGACAGGCAGGCAGACAGAAAGACAGACAAACGGGCTGATGGAGAACAGGTTATAGGAGATGAAAGTTTCGTCTTACAATGTCACAAGAAAAATCTTGAGTGAAAAAGGATAATACCGAATTGGTTATGCATTAGGACACGACATTTCAACGTCTTCCTCCAACGCAGGCTAAGCTCTTGTGAACTAAAATAAAATCGGTGGAGAGGATGTAGAAAAGGAGAAGCCAAAAGGGCTGGAAGAGGAGACGTAGTCAAATATTAGTTATAGAAAACTTAGTAACGAGTGTGTTCACTTGAGATCTGTTAGGACTCAATCTTGCCTCTTCAACAAGGACAACCGAGTTTGACTCCGAATAGCTTTGTTGTCCCCATTTGTCCTGAAGCTGCGATCACATAGGTGACGGGTTTCGCTCTGCCTAAACACCTCACATAGTGATCTCCTTGCCTCATTTATTATAGTTTTCAACAAATGACTAGGAACTCTCCGGGCGTACCACGTTCACTTGCCGTTGTAAATGACTTGTAATATCCTTGAGATGCAACTCCAGTTGTAAAGAATATAGAGAGATTTTTCTCGGGATTAATTATTATGGATTGAGAAGGATTTAGAAAGAAGAAAATCCCGAAAAGAATGACAGGAGAAGAGTAAAGTTGGAACGATAATCATTATTTAGGTAATATTTCAAGGACTGAATTTTTATGTTTCTTTTGCTAAAATGCATTCTGGTTTATTCAATGGCACGATTATCTTTTACTAAAACTCAGGAAATGTCATTAAAAGGTTAGTTGCAGAGAAGAGAGGCGGCACTTTTAAAAGTAGCATAAATAAACAATAATGCAGAATATTTGTGTCTAGGTATAAGCGCTTCATCATGGCAGTATTACAAGTATGTTCAAATGTCACAAATGAAATTGATTACAAAGTGAAAATACGATCACAAATAATCAAGGTAAAATTTGAAAAATAAAGCAAAATACAAAGCTTCCGGAGTGTGTTAAGGCTTTAGAGGTAATTATAATAGATGGAGATAGAGAATGTTGCAATTGCACGCAACTTTTTGGTCAAAACACCCCTTCGACATGAAACCAATCGCTCTAGGAACTAGTATTTTACAATGTAAGAATTCTGGTAAAGTTCGAAATTTGTTTGATCGAAAGGGTCCAGCTACCAATTACTCACAACACACGAGCACACACACATAATGCTATAATATGATAGATTCATGAAAAAATTATGCTTAGAGACTTATAGCGCTCTAAGATACATACACACACACACACACACACACACACACACATATATATATATATATATATATATGTATATATACATATACTCGTACATATATATATATATATATATATATATATATATATATATATATGTGTGTGTGTGTGTGTGTGTGTGTGTGTGTGTGTGTGTGTGTGTGTGTGTGTGTGTGTGTGTGTGTGTGTGTGTGTGTGTGTGTGTGTGTGTGTGTGTGTGTGTGTGTGTGTGTGTGTGTGTGCGTATGTGTATAGCCAAAAGACAAAGGCATAAGATTCACTCAGACCTATTCCTTCCCCAACATACTCCACTACCATCCACTCCCTTCCCTCCCTCTTATCTTGGCACCTTCTGGGTCAGAAGCAGTGTCGTAAGACACAGCACATCCACAACAAGGCCGCATCGGCGATTCCCCCCTCTCCGTCTCCTCATGCAGAAAAAGAGAAGACGGGGAGAAACACCTTCAGGCTGGGTCAAATTATTTCTCACACATACTCCCTCACCCCTCATTTCACACCCACTCTCACTCATCCACCACAGCATCAGCCATACACAACCATTGTCCATTCAATCTCATCTTCTCTCTTCTCCCGTCCTTATTCAACGGACATTCTCCTCTTTCCCAATGCCCCTTTTACTCCATCCATCTCATCCTTGGTCGCCCGCTCATGTTCACTCCTTCCACCCCTGCCTCTCACACCTCTTCTACTAATCTTTCTTCACTCATTCTTTTCATGTATCCAAACCATACAAATAATCTTTCATCAACCCTATCTCCCAACTCCCTTTCCACCACCGTTCTTCTCCTCACCTCCTCATTTCTTACTCTATCTAGCCTAGTAACCCCTATCATACTTCTCAGGCACCTCATCTAAGACACATTCAAACTCCTCCTCTCTTCCTCTCTTATGTTCCAGGTTTCTGCCCCGTACAGTGCTGTTGGCACAATCACTCCTTCATACAATCTCCTCTTAGCATCCATTCCCAAATGTCTATTTCTCATTACACTTTTTAATCCACCACTCGCTTCTTTCAATCTACATTCTTCCTCCATCTCCACTCCTCCCTTCTCCGCCACATTCGCACCCAAGTATCTAAAAGTATCCACTTCCTCCAGTCTCTTTCTCTCTCTTTTAATACTTACTTCCAGTCTGCTACCACTTTTCCTCCTTGTACATCTCATCATCTTACATTTACCTACATTTATCTTCAACTTCCTTCTTTCGCACACCTTCCCAAACTCTGTCACTAACTTCCTCAATCCCTCCTCTGATCCTGCCACAAGCGCAGAGTCGTCAGCAAACAACAACTGGCTTATCTCCCACTTTTTTCCATTTTCTTTAACCATGTCCAATTCCTGACCCACTACCCTTGCATTCACCTCTCGCACCACCCCATCCATTTATAAACTGAACAGCAAAGGTGACATAACACATCCCTGACGAAGTCCCACTTTTACCTCAAACCACTCCCTTCCTCCAATTCTAATCCTAACACAAGCTCTACTACTCTCGTAAAAGTCTTGACTACTCTTAAAAACTTTCCTCCTACCCCATGCATTTGCTATACCTCCCACTGTGTCATCCAGTCTACCCTGTCATAATACTTTTCCAAATCCATAAAAGCCCCCCAAAAATCCATACTTTTCCTAAAGTTTTCTTACATATCAATCTTACCACAAAAATCTGATTTCCGCAACTCCTACCTGTCCTAAATTCCTACTATTCTTTGTCAATTACTCCTTCTGCTCCTCTCCTAATCTTCTCAATCAAGACCATCCTATAAACCTTTCCAACTACACTTATCAAGCTGATTCCTCTGAAATTACTACACTCATACTTGCCCCGTTTTCCCTTGTAAAGTGGAACAATATAGGTACTCCTCCAGTCCTTCGACACTCTACTCTCTCTTAAACAAATATTAAATAACCTCAACAGCCAGTCCACCATCACTGTACCTCCTTTTTTAGTCATTCTGCATGACACCCATCCAACCCAGTTGCCTTACCTGCACTCGTCATCTTAACAACTGCCTTCACTTCATCTTTCTTTATTTCTCCTCACTCATCACGGCCATTTTCGTAGTGCTTCCCACTGCATCTACCTTTCCCTCCCTCTCCTCCTTCACATTTAGCAGCTCCCTAAAATGCTCTTACTGCACTTTCTTCCACTATCATCTCTTCATTTGCACCTATTATCTTTTCTTCTTTATTTGATTCGCCTCCTCTTCCTCTCTTAATTTCCTTCTAAAACATCTTTTTAATACTTTAAAATAATTCTGTCATACTCTTACCCCATTTCACATCTTCTCTCCTCATTGCCTCCTTTATCTTATACTTTACTTCTCCTCTTTTTTCTTTGTACCTCTGATATGATTTTCTAGTCCTATTTTGTAACCAATCTTTGAAAGCTCGCTTCTTCTCTTCTATAATTTTTTTTGCTTTCTCATCCCACCACTCATTACCCTTTCTTCTATTTCCTCCCGTCCTCGTTGTTCTACACACTATCTTTCCACACCTTGTGACTCCCTCCTTGAATCATCCCCATTCCTAGTTCCCTACATTCTCTCATTTTCTTCTTTCTCCATCTATCTTCCATCAATTTATCTTCTACCAAAAGATTATATATATATATATATATATATATATTATATATATAATATATATATTATATATATGTATATATATATTCTGTTAAAAACGACAGCAAAAAAAAATATTAGTACAATTTTTCCGTGAGCTCTCAAGCTTGCGAAAATTAGATTTTTGGTAGGGGAAAGGGAGTAAATCAAATTTCCAAAACTCATAGGAAATACAAAAGTTATAATGAACCCAAAAATATAGTACACAGTAAACAAAATTCAAGAAATGAGTACAAGAAATACAGCAAAAAACAAAATACAAGCAGAACAAATTAGATTTCAAGACGTTTCGCAGGTATTACTGCATCCTCAGTTGAAGTGAAAAAAAAAAAATGGAAAAGGGAGCATATTTTAAATGAAATGGAAAGCACGGGGTGAAGTCACCGTGTTGTAACTGGGGAAGGTCATATGCATGACCACGCCAACTGGGAGAGATCACAGTTTGGCGGAAACGGTGCTCGGAGAGGTCACTCCCGGGTTCGGCGCCAATCTGCTTCTCAGTCTTTGGGAACGACGTATTGCAGGAAGTTCTTCCCTTCCACGGGGAATGGGAAGTCTCTGTGGAGGAGACCCCGATTTCTTGGGATTGTCCATCTGGCTCCTCCGAACAGGTTTCATGCTAGGGAGGAGGGAGAAGTCATTTACTTGCCTATTAATGGTAGGTTGCAACTCCTTTATCCAGATGGCTTCCAAGATAGCCAAGCGCTGTGGGTCCTCTTCTTTTGCCACAACTTCGGTGTTTTTTACCATAGTCTCCCTATCGAGGTGGCGTCGATACTGGGTCCAGTGGTGTTGCTTGGGTCCTCCGTGTTGCAAGTGCATGGTGATTCTTCTGAATAATGTGGTAGTTGTCCTTCCCACGTAGACTGAAAGGGGCGTGCAGTCCTCCTCTGGGCATGTGTATTTATATACTACGTGGGATTGACGAACCCCCAGGGGTTCTGGTGCGGGGTTGTTCCTTAAAAGTAGAGAAGAGGTCTTTCTACTTTTGTAAAAGATTATAAAGGACGATTTGTCAATTTTGTTTTTGGGGACCACACACACACAAACACACACACACACACACACACACACACACACACACACACACACACACACACACACACACACACACACATATATAAATATATATACATATATATACATATATATACATATATATACATATATATGTATGTATGTATGTATATACATACATACAAAGTCAGAACTATAGTGAGGAGAATTGAAAATATTAGGAAGACGACAAATAATTGTGACAGTGCTGTGGCGTTTAACTCAAGTCATATGTACATATATATATATATATATATATATAAATATATATATATTATATATATATATATATATATATATATATATACATATACATAAAATCAAATCAGCCATCCCGACTCCGCTGATGAAGAAAGATCTCTTTCATACCATTCTATGATTCACACAACAGCGCCAACCTACGCTAAGTCATTCCTACAAACTTCTCATTCTCGTTTCTCCACCTTCTGTTTGGTCTCCCTGTTCCACGAGTCCCATTCCGCGGCGTCCACTCAGTAACATACATGCTCCATCGATCTTCAGTCGTTTGCACCAACTTATCTGCCCAATTCCACTTCTCTTTTTCCGCCTCCACAATATCTTTCACTCTCGTCGGCTATCTCACCCAACTTGCTCTCTTTCTGTCTCTCAACGTTATTCCCATCATTGATCTCTCCATTATCCAATGTGCATTCCTAAGCTTCGTGTACATCGCCTTCGTCAGTTTCCAAGTCTTACCCGTGGATTATTGCTGGCAGAATGTATTGATTATAAACTTTACGTTCCAAAGATAAATAAATAAATATATATATATATATATATATATATATATATATAAATATATATATATATATATATATATATATATATATGTATATATACACGTATGGACACACACGACTCGATGGCGCAGGGGTACCGTTCGCGGCCACCACTACGCAGTCCGGGTTCAAATCCCACCCGGGGCTGAAATAATTTTAGCATCACTGCGCTGCGAGTCGCTAATCCAACTCTTGTGTGCGGGGAGTTGGGTGTGTATGTGAGTGTGACATAGATTGGTCATATATGAGCTATCTTCCGGAAGGATATTAGCTATCGCCGATCCCGAGTCCAACACGTGATGTAAGACCATGATAAAAAACACACACACACACACACACACACACACACACACACACACACACGCACGCACGCACACAAACTATATATATATATATATATATATATATATATATATATATATATATATATATATATATGTATATTATTTTTTGGGTGGTGGAAGTATAACGAAGATGCTCTCGGAATAGATTTTATTCATACGTTACGACCACTTTGGTCTTCTTCAGAGAGTTGTCTACAGAAGGCTTTACATGTCACATTTTATATCACTCTTGAGGGGCCTCGCGGTCAGGTCACAGCGCCCGGGCGGTGAGCATTTGTCCGGTGTCTCAGCAAGTCTACTATAAGGACACTTGCCACCTTCGATAAGCAGATAAATCCCGGACGCTATGACCTGACTGAGAGGCTCCTCAGGAGTAATATGAAATGTGGCATGTAAAACCTTCCGTAGACAACTCTCTGAAAAAGACTAAATTGGTCGTAACGTAAGAGTAAAAATTTTCCGAGAGCATGTATATACATACATACATATATATGTATATATATATATATATATATATATATATATATATATATATATATATATTTACGCATTTGTGAACACACGCTCCTAGTGTTTTTATTGCATATGTATATATATATGTATATATTTATATATTCATATATATATATATACATATATATATATATATATACATATATATATATATATATATATATATATATATATATGGGTGTGCCGAAGCCGATTAATCGGCATCCGAAAGAATCGGCACTTTTTTGTGAATCAGCACCGGTAACAACTTTTTTTTTTTTCATTTTATTTTATTCCATTTTTTAAAGAAAGGGATTAGGCATCGGCATCGGCAATATTTTGCCGATGGTGATGCCAATTCAGTAATTCACCTATTTTTCATTGTTCTGGTGCTTGTATAGGGCCATGCAGCATATAATGTGCTATATGAGATACCACTACCAAATAATCATTGCTTTATTTATTTTTACATAGATCACAACAGTAGGGAATGAGGTGGATAGGAATATCCTGTGGTAGTAGTAAGCCTACACTGCCGTCTAGTGTCACAACACATATTTCGAAAATATTATGCAGAGGTGATAAAATCTGCAGACACGAGAACGTACGATCGGAGAAACTTTTAAAATAGCAGCACAAGTCGGAGTAAATGTTAGAGCAAATTATATTAATTTCTAATTTTATCTTATATTTCTTGTATAAAATTTAACTGTATACTGTATGTATATATATATATATATATATACATATATATATATATATATATACACATATATTCATATATATATATATATATATATATATATATATATATATATATGTATGACAGCAAAGTTTCTATAATAGAAATTAAACGAGAGTAATATGGGAGTAAATCGTCCGGGCGTCCGTGGACTTGGTCGATTTTGCCCGCTTATAAGTATAAAAAATCAGCGGCCGGATTTACTCCCACCTACTCCGCATCAATTTATAGCCAAACGAATCGTTTATAAAGATTTATTTATGTATTTTGACAAGTAAATACATAACAATACATCTTTATGCTTTCTGACAATGACAGCTATGACTTTGATTCATGTTTAGATGACTTGCTGTCAAATCCACAATCACACGAGTCAAATTTGGACAAAGAGAAACTTAAAAAAGAAATTAAGTAGATCTTTATCTGTTCTGACACTACAAAGCGAAATTGATAAATTTCGCTCCCTCTCACTGGAACCAAGTGACTTGGATTCCTTGAGTTGGTGCAGAGACAACTACAACTCATATCCTGAACTTGGACAAAGTTGCCAACAAAATGCTTTGCTCCCCAACATCATCACTGGAGAATGAACGCCTCTTCTGCATTGCTGGTAATGTCTACACCCCACACTGTAACCGGCTGACTCCAGAAACAGGGGAGAAATTGATGCTTTTGAACTTCAATATGCAAATAATTAACTTTGATTATTAACCCATGAAATGCGGCAGTACTGAGGTAAGTCAGCATGTCTAAAAAAAGTTTCATTGAGTTTTTTCTTTTCTTTTTGGATTTGATGCCTATACGCTATAATATATATATATATATATATATATATATATATATATATATATATATATATATATATACATATATATATATATATATATATATACATACATACATATACCAAGGCTTTTTCCCCCTTCCAAGGGAGGTAGCCAAAAAGGGAAAGGCATAAAAACACTCCCACCCATTTCATCCCTAAAAACACTCCACACCCCTCCCACCCTTCCTCTCATCTGAGCACCTCCTGGATGACGGGTCATCCCTGCACCCTGCCCACCGCCCTGGGTCAGAAGCAGTGTCGCAAGACACAGTACATCCACAGCAAGGCCGCTTCATTTAATCGGCGACCCCCCCTCTCCGTCCCCCCTTGCATATAAGGAGAGGACGGGGAGAAATCCCTTCGGGCTGCGTCAAAATTTACTCACACATACTACCCCCCACCCCCCCCCCCCGCCCATTCCTCCTCATGCAGTCACAACATCATCCATATACAACCATTCTCCACTCACCTCTGTCTTCCGTCCTCTCCCTTCCTTCCTCAACAGACATTTCCCTCTTCCCCAAAGCCCCCTTCACCCCATCCATCCACCTCATCCTAGGACGTCCCCTCATGTTCACTCCCTCCACATCTGTCTTCCATACCTCTTTTACTAGTCTTTCTTCACTCATTCTTTCCATGTGTCCAAACCATCCTAATATTCTTTCATCAACCCTCTCTCCCAAATCCTTTTTCACCCCTGTTCTCCTCCTCACCTCCTCATTTCTCACTCTGTCTAGCCTAGTAACCCCCACCATACTTCTCAGACACCTCATCTCAAACACATTCAAACTCCTTCTCTCTTCTTCTCTAATGTTCCACGTTTCTGCCCCATACAGTGCTGTTGGCACAATCACTCCTTCATACAGTCTCCTCTTCGCATCCATTCCCAAATGTCTATTCCTCATTACACTCTTTAAACCACCAAGGCATTTACTCGCTTCTCTCAATCTACATTCTACCTCCACCTTCACTCCACCTTTTCCTGCTACACTTGCACCCAAGTATCTAAAACTATCCACTTCCTCCAGTCGCTCTCCCTTAATGTTCACTTCCAGTCTACTGCCACTTTCACCCCTTGTACATCTCATCATCTTACTTTTACCCACATTTATCTTTAGCTTTCTTCTATCACATACTCTCCCAAACTCTGCCACCAGCTTCCTCAATCCCTCCTCTGACCCTGCCACAAGCGCAGTGTCGTCCGCAAACAACAGCTGGCTCACCTCCCACTTTTCTCCATTTTCTTTAACCATCTCCAATCCCTGACCCACTACCCTAGCATTCACCTCTCGCACCACCCCATCCATGTATAAGTTGAACAGCCAGGGCGACATAACGCATCCTTGACGAAGTCCCACCTTCTAATCCTGACACATGCTCTACTACTCTCATAAAAACTCTTGACAGCTCCCAAAAGCTTTCCTCCTATCCCATAAATCTGCATAACCTCCCACAGTGCCTTTCTGTCTACCCTATCATAAGCCTTTTCCAGATCCATAAAGGCCCAAAAAACATCCTTCCCCTTTCCTATAGCTTTCTCACATATCTGTCTTACCACAAAGATCTGATCTACACAACCTCTACCTGTCCTAAATCCACACTGTTCCTCACCAATTACTCCTTCTGTTCCTCTCCTAATCCTCTCAATTAAGATCCTCCCATAAGCCTTCCCTACTACACTTAACAGGCTAATCCCTCTGAAACTACTACATTCACACTTGTCCCCTTTTCCCTTGTAAAGAGGAACTATACAGGCACTTCTCCAGTCCTCCGGTACTCTACCCTCTCTCCAGCAAACATTAAATAACCTCACCAACCAGTCCACCATCACTGAACCTCCCTTTTTCAGACATTCTGCATGGCATCCATCCAGACCAGGTGCCTTACCTACTTTCATCATCTTTACAACTGCCTTCACCTCATCCTTCCCTATTTCTCCTCCATTCTCCTCACTCATCACTCTCATTTTCTTCGCATTTCCCACAGCAACTATCTTTCCTTCCCTATCCTCCTTCACATTTAGCAACTCCCTAAAATATTCTGCCCATCTTCCCCTTACTGCCATCTCTTCCATTATCATCTCTCCATCTGTACCTTTTACCTTTTCTTCCATACTTGATTCGCCTCCTCTTCCTCTCTTAATTTCTTTCCAAAACATCTTTTTATTACTTTCAAAATTTTCTGTCATACTCCTACCCCATTTCACATCTGCTCTCCTCTTTGCCTCCTTTACCTTTTGCTTTACTTCTCTTTTCTTTTCTTTGTACGTCTCATACGACTCCCCCGTCCTCTTTTGTAACCAATCTGTGAATGCTCGCTTCTTCTCTTCTACAACCTTCTTCGTTTCCTCATCCCACCATTCACTACCCTTTCTTCTATTTCCCCCTGCCCTTCTTGTTCCAAACACCATCCTTGCACACTTTAAGACTCCCTCCTTGAACCATCCCCATTCCTCCTCCACACCCATCTCTGCTCTATCCTTTACTCCCTCCCACTCCTCCTTCAGCTTCTTTTCGTACTCCTTCTCCTTTTCCTTTTCATTCAAGGAGTTCACTCTAAGAACCTCCCTACCTTTTGTCCCTTTCCTCTTTCTCCATCTATCCTCCACTCTCAGCTTACCTTCCACCAAAAAATGATCTGATATTCCCCCACCCTCTCCCCTTAGCACATGTACATCCTTAACTCTTCCTATCATAATCCTATTTACCACTACATAATCCATTAGCGCTCTATCTACCACCCTTCCCTCCACCACCCTCTCCCATGTGTACTTATGCTTGACTTTCTTCCGAAACACTGTATTTGCTATCATCAACTCTCTTTCTAGACACATTTCCACCATCAACTCTCCACTACGATTCTTTCCTGGAACTCCACACTTCCCAACCACTCCATCGATTGGACCATTTCCCACCCTAGCATTAAGGTCTCCCAGTACTATTACATTGACATTTCTTCCTAAACCCTCTATGCACTCATTTAAATCTATCCAAAAGGCCTCCCTTTCTTCCACGCTCTTCTCACTGCCAGGCCCATATGCACTTACAAAGACCCACATCTCCTTTCCCAGTTTCACCTTCATCCACATTATCCTTGAGGAAATCTCCTTCCACTCCACTACCTCTTTACCTATCTCCTCACTCAATAGAATAGCCACCCCTTCCCTCCCTCGCCCTCTCTTCACTCCTGATAACCTCCCACTTACATTCCCAAACTTACACTCACCCTTCCCTTTCAACTTAGTTTCACTCAAAGCCAACACATCCAACTTTCTTCTCACAAACATACTACCTATCTCTTCCCTTTTACTCTCATCTGTACCACATCCACGCACATTAAAAGACCCAAACCTTAGGGTGCTGGCCCGAGGCCCTCCAGCACCCCTTATGCCTTCACTTTCCAATTTAGGAATTTGCCCCGTGGGGCTACAGGGAGAAGGATGCCTAGTCCCTCTCCCCGTCCCTTTCTTCTCGCCTCTTACGATCCAAGTGGGAAACTTGGTGGCAGTATTCTTTTCCCCCACCACAGGGAATTCCCCATTACAGAAAGAGAATACTCAGAGAAATGGTACAGGACAGCAACAAGGGGTTGGGGGACAGCATAACTGAGGGACAGTCGTAGTATAAAAGTGTCATCATTTCTCTATGAACAGAATTTCTTCTATCATAGACAAAATGATGTGTGGCTCTGGTCCGTAGGGGCGCCCCATATAGACCCTAAAGTATCGACTGCATGCTACTTTGCCACAATAACAAGCAGCCAATACCCCAGACGGGTATATATATATATATATATACATACATATATATATATATATATATATACATATATATATATACATATATATATATACATATATATATATATAGGTGGAAAAAGAAGTCACGGGTCTAGTTCCGAGTTCCTGAGTTTATTTCTGACCGGTTTCGCTCTATGCTTCTTCAGAGGAATGGAACATTCCTCTGAAGAAGCATACAGCGAAACCGGTCAGGAATAAACTCAGGAACTCGGAACTAGACCCGTGACTTCTTTTTCCACCTTCATCAACTTGTCACAATGTACCAGCATATATATATATATATATATATATATATATTGCTATAGTTGGGCAGCAGATCCTCTTTAAGGCAAATGTCATTAAAATTTGCAGCAGCTTCTGCGTTCACGAGTTTTTTGCTGACATTCTCAACTTTTCTAATGCTGGCGCGCTGAGTCGTGCTAAGTTCTTTAATTACCTGACCAAATAGCATTGGAGGTATAAGTAAAGGCATCGGAATTATCTTCTCTAATTTTATGCAGAGCTTTCGCCTAACTGTTAGGCATCTTCAGTGCTAATGAGTACAGTGTGTGGGAAATGATCTTATATACACAATTCACAGATCACAGACACATGCGTGCTGATCCGGTTGACCAATCAGGAGGCAGGAACACTAAGCTCCGCCCCCAGGCCTAGCGGCTGATCCTTAAGGTGACCTCGATGTCTTTGGATGTGGGAATGATAAATGGATCCGGAGTCTGTCTGTTCATCGTGGGGTTTTTATCTTTTATGTATAAGGCTTCTAGGATATGAAGGCGTGTGTGGTTTGTTTCTGTCTGTAAAATAGTGATGCCCTCCTCCAAATTCTTTCTTGTCAATGGGGTCTGATGTACGTCTTCGTGGTGTCGCTTGATAGCGCCATTGGAGAGATGAAGGGTGAGACGCCTCGTGAGCTTCGTCGTAGTCATCCCTATGTATGTTTCATTGAGGGCTTCACAGTTCCCTTTTCTGCAGGAGTATTCATACACGAGATGGCTACGCTGAAGTTCCGGTGTCCTCTGGCAGGGGTTGTTCTTTATAAGGAGTTGGGATGTCTTCATGTTTTTATAGAAAATAACAAGATCTATTTTGTCGTTGTCGTTGGTGGGTTTCACGTCTTTGTGGATGATTTTCCTAAGGGCTTCCTCATCGGCTCTATAATGGGTGGACATGGTGTTTTGGTAGAAAATTTTAATCCTGGCTTCTCCTACTGGTTTTTCTGCTGGGGTTGAATACCATCTATCAAGGTGCTTGTTAATGGCAAATTGCACCTCTCTATTAGAGAAGCCATTGTTTACCAGGACCTGCGTCGTTCTGTCGAGCTCTGCGTGGGTTCGGGCCCAGTCGCTACAGTGCGTCAGTGCCCTTCTGACATAAGCATCGATTGTGGACCTCCGGTAGCGTTGAGGGCATTCACTGTTGCCGTTGAGGCAGAGTCCTGGGTTGGTGGGCTTTGTATATACTCCGGTCCTAAAACCTTGAGAACTCGCTTCAACCTTTACATCTAGGAAAGGGAGCTGCTTACTGATACTGTTCTCTGAAGTAAAGTTTAGGCCGGAGACGCGCTGTAGGTTGCTCCTCAGGTCTTCAAGCTCCCTACGGTCCCTCACGAGGACGAAAATATCGTCTACGTAACGAACGTATATGGGAGGCTTTCTGGTAGTACTGAAGACCTCTCTCTCCACCATCCCCATGAAAAAATTGGCGAAGAGGACTCCAAGGGGCGAGCCCATAGCCACACCATCAACTTGCCTGTAGAGTTGTTTATTGGGACCATAGAAAGGGGCTTCCTTGGTACAAATCTCCAGTAGTTGGCGTAGGAGATTTTTGGGGATCTTTATCTTTGCAGGGCCATCCTCAGGGTAGACTACCTGTAGGATGTAATCTATGGTCCTGTCCACGGGGACGTGGGTGAAGAGAGACTCCGCGTCGAGGGATGCGATATCACCTTTGGCATCGACACCTTTGAGGATGGACAGAAAGTCAGCGGTAGACTCAATGCTGTAGTCCTTAGGAATGAAGGGTGTTAGGAGGGCGTTCAATCTTTTAGCTAAATGATAGGAAGGAGTCGGAATCTGAGAGATGATGGGTCGCAGTGGGTTGTTCATATAATGATATTTTACATTCCCATAGCAGTAGCCTGGGGTGAAATCCCCAGAAAGCTTCTGCAGCTTAACCCCATCCATGTCGGCGTTCACGGCGTCAATGATTTTATTGATTTTTGTCTTGAGGGCTTCGACGGGGTTCCTCGAAATCCTCTGGAATTTAGACTCGTCCGCGAGCAGGGTCTCGAGCTTGCCAGTGTATTCATTGGTGGGGATGAGGACAAAACTGGTGGCCTTGTCTGCTCTCCTGATGGTGATAGAGGAGTCTTCTCGCAGTTGTTTGGCTGCTTCCTTATGGCGACGCTTCAGGATTCTGCTATTGTGGTTCCCCCTCTGAACGCGAGCCTCACGGAGAAGATCCTCCTTAATACCGTCGTCTAGGAGTACCTTGCCATCATTCGCCAGTTTGTGAAGGTCCGCCATGAGAGCCTCAAGCTCTAGCCGCTTTTGGTAGGGGCGAGGGAAGGAGAGGACATGACAGTTAAGACCAAGGTTAAGAAGCTCCTCTTGGTCCTCAGTGAGATGCTTATCCGTAAGATTGATGTATCCAGGGGTGGCGTTAGGGGTCCTGATGTGTCCGCCGTTGAGTCTTACGAGTTTTCGTTGGGTCCGGTCAGTAGTAATTCTTGTATGTTGATCCAACTCTTCTTGAAGGAGCGCTTCGACGCGGGTGCGGAGCTCTAGGTGAACCTACAAAGAGGTCCAAGCTAAGCGGAGCTGGGTAAGGGTGGCTTCCAACTTCTTAACCTCCTCACGCTTGCTACGGAGTTGCCTCTCAACCAGCTTTCTACGGTACTGTCTGGTTTCAGGGGCATCGCGGACTGCTTCATCGTGAAAACTGATATTGCTATAGTTGGGCAGCAGATCCTCTTTAAGGCAAATGTCATTAAAATTTGCAGCAGCTTCTGCGTTCACGAGTTTTTTGCTGACATTCTCAACTTTTCTAATGCTGGCGCGCTGAGTCGTGCTAAGTTCTTTAATTACCTGACCAAATAGCATTGGAGGTATAAGTAAAGGCATCGGAATTATCTTCTCTAATTTTATGCAGAGCTTTCGCCTAACTGTTAGGCATCTTCAGTGCTAATGAGTACAGTGTGTGGGAAATGATCTTATATACACAATTCACAGATCACAGACACATGCGTGCTGATCCGGTTGACCAATCAGGAGGCAGGAACACTAAGCTCCGCCCCCAGGCCTAGCGGCTGATCCTTAAGGTGACCTCGATGTCTTTGGATGTGGGAATGATAAATGGATCCGGAGTCTGTCTGTTCATCGTGGGGTTTTTATCTTTTATGTATAAGGCTTCTAGGATATGAAGGCGTGTGTGGTTTGTTTCTGTCTGTAAAATAGTGATGCCCTCCTCCAAATTCTTTCTTGTCAATGGGGTCTGATGTACGTCTTCGTGGTGTCGCTTGATAGCGCCATTGGAGAGATGAAGGGTGAGACGCCTCGTGAGCTTCGTCGTAGTCATCCCTATGTATGTTTCATTGAGGGCTTCACAGTTCCCTTTTCTGCAGGAGTATTCATACACGAGATGGCTACGCTGAAGTTCCGGTGTCCTCTGGCAGGGGTTGTTCTTTATAAGGAGTTGGGATGTCTTCATGTTTTTATAGAAAATAACAAGATCTATTTTGTCGTTGTCGTTGGTGGGTTTCACGTCTTTGTGGATGATTTTCCTAAGGGCTTCCTCATCGGCTCTATAATGGGTGGACATGGTGTTTTGGTAGAAAATTTTAATCCTGGCTTCTCCTACTGGTTTTTCTGCTGGGGTTGAATACCATCTATCAAGGTGCTTGTTAATGGCAAATTGCACCTCTCTATTAGAGAAGCCATTGTTTACCAGGACCTGCGTCGTTCTGTCGAGCTCTGCGTGGGTTCGGGCCCAGTCGCTACAGTGCGTCAGTGCCCTTCTGACATAAGCATCGATTGTGGACCTCCGGTAGCGTTGAGGGCATTCACTGTTGCCGTTGAGGCAGAGTCCTGGGTTGGTGGGCTTTGTATATACTCCGGTCCTAAAACCTTGAGAACTCGCTTCAACCTTTACATCTAGGAAAGGGAGCTGCTTACTGATACTGTTCTCTGAAGTAAAGTTTAGGCCGGAGACGCGCTGTAGGTTGCTCCTCAGGTCTTCAAGCTCCCTACGGTCCCTCACGAGGACGAAAATATCGTCTACGTAACGAACGTATATGGGAGGCTTTCTGGTAGTACTGAAGACCTCTCTCTCCACCATCCCCATGAAAAAATTGGCGAAGAGGACTCCAAGGGGCGAGCCCATAGCCACACCATCAACTTGCCTGTAGAGTTGTTTATTGGGACCATAGAAAGGGGCTTCCTTGGTACAAATCTCCAGTAGTTGGCGTAGGAGATTTTTGGGGATCTTTATCTTTGCAGGGCCATCCTCAGGGTAGACTACCTGTAGGATGTAATCTATGGTCCTGTCCACGGGGACGTGGGTGAAGAGAGACTCCGCGTCGAGGGATGCGATATCACCTTTGGCATCGACACCTTTGAGGATGGACAGAAAGTCAGCGGTAGACTCAATGCTGTAGTCCTTAGGAATGAAGGGTGTTAGGAGGGCGTTCAATCTTTTAGCTAAATGATAGGAAGGAGTCGGAATCTGAGAGATGATGGGTCGCAGTGGGTTGTTCATCTTATGAGTTTTT
>NC_134777.1:65737430-65742430 GCF_046742065.1 Oratosquilla oratoria
TATATATATATATATACATATGTATATACATATATATATATATATATGTATATATATATATATATATATATATATATATATACACATATACATATATTATATATTCAATTTTATGAGATCAACTCCCATTCTATATCTCGAGCTACTTTGCTCATGGATATTTGATATTATTCTAACTGTGCATGATATGATTTTGATATACAAAATTTATCAAACGCAGCACTATATGTATAAACGATATCTGGACAAAGCATTTGTGTAGTTTTAATTTCCTCCAGATCTATTGCGCATTGGAAAACAAGAAAAGTAGCTGTCGTTTCCAGAATTGTAATTCCAATACATATTGATGAATAGCTTTGAGCGTTGAATGATTCAGACAGAATACATATGAATCATGTAACGTAGTTAAACAATTTAGAAAAGTGCAGTAATTCATCACTGAAAAATGCTTAGCTAAAAAAAAAAATACGTGTGGTCAATGCAAAATAACTTTATTACATATTTGTAAAAATATTTAGATTTACATTGTGCGCATAGATAATGAAAATTATTGTACACTAAAAGAATATAGAATGTAATATTTCTCAACAGCTATTTCTTATTTATAATAACTCCCAGGAGTATGTCAGAATATCTATGGCACGAACGGATTTCAACTTTGAAATTTATTCAGATTTAACATTTATTTAAATAAAAGGTTAAAGGTAAAAGGTTGAAAATGTAAAATGTCAAATAGATAATGTAAAATGTAAAACGTAAAATGTAAAACGTAAAATGTGAAATGTAAAATTTAAAAAGGTAAAAGGTAAGAGGTAAAAGGTAAAAGATAAAAAGTAAAAGTTAAAGGTAAAGGGTAAAATGTAAAAAGGTAAATGACAAAAAATAGAAGGTTAAAGGTAAAAGTTTAAAAGTGAGAAGTGAAAGGTGAAAGATGAAAGGTAAAAGGTAATAGGTAAAAAGTAAAAGGTGAAAGGTAAAATGTCCAAAGTAAAAAATAAAAGGTAAAAATTACAGGGTAAAAAGTAAAAAGGTAAAAGTTAAGAAGTAAAAAGTAAGAGGTAAAAGTTAAAAAGTGAAATGTAAAAGGTAAAGGATAGAAAATAAAAAGTATTAGATAAAAGACAAAAAACAAAAGGAATGTAAAAGAATAAGGTGTTTCTGTGTAACACGTGGCTTCTTTACTTTTTTTTTTTTTTTTTATGAAGTGTCCCATTGGTTTCCTCTTCGATATTTATGTCCAAGAAAAGATTTTGTTTTTACATTTGTATTAAACAGGAAAAATGCTTATCTTACCTTGTGACAAATCATTAATAGAATAAAATTTACAAATACTTTCCTGTATGATGAACGCTCATGTTGTGCCTGAAGACTCGGCAATATCAATGTAATAAATGTCTTCACAAGGTTTTTCAATAATTTTCTAGAACAAAAACAAGTTTAGAAAAGACTAAAAAAGTAATCTTATCTAAACTAAAAAATACATCTTAAAACGGTGATTCCCCAGCTGTGGCCGATCGTTTTTTTTTTTTTTTTTTTTTAATCTGTCACGTAACGGTAACATTTCGTAGTAATATTAATCTATACCGGAAACGTTATATATATAATGAATATGATAAAAAACTATTTTTTTATCTTCCATTTATTTTGTAAATAAATAATACAATATCAAAACATATTAAAAATAATAAAAAACAATCAGCAGTCTATTAACACAAAAATAGACATTATAAACCTTAATCTTTACCAGTGTGAAAGGTAAGCCTGTTTCTTCTTTGTCAGTTTATCTAGCCGTGGTTCAATTGAGAACAGTGCCACGCGCAATGGAGATTGAATATCCATATTATTCCTGCAATCTGTCTTAATAACACTCATGGTTGAGAAGCAAGTAACGCAAAGGTATGTTGAAGAAAATGGGAAAAGAGTTTTCAGAGCAATTTCACTAAGCTCAGGATATTCTGCTTTAAATTTTATCCAAAATGAACCAATTGATGTTGTAGTTTCGAAACTCCTCTTCAATCATGCGTCAGCAGCCAGCTCCAACAATTTATCACAGCCTAGAATTTCCTTGAAATTCCTTAGGTTCTACCAATTCCTCAAGTGATTCCTTAGCATACACTTGGACATTTGTCGGGTACCAGTAGTTGACGGCTCGCATACCGACACTGGTTCGCGGACTGCTACGTTGAGTAGCACTGTCTTAAAACTTACTTTCATCTTTTATAGAAAAAGTCATTAAGAACCTCAAGGGATATTTCATTTAAAATGATAATGCAGAATTCATTTGAAATTTATATTTATTTGATTCAAATGTAAGAATAAATTTCAACAGTGAGATTTCAATAGGTTCAAGGCACTTACATGAGAATGATAACTGGTACTTAGCCATTTCTGGATGGAGCATTTTCATGTTTCATATACACTTCGTTGATAATTACTCCATTACTTTTTATCAAACAGCTCCACATTACGAATATATTTATACAGCATATCTACATTTGTTACATGTGTACACACACACACACACATATATATATATATACATATATATATATATACATATTAACGGTATATATATGTATGAATATATACATATATATATATATATATATATATATATATATATATAAGATATAGATATATTATTATTAGTGTTATTATTCATTCAAATTTAAATGTAAAACTTAAATGTAAGACTTGATATAAATTGTAAATGTGCAACAATCAATGTAATTCAAACTTGTAGTATCATATATTATATCTTTATAACAGAAATACCAGAAGATGTCTTATTAGAGACGAAACGTCGTGTAGTAATATGGAGAAGTATAAGGATTTGGTTTATGCCCACCCTATCCAAGGAAAGAACATAATTAGAAAAATAGAAAACACAAGAAAGAAAATCAACAACTTCCAGAATGCTGTCGTATTCAATCAAACATGTTTAAAAGAGAACCTGCTCCCAAAATACACAAATATATATATATATATATAAATTATATATATATATATACATATATATGTACATATATATATATATACACATATATGTATATATATATATGTATCACAATTCACTTTAATTCTAAGCCATCAACATCGCATAACTCGAGGAGACATACATACAAGAATTGATACATGGCACAGCTAAGGACTCGAACCTCCGTTAGCCCGTAACAAGTAACAGTAACTTAACCGATTGCGCTATGAAGAAAGTTAGCGCAGTCGGTTAAGTCACTGTCACTTCTTCCGTGCTGGCGGAGGTACGAGTCCTTAGCTGTACCACGTATCAATTTCTGCATGTATGCCTCCTCGAGTTTTTTCGATGTTGATGGCTTAGAATTAAAGCGAATTGTAGTTGATAAATGCAAATATGTTCACTAGGACCCAATGAGAGTTGTTCATATATATATATATATATATATATATATATATATATATATATATATATATATATATATATATATTTGTGTGTGTGTGTGTGTGTGTGTGTGTGTGTGTGTGTGTGTGTGTGTGTGTGTGTGTGTGTGTGTGTGTGTGTGTGTGTGTATGTGTGTGTGTGCGTTGTGTGGGTGTATGTGTGTGTGTGTGTGTGTGTGTGTGTGTGTGTGTGTGTGTGTGTGTGTGTGTGTGTGTGTGTGTGTGTGTGTGTGTGTGTGTGTGTGTGTGTGTGTGTGTGTGTGTGTGCGCGCATTGTTGAGACATTCTGACAAGTTGAAGTGGGTAGGAAGGGGAAAGACTGGAGTCTTATTCCGAGTTTCATTTTTGACTAGTTTCGCAAATTGATTCCGACAAACTTCCACTCAATGAGCGAGACTACTTGAAACTAGTTGAGAAGTGCATGAAGTTCGGTTCCTTCACCTTCAACAACAGAGAATACCAATGGGATCTCCATTAAGCGCTGTGTCAGCCTCCTTATACATGGAGATGCTCGAAAAGGAACACATTAGTCACACCGTTCCCAACGATTCCAAGTGGTTCCGCTAAGTTGACGACAGCCTCTGCATCACACAAAAGACAACAGACATTCATGACGCACAGGGTAAACTCAACGACATTGACGACAAAATACAATTCAACGTAGAAGAAGAGATTAATGGACAACTACCTCTCTTAGACACTGTTATCATCAGGTCAGGTAACAGTACCAAATTCAAGGTATACAGAATGCCGAACAACAAAAACGACTACATTCACTTTTTCAGGGCCCATGACGACTGGACAAAGTCAGGAATGGTCATCGGATTCTATCTCAGAGCACTCCGCATACGCAGTGAGGAATATTTATCGGAAGAACTGAACTACATCACCGCAGCCTTTAAAGAGCTCAAATACCCAGATGGAATGCTCAGATCATCACTTCGAAAAGCCATCAACATCAGAAATAGAAAAACAAATACCGAAAAACAGACCCACGTTTCATCGTGGTCCCAGACTCCAGCTTTTCCCTCACACTAAGTAGGGTACTTAGACCTTCAGGTCTAGAAGTTGTTAACGACACGGGAAAGAGAATCGGACATTCAGAGAGGAAGAACAACATAAAATCTCACAGCGACCCCAGCATAGTTTACAAAATTCCCTGAAACGGATGTGGCAGCGCATACTTCGGAGAAACATACAGAGGACTGACAAACAGACTCAAAGAACACAAAGCGGACATTAGACACCACCGTGAGACAAACGCCCTCGTAAACCGCGTAGACACAAAAGGACACTTACCAGATTGGGAGAAATCCACCATCTTGGCCAAAGGACTAAAAAAAAAAAAAAAAAATCGAATATCTACACATAGCTAATTACAACAACACAAACAAAAGGACAGGAGACTTACAGTGGGTAAAAATCACATCCACCTATGGCCTCAAAAAGTGGAACAACGTCCGATCCGTACCATGCACCAGACCCCCGGACTAAATCTCACACTTTTCATTTCGGTTCAAAATTTTATTCTTACATTATTTTATTTTATTTCATTTTGCAATTATAATTTCTTCTTTTCTAGT
>NC_134777.1:65744930-65749930 GCF_046742065.1 Oratosquilla oratoria
AATGATCACGAAAAAATAATAATAATATTAGAAGTAATAATGAAAATAATGATGATAATAATGATACATACATACATATACCAAAGGCTTTTTCCCCCTACACGGGGGGTAGCCAAAAAGAAAAAGCATAGAAACCACTCACACCCATTCCATTCCCTATATATTCCACTCCCGTCCACCCTCCTCCCTCCCTCTTATCTTGATAATGAATATGATAGTATTATTATTAATGATAATAATAAATAATAATAATAATAATAATGATAATAATAATAATAATGTGTATACATTGTGACGAATGTGGATAGGAGGTAAGGGAACACGGGCTGAGGGAAATACTTTTATTCCTGACTAGTTTCGCCTGAGTGGCTTCTTCAGAGGAATATAGTTTGAAGTCAAGTTGGTCAATATATATGGCAAAAGAAGGAACGTGGCAAAGTGTCAGGTTGGTCCCCCACTCGACCTCATCTGTCGGTGTGGCGGATTGTCACAGCGGGTGGACCAAGTATCCTAATGTTGTTCGCGTGGCTGAAACGTCCGTCTTGATCAGGGGCTCTGTGTTTATTATTCATTACGATAAAGTGTGCTGCTGCTTTAGCCCATATTAAATCCCCAGTCCTCTTATTGATGTTATCATGGATGTTGATAAAAACGGACTCCATCGCCTTTCTTTCCTGCCGTGAAATGTTATCCATGAGAATTTTTGCCTGGTCCCATTTTGGTAGATGGCCTCTTTCGTCGACATGGTTAACTAATGCACTACTAACCCTGTTGTGCCTTACATCTGCTCGGTGTTCTTTCAATCTGGTGTCTAAGCCTCTGCCGGTTTCACCGATGTATTTTCTGTCACATCCACCACACGGGATTTCGTAAACTACGCTGTTGGTATTTGTGGTTGGGTCTTTTTTCTTGATTAAAAGGTCCTTTATTTTCGTACCTGTGGAAGTCGCAAGACGAATGTTGGAGGACGATAAGATTTTGTCTAGGTCTCTCGCTAGATTGGAATTTGGGACCACCCAATATTTAGCGTTGGACTTCTCTCTTTTTTTTTCTTTTTTTTTGCGTAGTATACTACGAGCCTTCTCCTCCAAGGTGCAAAGTAACCCTCTGGGGTATTTGAGCTCTTCAAAAGTTGTTTTAATAATTTCAATTTCATCCGCTAGAAATTCGTCACTGCAAATACGAAGTGCTCTTAAAAACAAGCCTATCACCACACCAGTCTTTGTCCTCTTATTATGTGCACTGTAGAAATGAATGAAGTCATTTTTATTTGTCGGTTTTCTGTAAACTTTAAATCTAACGCCGCATCCTGATCTTATTAACACGGTGTCTAGAAAAGGTAGTTGTCCGTCTATCTCATTTTCGAACGTGAATTGGATGTTAGAATTCACACTATTTAGATTAGATAATAAATTTTCAATTTTAGTATTGTAGTGGGTAATCACTAAAACATCGTCCACGTATCTCAGCCAAACAGTATTTTCGGATATCATGCTGAGAAAAAACTTGTTTTCTAACATCTCCATATATAGAGAGGCCATAACTGCACTGAGGGGAGAACCCATCGCTAAACCTGCATGTTGGCGGTATTCTTCACCGTTAAATTCACAAGCACCGAACCTGACGCACATGGATAATAATTTCTTGTAATCACGTTTACACACTGGTAAATCACTATCCTCGAACATTTCCAGTACTTCCTCAACTGCTTCTAGGGCACCATCAATTGCGACGTTCGTAAAAAGATTTTTCACATCGAAACTTACCAATTTCTTGGTCCTGAAATTCACTTTTTGTAACCTCTCTTTAAGATCTGATGAATTCCGAAGATGTGCCTTGCTGAGTCTACCCAAAGCCGCGGAAAGAGGGGCGGCTAGAATTTTGGCTAGGCGGTGTGGTTCACTGCCAATCCCAGAAGTGATGGGTCGTAATGGGATATTTGGCTTGTGTATCTTGGGCAGACCTCGTATGGATGGAGTTTTTGGGGCCTCTTCCAATAGGTGTAACAACTTCTTTCCTTGCTTTGTCTTGTTTAACAGGTGTCTGGCTTCTTTGTTGAATATCTCCGCCTCTTTAATTGCTTGGCCACGGGGTTGTCTAGAGTACGTATTTTCGTCTGCTAAGAGATCAAGCATCTTCTTGTTGTAGTCGTCGGAATCAAGGATCACGATGCCTCCTCCTTTGTCCGCAGATGTGATGATGATATCTTCCATTTTCTTTAACTCATTAAGCGCCTTGACATATCTCTTCGGAATTGATCTTCTCTTCGAAGAGGCAGACGCAATGCAACTTAAAATGATACCTTGCTTGAAGCCTTTCTCGATGTCGCTGTCGTCCCAACGGCTGTTTTTAAGCACAAAATCCAAATAACTCTTGTTGTTCATACCGGTGTCAAACTTCATTCCTAAGGACAGTGCTTCTTGCTGCGTTGATGTCAGGGTGTGGGAGGATAGATTGTTGATAAGGTCCGTTCTCCCTACATGTTTCCATTTACTGTTTGTGCAGAGAGATATGAGCTTTGATTTGTGAGATTCTTTCTGAATAAGGTCTTCGTTCTTCAGTTTAGTCACTAGGCTGTGTGGTAGGTGAATATGAGATAAAGAAGCTTTAATCTCTGCTATCTCATATGTGAGATCTTCGCACCCTTTCTCCAAATACATACTAGCTGTGTCACTAAAAGGGTTTTCTTCTAACCGCAGAAAAGCAGGCGCGGATTGTGGTAGTACTTTCTCCTCTAGACACTCTTGTAGAAACGTTTTTCGATTGCGCAAACTGACCAGCTTCGACTTTTGTCTGTATTCCGCCTCAGAAGCGCCATGGATCCCCACACCTCCGTCTGACAAATGTGTATACATTGTGACGAATGTGGATAGGAGGTAAGGGAACACGGGCTGAGGGAAATACTTTTATTCCTGACTAGTTTCGCCTGAGTGGCTTCTTCAGAGGAATATAGTTTGAAGTCAAGTTGGTCAATATATATGGCAAAAGAAGGAACGTGGCAAAGTGTCAGGTTGGTCCCCCACTCGACCTCATCTGTCGGTGTGGCGGATTGTCACAGCGGGTGATCCAGACGGACGTTTCAGCCACGCGAACAACAGGAGGATACTTGGTCCACCCGCTGTGACAATCCGCCACACCGACAGATGAGGTCGAGTGGGGGACCAACCTGACACTTTGCCACGTTCCTTCTTTTGCCATATATATTGACCAACTTGACTTCAAACTATATTCCTCTGAAGAAGCCACTCAGGCGAAACTAGTCAGGAATAAAAGTATTTCCCTCAGCCCGTGTTCCCTTACCTCCTATCCACAATAATAATAATAATAATAATAATAATAATAATAATAATAATAATAATAATAATAATAATAATAATAATAATAATAATAATAATAATAATAATAATGATAATAATAATGATAATAATAATAATAATAATAATAATAATAATAATAATAATAATAATGATAATAATATAATAATGATAATGATAATAATAATAATAATAATAATAATAATAATAATAATAATAATAATAACAATAATAATAATAATAATAATAATTAATAATAATAATAATAATAATAATAATAATAATGATAATGACAATGATAATAATAATAATAATAATAATAATAATAATAATAATAATAATAATGATAATGATAATGATAATAATAATAATAATAATAATGATAATAATAATAATAATGATTAATAATAATAATAATAATAATAATGATAATAATAATGACAATAATAATAATGATAATAATAGTAATAATAATAATAACACATACATACATACATACATACATACATACATGCATACATATACCAAAGAATTTTTCTCCCTTACAAGGGAGGTAGCCAAAAACCAAAGGCATAGAAACCCTTCCCACCCATTCCATCCCCTACATACACTCCCTTATTCCATCTTCCCTCCCTTTTATCTTGGCACCCCCTGGATGATAGGTCATCCCTGCATCTTGTCCACTGCCCTGGGTCAGAAGCAGTGCCGCAAGACACAGCACATCCACAGAAAGGCCGCTACATTTAATCGGCGACCCCCCCCCCTCTCTCCGTCCCCTGAAGCAGAAAAAGAGAAGATGGGGAGAAATCCCTTCTGGCTGCGTCAATTCATTTCTCTTACATACTCCCTCACCTTCCATCCCCCACCTACTCCACCTCATGCATCAAAGCACCATTTATACACAACCATTCTCCATTCACCCCTATCTTCTGTCCTTTCCCGTCCTTCCTCAACAGACATTCCCATCTTTTCAATGCCCCTTTTAATCCATCCATCCATCTCATCCTAGGTCGAACCCTCATTTCATTCCTTCCACCTCTGCCTTCCACACATCTTTTACTAATCTTTCTTCACTTATTCTTTTCATTCGTCCAAACTATTCCAATAAGCTTTCATCAACTCTATCTCCCAAATCCCTTTCCACCCCTGTTCTCCTGCTCACCTCATTTCTCACTCTATCTACCCTAGTAACCCCTATCATATTTCTCAGGCATCTCATCTCAAACACATTCAAACTCCTCCTCTCTTCCTTCCTTATGTTCCATGTTTCTACCCCGTACAGTGCTGTCTGCACAATCACTCCTTCATACAATCTCCTCTTAGCATCCATTCCCAAATGTTTATTTCTCATTATACTTTTTAATCGCCCAAACTATTTACTTGCTTTTCTCAATCTAAATTCTACCTGCATCCCCACTCCTCTCTTTCCTGCCACATTCACACCCAAGTATCTAAAACTATCCACTTCTTCAGTCTCTCTCCCTTAATACTCACTTCCAGTCTGCTGCCACTCTCTCTCCTTGTACATCTCATTACCTTATTTTTACCCACATTTATCTTCAACTTCTTTCGCACACCTTCCCAATCTCCGTCACTAACTTCCTTAATCCCTCCTCTGATCCTGCTACAAGCGCAGTGTCTTCAGCAAACAACTGTCTTATATCCCGTTTTTGTTCATATTCTTTA
>NC_134777.1:65754930-65757430 GCF_046742065.1 Oratosquilla oratoria
CCAAAAAGATCTGATCTACACAACCTCTACCTGTCCTAAATCCACACTGTTCCTCACCAATTACTCCTTCTGTTCCTCTCCTAATCCTCTCAATCAAGACCCTCCCATAAACCTTCCCAACTACACTTAACAAGCTAATCCCTCTGAAACTACTACATTCACACTTGTCCCCTTTTCCCTTGTAAAGAGGAACTATACAGGCACTCCTCCAGTCCTCCGGCACTCTACCCTCTCTCCAGCAAACATTAGATAACCTCAACAACCAGTCCACCATCACTGTACCTCCCTTTTTCAGACATTCTGCATGGCATCCATCCAGACCAGGTGCCTTACCTGCTTTCATCATCTTAACAACTGCCTTCACCTCATCCTTCCTTATTTCTCCTCCATTCTCCTCACTCATCACTCTCATTTTCTTCGCATTTCCCACTGCAGCTATCTTTCCTTCCTTATCCTCCTTCACATTTAACAACTCCCTGAAATATTCTGCCCATCTTCCCCTTACTGCCTTCTCTTCCATTATCATCTCTCCATCTGCACCTTTTACCTTTTCTTCTCTACTTGATTCGCCTCCTCTTCCTCTCTTAATTTCTTTCCAAAACATCTTTTTATTACTTTCAAAGTTTTCTGTCATACTCTTACCCCATTTCACATCTGCTCTCCTCTTTGCAACCTTTACCTTTTTCTTTACTTCTTTTTTCTTTTCTTTGTACCTCTCATATGACTCCCTCGTCCTATTTTGTAACCAATCTGTGAAAGCTCGCTTCTTCTCTTCTACAACCTTCTTTGTTTCCTCATCCCACCATTCACTACCCTTTCTTCTATTTCCCTTTGTCCTTCTTGTTCCACACACCATCTTTGCACACTTTAAGACTCCCTCCTTGAACCATCCCCATTCCTCCTCCACATCCAGCTCTAGTCTATCTTTTACTCCCTATCACTCCTCATTCAGCTTCTTTCCGTACTCCTTCTCCTTTTCCTTTTCATTTAAAGAGTTCACGCTAAGAACCTCCCTACCTTTTGTCCCTTTCCTCTTTCTCCATCTTTCCTCTACTCTCAATTTACCTTCCACCAAAAAATGATCTGATATTCCCCCACCCTCTCCCCTTAGCACATGTACATCCTTAACTCTTCCTATCATAATCCTATTTACCACTACATAGTCCATTAGCGGTCTATCTACCACCCTTCCCTCCACCACCCTCTCCCATGTGTACTTATGCTTGACTTTCTTCCGAAACACTGTATATGCTATCATCAACTCTCTTTCTAGACACATTTCCACCATCAACTCTCCACTACGATTCTTTCCTGGAACTCCACATTTCCGAACCACTCCATCAATTGGACCATTTCCTACCCTAGAATTAAGGTCTCCCAGTACTATTACATTGACATTTCTTCCTAAATCCTCTATGCACTCATTTAAATCTATCCAAAAGGCCTCCCTTTCTTCTACACTCTTCTCACTTCCAGGCCCATATGCACTTACAAAGACCCACATCTCCTTTCCCAGTTTCACCTTCATCCACATTATCCTTGAGGAAACCTCCTTCCACTCCACTACCCGTTTACCTATCTCTTCACTTACTAGAATAGCCACCCCTTCCCTCCCTCGCCCTCTCTTCACTCCTGATAACCTCCCACTTACACTCCCAAACTTACATTCACCCTTCCCTTTAAACTTAGTTTCACTCAAAGCCAACACATCTATCTTTCTTCTCATAAACCTACTACCTATCTCTTCCCTTTTACTCTCATCTGTACCACATCCACGCACATTAAAAGACCCAAACCTTAGGGTGCTGGTCCGAGAATTTCCAGACCCTCTTATGCCTTCTCTTTTTTGTTTAGGAATGTCCCCTGTGGGGCTACAAGGAGAAGGATGCCTAGTCCCAATTCCCGTCCCTTTCTTCTCGCCTCTTACGATCCAAGTGGGAATACTTGGTGACAGTATTGTTTTGCCCCACCACAGGGAATTCTTCCATCATAGAAAAAGAATACTCAGAGAAATGGTACAGGACAGCAACAAGGGGTTGGGGGACAGCATAACGGAGGGACAGTCGTAGTATAAAAGTGTAATCATTTCTCTATGAACAGTTTTCCTCTATCATAGATCAAATGATGTGTGGCTCTGGTCCGTAGGGGCGCCCCATATAGACCCTAAAGTATCAACTGCATGCTACTTTGCCACAATAACAAGCAGCCAATACCCCAGACGGGGAATAATAATGATGATGATAATAATAATAATAATAACAATGATAATGATAATAATGATAATGATGATAATAATAATAATAATAATAATAATAATAATAATAATAATAATAATAATAATAATAATAATAATAATAATAATAATAATAATAATAATAATAATAATAATAATAATGATAATAATAATAATAATAATGAAAATAGTAAGTTATAATAATAATAATGATAATAATGATAACAATTATGATAATAATATTGATAATAATAATAATAATAATAA
>NC_134777.1:65762430-65764930 GCF_046742065.1 Oratosquilla oratoria
AAGGCCTCCCTTTCTTCTACACTCTTCTCACTTCCAGGCCCATATGCACTTACAAAGACCCACATCTCCTTTCCCAGTTTCACCTTCATCCACATTATCCTTGAGGAAACCTCCTTCCACTCCACTACCCGTTTACCTATCTCCTCACTTACTAGAATAGCCACCCCTTCCCTCCCTCGCCCTCTCTTCACTCCTGATAACCTCCCACTTACACTCCCAAACATACACTCACCCTTCCCTTTCAACTTAGTTTCACTCAAAGCCAACACATCTATCTTTCTTCTCATAAACCTACTACCTATCTCTTCCCTTTTACTCTCATCTGTACCACATCCACGCACATTAAAAGACCCAAACCTTAGGGTGCTGGCCCGAGGCCCGCCAGCACCCCTTATGCCTTTTCTTTTTGTTTTAGGAATTTGCCCCGTGGGGCTACAGGGAGAAGGATGCCTAGTCCCTCTCCCCGTCCCTTTCTTCTCGCCTCTTACGATCCAAGTGGAAAAACTTGGTGGCAGTATTCTTTTCCCCCACCACAGGGAATTCCCCCAATCAGAAAGAGAATACTCAGAGAAATGGTACAGGACAGCAACAAGGGGTTGGGGGACAGCATAACGGAGGGACAGTCGTAGTATAAAAGTGTCATCATTTCTCTATGAACAGAAATTCTTCTATCATAGACAAAATGATGTGTGGCTCTGGTCCGTAGGGGCGCCCCATATAGACCCTAAAGTATCGACTGCATGCTACTTTGCCACAATAACAAGCAGCCAATACCCCAGACGGGGAATGATAATAATAATAATAATAATAATGATAATAGTAATAATAGTAGTAATAATAATAATAATAATAATAATAATAATAATAATAATAATAATAATAATAATAATAATAATAATAATAATAATAATAATAATAATAATAATAATAATGATGATAATAATAATTATAATAATAATAATAATAACAATAATAATAATAATAATAGTAATAATAATAATAATAATAGTAATAGTAATAAAAATAATATAAAGTATATGTAGGCAGTAAGTCTTCTAATATTTTTTTTTAAGATGATCCTGTTTTCTGCATTAATAATTTTCTTACAGATACTTTCTAAAGATCTTACTAATCGCCATGTGGCAGGGTCTAAACTCAGTAGAACTCGTGCGTAGGCGGACATAATCTCCGATACGAATATTGGCCTCAACTGAGCCTTCTTCAGAGAGTGTCTAGTGTCAACTAAGAGCGGTATTTGACCAAATGAAATTATTAGATTGAGGGAGATCACATGATAGTTTGAAAAATGTGCATAAATTATCTCCTCAGGCTTCTGGCCTACCCTGTGTTCTCATGCTGGGTAGCGCTAATAAATCAAGTGCCTGTATATTCAAGTTGGGGTTTTTATCCTTGATATAAAGGGCCTCGATTATCTTTGATTTCCTCGGGTGTATGTAAGTTTCCCAGATTTTTGTGTTCTGCTCTAATTCTCCTCGTGTAATCTGGTTTCCGTCTGATGCCAAAGCATTGTTCTTTGGGGCTCCTGTGTATTTGTGTCCAACCAGTCTGGATTCCAGCTTCATAGTCGTCATGCATATGTACGAGGAAGGAAGGGCTTTGCAGTTCCCTTTTGTGCATTTATACTCGTGTATGACATGAGATTTTTTCAGCTCATTCCTCTCTTGGCGGGTGTTGTTTTGGAGAAACAAGAGTGAACCTTTTTCTTGCCTTTTAAAAAATTTCCTTATTTTATTGGATGAGACATTATCTGATTTCATTGCACCTTTTATGAGGAATCTGTCGATGTCTTCGCTGTTTATCGAGGTGGACAACCTAATGTAGGTGGATTTTTGTCCATTCTCAGTTCCGTGGGTATTTGTCCTCCTAATGTGAATTTCCATAGCTTTATCCTTCATTCTACAGATTAGGCCATTAGGGTACTTTAATTCTATGAAACATTTTTAATGTAAATAATCTAATTTTTTATGTATATACAGCTACATGTTCTGAACGCTCGGCGAGAAAAAAAAATCAGAACTCCTCTCTTCACACTCCTGCTATGACCTGAAAAATAGTTAACAAAATCATCCCTGTTTGTGACTTTCCTATATACTGCAAACTTTACCTCCTTTCCTGCTCTGCGGATTATCGTGTCAAGTAATGGTAGCTCGCCTTCCTTCTCTGTTTCAATGGTGAAAGCACCAACAGAAGAGATGGATTTATTTGCCTATCAATGGTAGCCAGTGTCCTCGTGGAACACGGGACGACTGATTACCGAGTACCATTCAAGAGTGATGTAAATTGAAACCTATATAAAACTTTCTGCAGATATCTCTCTGAAGAAGACTAAGTTGATCGAAACGCTAGAGTAAATAAATTCTTAGATCATCTTCGTTTTACTCCCACCACCCAATCTCTCATTTGTCCTTTTTTCATATATATGTATATATACATCTACACTGAATGGTTCCCAGCGATCAATGGGAACCATTCAGTGTAG
>NC_134777.1:65769930-65772430 GCF_046742065.1 Oratosquilla oratoria
TTAATTACTATGATGAAGTAATGGTAAAGAAAATACTAGTCACTATGGACACCCAGTACAAAAAAGAACATAAGGAAAAAAATCTAAAGAACAAGGATAAAAATGACCAAAACCCTTTAAAAATTTACATGAGAACAAAAATTGTCTTAACTGGAACTACCAACTTTGTAAAAGATAAGAGAAAGAGGCGATCTATTGGCTATTTACAGAATCACGAAAGGCATGGAACTTCTTAACAGAGAACACTTAATAAAGCGGGATAGAAGAAAAACAAGGGAACATGAAAAAAAAAACTCAAAATGGATAGCTATACAAGAGATCCGAAAAAAAGTTTCCACACGGCGTGGTTCCCCTTCCCGTATAAAACAACTAGGTATATACATACACACAAAAACACAAACATATGTATATATATATATATATATATATATATATATGTATATATATGTATATATATATGCATATATATATATACATATATATATATATATATACATATATATATATACATACCTATATTACAAAAAAAAAGGATTACAATAGCGGAGAATGCCGACAAGAGACCTTTTGGTCCATAACTAGGTCGGATGCGGAAATATGTAATAATGATAACTGGATTAAAGAAAAATAAATGAAAATTACAATGAGTGGCAGGGTGGTGAGATAAACACCGAGAATCGTTGAAGTTTTATTAACTGACGTTTTGCTCTTAACAGAGCTTCTTCAGAGTGTACAAGCATGATCGGGAAATCAACAGTTTTATACCTTACATCATTCCGCGTTCCTTCCTTAACCCACCCCCTCTCTCCCTCTCGTACCCTTCAACTCCTGTAGGACCATCTAGTCGGACGTTTTGGACAGCTTGATAAAACCATCACGATGGTTACAGCAGGACTGGTATGCTATAAAAGCTGCCTCTACTATTTTTTCATTTTTTTCTTGTCTGACCCTTGTTTTAATATTTCCACTCCGTCCCAGTTAGGTAAATGTCCGTATTTCTCCGCATGAACCACCAGGGCGTTTGATGTTCGGTGGGCCCTCAGGTCGCTCTTGTGCTCATACAATATAAATATCAATAAATAGAATCAATATATGCATAGGTGTAGTTAAATGATAAACAAATAGATACATAGTATATAATAGTAAATTGACAGATAACTAATAACAAATAGAAATTAAGCAAAAAAACAAACAAACATACAATAACAAACAATAATATAAGATAAATAACAGTCATTACAGCATCTTGCTTAGGTGTAGGAAGTTTGTTCCTTTCATCTACTACACGGGTGCCGAAGTTGTTTCTACCCACTTCCAAATTAGATATATTTTCTGGCAGTGTGAGACCATTATTTCTTGTCTGATTCTTATTCATTGTGAAAATTTTGTCAATTTTGATGTTGTCAATCCCCCTTTACAATATTAAAGACCTGTATCAAGCTCCCTCTGAGTCTACGCTTTTTTAGGGAAAACAGATTCATATGTTTTAGTCGATTTTCGTATGATTTACTTTTTATATTTGGAATCAGTTTTGAAGCTCGCCGTTGTACGTTTTGTAATCTGTCAATGTCTTTAATGAGATTCGGTGACCATACGGAAACAGCACATTCCATTTACTCTTATCATTATTACTGATACACACACACACACACACACACACACACACACACACACACACACACACACACATATATATATATATATATATATATATATATATGTACATACAAACACATAAACACACTTTCTTTCGGTCTCACAGTAGCGTTATTTCCATCATTAATCTCTCCATTCTACTCCGTGCAGTCCTTAGTTTTGTTTTCATCGCCTTCGTTAGATTCCAAGTCTCACACCTGTAGATTATTGCTGTCAGAATGCATTGGTTGTAAACTTTACATTTTAAATATAAAGGTGATTACCTCCCAGGATTTTTTTTATACTTACTAAACACTTTCCAACCTATTGTAATACGTCTTTTTATTTCATTATCATGATCTTTTGTCACTTTCACCAACTGGCCTAAATAATTATACTCCTCAACTTCTTCAAGACTCTCACCTTCGACTCTAATTGCTTTACTTTGAACTTTCGTTTTACACATTACTTTGGTTTTACTCTTATTCATCTTTAAACCTACATTGAGACTTTCTTTTTTCAGGTCACTCAGCATATCTTGCACGTCCTCTGCCTTCTCTGAAATAAGAATAATGTCACCTGGAAATCTTAGGTGGTTCAAATATCCACCATTAATCTTCAAACCTTTCTCTTCCCAACTCAACCTTCTGAAGATATCTTCCAAACAAAGAGTAAATAACTTGGGTGAAATGGTATCGCCTTGCCGTACTCCTTTCTCTATTTTGATCTTTTCTGTATCTTTATGTAGTCGAATTATAGCGGTACCTTTCGCATAATTTTTTCTAAAACTCTTACGATCTGTTTTGTTTATACCGTGCTTGCGTAACGAGTTTGGTACTGCTATTTCTTCTGCCAAGTCAAAGGC
>NC_134777.1:65784930-65787430 GCF_046742065.1 Oratosquilla oratoria
GACTTGTAGTCGAAACGTAAGGGATACTGTTCACGCTCCAATCCGCGTTTCTCTACCACCTTCTCACCTCATCTGTCTTATCTTCATAGCAACATATATATATATATATATATATATATATATATATAAATATATATATATGTATATACATATATATATATATATACACATATATATACATATATATATATATATACACAAACACACACACACACACACATATATATATATATATATACATATATATATATAGATATATGCATATACATATATATATATATATATATACAGTATATATATATATATATATATATATATATATATATATATATATATTCAGACAATGAAATTGAGTCCTGAGAAGATTTAAGTCAGATAATTGTTCAAGAAAAAAATAAGTACATATTGGTAATAGGCGAATTTAATGCTAAAGAGGGAAGAAGATGTGAGATGAGTCGTGCATTGGAAAGTATGGAGTAGGTGAAAGAAATGACAGAGGCGAGATGTTTGTCAATTTTGCAGAGAATTATACCATGAGGATAATGAACACTTTCTTTCAAAAGCGTGTAGATCGCAAATGAACCTGGAGAAGTCCAAATGGAACAACAAAGAACGAAGTAGACGTCAGATTAGGAGATGAGAACAAGAGCGTTAGCAATGTTACGGTCATAAACAAAGTCAACCTAGGTAGTGACCATAGAATGGTAGATGGTACAACTGAATTCGATTTCAGAGCCGAGAGAAATAAATTGGTTTTAAAAAAGGAAATCAGCCTTGCAAAGATTAGAAATAATAAGAATAAATTTCATTTAGAAATTAAAACAGATTCAAAGCTCTAATAACTAACGAGGACACCGTCGAATATATGAATTTGAATTTAGTGAATATCGTTAGAGAATCAGCAGAGAAAGTAGGAAGTACAAAAGGTATTAGAGAAAACAAATACTTCAATGCTACAAAAAGCCTAATCAAAAGAAGGATCATGGAGATTAAAGGCAGAGATCAGAGAAAAGAAAGAGAAAATGGATGAAGTAGAAGAAACTATTAGGAAAGATAAAAGTATTAAAGGGACCGAACGCAGATATGCTTTAGGAAGACAGCAAATTATATGTTTGAAAGATAGGAATAGAGAAATCATTGAATGCAGAGACAGAATGATAAAAAGAGTAAAAGAATTTTAGCAAGAGCTTTACTCGTCGAAGACCGTAGTTGAGTCAGTAAATTCATCTGTAGACGTTAGTAGTGTACCAGAGATAACAAAGGAATAACTAGAATTTGCTCTAGAAATATGAGACGAGGAAAAGCACCTAGGGAAGTGGTATATCGATAGATCTATTGAAGGATGCAGGGAAAGGAGTTCATATTAGATTGGTTCAGTTGTACACCCAATGTCTACCTCAAGAAAGCGTGGTGCAATGCTATAGTGATTTTGCTTCATAAAAAAGGAGACCAGGAGGAACTCAGTAACTATCGACTGATTAGCTTGCTATGAGATATATATATAAAGTACTCTCCAACATCCTTACAAATCGACTAAGTCAAGTTTTAGTTGTTAACCAACCGAGAGAACAGGCAGGCTTTAGGAGCGGATATTCGACTCGAGACCATTTGCAGGCGATGAACCAACTAATCGAGAAAACGACAGAATACAACATAACTCTGCGTTTATCTTTTGTAGATTACGAGATGGCCTTTGACACGGTAGAACAAATAGCAATACTAAACTCGTTACGCGAGCAGGGTACAAACAAACAGATCGTAAGAGTTTTAGAAAAAAAATTATGCGAAAGGTACCGCTATAATTCCACTACATAAAGATAGAGCAAAGATCAAGATCAAGAAAGGAGTACGGCAAGGCTATACCATTTCACCCAGGTTATTTACAGCTTGTTTTGCAAGAGATTTTTAGAAGGTTGAGTTGGGAAGAGAAAAGTTTGAAGATTAATGGCGTATATTTGAACCACCTAAGATTTGCGGATAACATTATTCTTTTTTTGGAAAGAGCAGAAGACTTGCAAGATAAGCTGAGTGCTCTAGACAAGGAAAGTCTCAAAAGTAGGTTTAAAACGAATAAGAGTAAAACCATAATAATGTTCAAAACGATAGCTCAAAATAAAAGAGATTATAACAGACGGTGAGAAACCACTAGGAAAATAACAGAAATGAGACCGAGCGCTTTCGTCTATTCAGACATTTTCAAGGTACATGTGCAGAAAAAGAGAATAGTATATATACTCAGAGAGTAGAGTAGATCTCTCCCTGTGACCTATGGGCTCAGAGTCCCGAGAGTTTGGCATAAGATTTTCTTGATAATAAACTCACCCAATCTGTACAGTCCATGACTTAGATTTAAATTATAAACAAATGTATCGTTGATTAGACTGGATTCTATGATATTTCTATTCAAATAAGAATTATTCCTAACAATTACTTTAGCTTCATCCCAAATAATACAATGGCTGAGATCACTAAGATGAACAAATAACGCGTTGGACGTTTG
>NC_134777.1:65792430-65794930 GCF_046742065.1 Oratosquilla oratoria
CAATTTTCATCCCAAAGAGTGAAAATGTCATCTACGTATCTAAACCAAACCATGTCTACGGGTTTAATTTTAATTATTACCCTAACACCATTAATAAAAAGGTGGTAAATGTCCATCAAAGGTTAAAAGAAGAACAGAGCCAAGGGGTTTATTCGATTCCGTGTAAAGGTTGTGACTTAGTTTACATCGGACAGACTGGAAGGGATTTGAACACCAGGATGATTGAACATAAACGTTCCATTAGATATGCACAAGATAGCTCAGCTGTGTTCCAACATGTTAAGCAATTTAAACATTGTTTAGATTGGGACAGAGCTGAGCTTATTTATAAATCCAGATGTGAGTTCAGGAGAAAAATGGTAGAATCTACGATCATTGAATTTCAGCCCAACATGAATATTTCAAAGGGCCAATGGTCCCCGGACATAATGTCCGGACTCTTCATCTCCAACCTAGTGAAAGCTCATTTGCCTCCTGACCTCACATACGGAGTGAGAATAGGGTAGAGATATCTTCCCATGTTCCCCTTTCTTTTGTTAAGGGTGCTACTTAAACAGTACGCCCTCTCTCTTATTGGTATCTACTGAAGAGGATTGCAGTTTGCAATCGAAATATATAGATTCCCCGTTTCCAGTCTTTTCTACTCCAACAGTGGTTTCTACGTTATTGACAAATGTGTGATTACATTTTTCACCTGTAATATATATATATATACATCTATATACATACATACATATATCTATATATATATACATACATATATCTATACATACATATATATATATCTATACATACATATATATATATATACATATATATATATATATATATGTGTGTGTGTGTGTGTGTGTGTGTGTGTGTGTGTGTGTGTGGTTGTGGATATATATATATATCTATATATAGATATAGATATATGTATATATATATATATATGTATATATATATATATAAATGTATGTGTGTGTGTTTGTAAGTGAATGAATAAATAAGTTAATAAATGAAAATTAGATAGTTAAGTAAACAAATGAATGTACACTTAGGTTAATGAATAGATGACGTTTAAGATGCAGCAAAGATTCTGGAAGTTCGACGGAATCAGAAGCAGTAACTAATCCATCAACAAATGGAACAAATAATACATTAAACACAATCCCAACCATAGCATTAGAAAAAGAAAATAAATAAACAAGAGATGATCAGGAATGTAGAAAAAGTGCCATGTTCTCAAATTTCTAATATCTATAATAAAAGAAATATATGGTGACGAAATAATTGAGAAGGAAAACAAAGTAAAAGCACAATAAATGAACCTTACTACAAGAGAAACCATTGTCTTTCTGCAACAAACAATGATAAAAACTTCCGTCCACTCAAGAGAGAAAGTGAAAAAAAGGACCTAATATCAAGGCCAAAATAAAGTAAACAAACGAACAACCATGGACCAACTTGGAGAAGGACCCACACGTAGAATGACGTCACAATAGCTGAGAGTGAGAATGAGAGAGAGAAAACGAGAGAGAGAGAGAGAGAGAGAGAGAGAGAGAGAGAGAGAGAGAGAGAGAGAGAGAGAGAGAGAGAGAGAGAGAGAGAGAGAGAGTCACTCGTGAGACAAATGTGTTTCTTTTGAAGATTTTTGTGGTCGTCTTCCACTTCCCTCCCCCCCTTCTACCTCCTCCTCCATCTCCCCACCCACATTCATCCCTTCACTCACTAGCCAACTCAGTACGAAGATGCCTTCTATCAACGTTAGTGTTACAGTGTGGTCAAATGTTTGTTCCGATGTGTGGTTTTTGTGTTGGAATTATTGAGATTTTTTATCATTCATTGATACGCTTTTCTATGTTGTTCTTGCCTTAGAGTGTGATGCATTTTCTTCTATACAAAATTAAATTTGGATGTTCAAACATGACTGACCCTCCCTAGAGAGGAAGGAGAAACAAAAGTGGAGAAAGAAGAGATGGAAGAGAAACAAAAAGAGATGAAAGAAGAGTAGGAGAAGAAAAAGGAGGAAATTAAAGGAAGAAAAGAGAAGAAGAAGAAGGAAGAAAAAGGGGAGGAAGAGAAGAAGGAGGAGGTGAGGAGGAGGAGGAGGAGGAGGAAGAGGACAAGGTAATAGAACAGAAAGAAGTGAAGAAGGAAGAGGAAAAAAGAGGAAAATGGGAGCAAGGAAAGAGAAGTAGGAACAGAGAGAAGAAGAGGAGGTAGAGGAGAAAAAAAGAGGTGATGAGGGGGAGGAAGAGCAGGAAGAGTTGAAAGGGTCTTCAAGAGATGAGAGCAAAAGTTGAGAAAACGATAGTAATAGTTCGGAGATAAATTCTAAGACTAAGAGAGTCTTCGTACGAGAAGTCTTGAAGAAATCAAGAGTCTTCATTATATGTGAGAAAGGAAGTGAGAGAGAGAAGGAGAAGCAAAAGATTTGTCAAGTCTCAAGAACAAACGATGAAACTGTGAGAGTACTCAAGATCTTTCTCGAGTAAAGGAGAAACAGAAAGGTTCTCGT
>NC_134777.1:65802430-65807430 GCF_046742065.1 Oratosquilla oratoria
CTCACCAATTACTCCCTCTGTTCCTCTCCTAATCCTCTCAATCAAGACCCTCCCATAAGCCTTCCCAACTCCACTCAACAAGCTGATCCTTCTGAAACTACTACACTCACACTTGTCCCCTTTTCCCTTGTAAAGCGGAACTACACAGGCATCCAGTCCTCCGGCACTCTACCCTCTCTCCAGCAAACATTAAACAACCTCACCAGCCAGTCCACCATCACTGCACCTCCTTTCTTCAGACATTCTACATGGCATCCATCCAACCCAGGTGTCTTACCTGCTCTCATCATCTTAACAGCTGCTTTCACTTCATCCTTCCCTATTTCTCCTCCATTTTCCTCACTCATCACTCTCATTTTCTTAGCGCTTACCACTGCCACTACCTTTCCCTCTCTATCCTCCTTCACATTTAGCAACACCCTAAAATACTCTGCCCATCTTCCCCTTACTGCCTTCTCTTCCATTATCATCTCTCCATCTACGGCTTTTACCTTTTCTTCTCTACTTGATTCGCCTGCTTTTTCTCTTTTAATTTCCTTCTAAAACATCTTTTTATTGCTTTCAAAATTTTCTGTCATACTCTTACCCCATTTCACATCTGCTCTCCTATTTGCTTCCTTTATCTTATGCCTAGCTTCCCTTCTCTTTACTTTGTACCTCTCATAAGATTCCCTCGTCCTAATTTGCTTCTTCCTTTCTACACATTTCTTTGCTTCCTCATCCCACCACTCACTACCCTTCCTTCTTTTTCCTCCCTCTCTCCTTGTTCCACACACCATCTTTGCACACCTTATGACTCCCTCCTTGAAGCATCCCCATTCCTCCTCCACTCCTAGTTCTACTCTATCCTTCCCTCCCTCCCACTCCTCTTTCAGTTTCTTCTTAAACTCACTCTCCTTTTTTTCCTCATTTAAGCAGTTCACTCTAAGTATCTCCCTACCTTCTGCCCTTTTCCTTTTTTTCCACCTACTCTCCACTCTCATTTTACCTTCCACCAGAAAATGATCTGATATTCCCCCACTTTCTCCCCTTAAAACATGTACATCCTTAACTCTTCCTACCATACTCCTGGTCACCACTATGTAGTCCATTAACGCTCTGTCTGCCACCTTCCATCCACCACCCTCTCCCATGTGTACTTATGCTTGACTTTTTTCTTAAACACTGTATTTGCTATCATCAACTCTCTTTCAAGACACATCTCCACCATCATTTCTCGACTACAATTTTTACCTGGAACTCCATACTCCCTAATCACTCCGTCTATTAGTTCATTTCCTACCCTAGCATTAAGGTCTCCCAATACAACTACATTGATATTTCTCCCTAATCCCTCTATGCACTCATTTATATCTACCCAAAAAGCCTCCCTTTCCTCTACGTTCTTCTCACTACCAGGTCCATACGCACTTACAAAAACCCACATCTCCCTTCTCAGCTTCACCTTCATCCACATCAACCTTGATGAAACCTCCTTCCACTCCACTACCCGCTTACTTATCTCTTCACTTACTAGTATATCCACCCCTTCTCTCCCTCGTACCCTCTTCACTCCTGAGTACCTCCCAATTACACTCCCAAACTCACAGTTACCCTTTCCTTTCATTTTAGTTTTGCTCAAAGCCAGCACATCCATCTTTCTTCTCACAAACATACTGCCTATCTCTTCCCTTTTACTCTCATCTGTACCACATTCATGCACATTGAAAGACCCAAACCTTAGGGTACTGGTTGGAAAACTCCCAGACCCTCTTATGAGAGAGAAATGGGTGGGGAAGGGCAAACGAAGATGTGTTGGGAATAGAGTTTATTTCCCTAACGTTTCGACCAACTTGGTCTTCTTCACAGGACATGTTGCATTACAATGGGATCACAAGTCTTATACTCGCAGCGAAGGGGAACCTGGCCAGCTGTGAGCGGATGTGTCAGGTCTTCTCTTCGGCTAATGATTTAATTATCAAGACACTTGCTGTTTTTGAAAGGCATTTAAATCCATCTCTGTCATTGTTATTTTTTCTGATGGCGATATGTGCAGCTTCCACAGTTTTTCTCATTTTCTTTTCAAGTCCCTCGTAGTCAGGTAGGTTTCCGCATTTGTCTAGATTACGAGCTAGGGAATTGGGTGTTCTATGTGCCCTGAGGTCGTTTTTGTGTTTATTCAAACGGTTCTTGATCCCTCGACCTGATTCGCCGAAGTATGATGAAGGACAGCCGCTGCATGGAATGCGGTAAACGACACTTAGGTTATTACGAACATTAGCATGTTTTTTGAATATTTTTCCTATCTTATTGGAAGACACTTTAGCTATATCTACTCAACCATTTAACAAATAATTATCAATAGCTCCGGTGTTCGTAGAATTAGGGACAGTTATAAAGATAAATCACACTTTATAATTGTCCCTAATTCTACGAATATTTATTATATAATCCACTGTAAAGCCGAGAAACAGAAACAATTGATCTCTTCTCGTCACAGAGTGAGTTGTAAGGAAACGTAACTTTGTACAACTCGACGTTGCAACACAGGCAGTCCCTGTGCAGCAAGACCTTTGAAATCGTACTTTACATTGCAAAACCTCTGAAGACAACGCAACCATGACTGTGTGTGTGCGCACACACACACACACACACACACACACACACACACACACACACACACACGCACGCACACGCACATACACACACGCACACACACACACACACACACACACACACAAACGTACACACACACATACATACAAACACACACACACCCGAGACTACGCACTTACGCACACAGGCCATGACTCACGCATGGGACACCATCACACTAAAAAGTTGAAATCATACAAGAGATAAATGAGATATTTAAGAATCGAATCGGTAAAAAGAGAAATTGGTAGAAGCATAAGTAATCTGTGTTCTTCTCTGAGTTGAGTCTAGTCTTTAATCATGAACAAATATGACCCTGGTCTATAGAGGTGTCATTATAGTAATGACTGATTAAAACATCTGATATGAAGACTGCTGTTATTTAATTATATTGATGGAGATTTTGGTCATCCTCTTTACTTCTACAGTCATGACAAAATTACGATGCTGCATTACCAAGTTAAAGAGAATTATTAATGTAATAATTTCACCGCTTAGCTTGAAATTTACAAACTTTAAACCTAGCCACAATAAAATTTCTAATGTGTGTCACGTGTTGGACATGTAATTAACTTACTTGGGAAAACCATTTCGATTTTTCGCCTTCTGTAATTTGGGCTCACTACTTTTTTTTTTCTTTCATTTTTCTTGGCTTTAATGTTGTTGTTGTTGTTTTTTACTTTGATCTTTCTATAATCAAGGCAATGGTCACATTAGACAATTTTATTAGATCAAAGACTACGGTTGGGCTAGAGAAATTCACTGAAACACTAAGAACAGATATTATACAAATTTATTGCAATCAATAGATGATTTAATTTGGTGGAAAAATTTCCACCCCACAACTTAAGGTTTTAGACTTCCTTTTAGTATAACGAATAATGGCACTATACTTCATTCACCTCATGGGTGAATCATCAGGATAAGAAAAACAATATTTAGATCTTTGGCTGACGGTATATCTTACATATGTTTTCTTGTTTTCATAAATGGTTTAATTAATCACTGGGGAATGATTGAGTGATCAGCTGGCTTTGTTCTACTCGCACTGATATCACGATAAACTTACACTGAAATCTCAATCAAGCTTATCCCACTTTCGTTATCAACCATAATCTACTTCTAGGAAACATATGACAAACAGAGATACTCGTTAGTGATCGTGAATGATTGGGTCAATGTTACATTCAACACGTAGGTGGGATCAATTGTCCTTTGGATATGTTATTCTATTTGCTGCCATGCAATTTATCCCTAATAGAGACGCTCCGAACTGGATTAGTCTTTTCTATCCTCAATTGTGTCTTAAAAAGCTTCTAAAATAATTTACAAATGAAGATCTGTTCTATATACTATATATATATAGAACTGATCTTCATTTGCCTTTATTGAGAGAAAGGGAGATAGATAGATAGATAAATAGATAAATAGATAGATAGATAGATAGATAGATAGATAGAGAGAGATAAAGATAGAGAGAGAGAGAGAGAGAGAGAGAGAGAGAGAGAGAGAGAGAGAGAGAGAGAGAGAGAGAGAGAGAGAGAGAGAGAGATGGAGAGAGAGGGAGAGAGAAAGAGAGAGAGGAAAAGGACTTGTATAGATTTTATGTCCTCATCTTACAAAACCCACTACACCCTTTCAAGGGTCGGCTTCCCCAAAAAGAAGGTCTTTGAATAATATCATTGGGTCAAAATGGCTTAATCAGGCCTTCAATTGCAAGACTCCAATGAGGGAGAAGGAATGAGAAAGGGAGAGAGGTTGAGAGGAGTGAAGGAGGAAGGAGGGAGAGAGAGAAAGCGAGATGTAGGAGGATGTGACGAAAGGAATTGAAAAGGAGATTGAAAGGAATGAGGGATGAAGGAAAGGAAGGTAAAACTGAGAAATGAAAAAAAAGAAAGGAATGGATGGTACGAGATAGGGAGAGGAGATGGAAGGTATTGATGGTAGAAATAAAGAAAAAATACGTGAGCAAGAAAGAAATTAAGGAAAGGAGAGAGGAAGGTGAAGAGGGAGTGTGAGTGAAAGAGTGAATAAGAAAAGAGTGAGAGAGTTAAGGAAGGTGATTATTGTCTAGAAGGGTAAAAGTATGCAGAGGAGTGAGAGAGAAGCCCAGAGAGGGAATGGGAAAGAGTTAACCGAGTAATGGGGGGGGGGGAACCACGAGAAAAAAGAGAAGAGGTAAATAGCTGGAAAATGGAATAGGAAAAGAGAATAGGAAGAGAGGATGAGGGGAAAAGAAAAGTCATATGTTATTCGGTGTGTCCAGTTATGACTGAGTATAAGGGGGGGGGGGGTGAGTGACGAAGCTGGGGAGTGACAAGCAGAGAATGGGAGTGCCTTGAAGGAGTGTTGGGAGTTCCAGAAGA
>NC_134777.1:65819930-65834930 GCF_046742065.1 Oratosquilla oratoria
CAATGTCTTCAACTTATAAAAAAGATGAAAAGGTTCTGAAAGAAATAATAAAAAAGAATTGTAAACCTACAAAAGAAGGGGATAAGCTTAATTTGATAATTTATTACAGGAACCCCAGAACATCATCTCTAGTCATGAAGAATAATTTGGCAGCACAAAAGGATAAATTAAAACAGAGCAATGTTGTGTACAAATATACTTGTAATTTTAACAAAGACGGTGCTCTTTGTACAGATGAGTAGATCGGGTGCACAACACAAACACTTTCACAGACTCACGTACCACATGCAGAACGGGGCGATAAAATCACACATGACGAAATCTCACAAGAGCACACTATCAGGAGAACACCCAAACAAGAACACAATGATAATTGCCAGGAATAATAATAAAACAAAACTAAAATGCATGGAGGCAGTGATAATCAGAAATCATATGCCACTTATTAACATACAAAAAAATATATGCGGGACCCTAGAATTGTATGGGTCACGAGTAGCGGGCTGGCAAGTATGAACTGTCACAGTCCCTAGATCTCTCCCAATGTATCTATCTTTGTAACTTATTAGTATGTATCTTTTCTGAATAAATTACCTGAAGATGCCTAATGCATAGGCGAAACGTCGTAAAATGCTAGTTTTCCTACCCAATCATGGACTCGTTTGGAAGTATTGTATACCCTCTCCCTCCTTCAGAGAGAAAAGTTATTAGAAGAATAGAAATTCTCAATAAGAAGATAACTAACTCCCAATTTGCCTGTATTATTTAATAAGAAATGCATTTATGAGAACTTGCTCCCTAAATTCACTTGTATATATATATATATATATATATATATATATATACATATATATATATATATATATATATATATATATATATATATGTGTGTGTATATATTGTTACGGGCGGCTGGTATGTGAAGATACGTTTACGTATAACGGATAAGTGCTTAAGAACCAGCTCACTTCTAGAAGCCACTGTAGGACTGAACTATCTGGTCAGGGCCTAGATAATTCGTAAGACTAGAAGTAAAGGTAACAAAGAAGATTCCAGGAAAGGAATATTAAACTAGCGATAAAACTAGTAAACGAAATTATTAATATGGAAATATTTACAGGCAATCAACACAAAAGAGAATGGGCAGTAGGGTCAATGGGACCGTTACATGATTATAAGAATATGGAAATTATCGTTCAAATAAGAAACACAAGATAAGTATACAATATGGTACTATCTAAGTACAAAGAGATCAGGAACATGCATCAGAATAAGTAATAAGTACAAATATAAGTAAAGTAATGCAATGTATATCAGACACGTAATGTAGGCAAAAAGGGTGATCACTTCACACCAATCGTCTCATGAGTCCAAACTTGTATTTTTATCAAGAGATCAATAGAGCGAGAAATGACTACGAGTCAGCGATTTCCACCGCTTATATACCATTGGACCGGAAGCGGGATACTTCCGGTTAAGGGTGCGGGTGAGGAGGAGGGTAAGTTAACACGTCAACCTGGGTAGTTTTAGGACCCTCGACTCGCTTGAACAATCTATTTATTTAGTAACTGTCAAATCTGTGCGCTCCGAACTATTCAGGATTTCGCTTGTCTGTTTGTTCTACAAGAGTGCGCACCTCTCCGCACGTAGGCAAGATTACATATAGTGGACGGGCGTTACTGCTTAACATTGTTACAATACATACATAGATAAGAAATATGAACATAGTTATGTAATACAAAGGAACACAATTCTATAACATAATTACACATATGACGTAATATCTAATATTACGTTACACCTCCACCGTTTGGGAAAGCTTTTCACTTTCTGTTGAAAAGCTACGTTCTAGAAAGTATGGAGTAGTTCTTCTGCGCAGGGGACAGCTTCTTGCTGTAGTAGGCGATAGCGTGAAGAACTTCATTGTGTTCTTGCAAGAGGGCGGCACCGATACAGGTGTCGTTGGCGTCGACTTGCAGAAGAAAGGGTCGTTGGAAGTCGGGTGCCCTTAGAACTGGTGCGTTAGTGAGAAGGGACTTCAGGTTTTTGAAGGCCGTCTCACAGGTAGGCGTCCACACGAAGTCGTGGTCTTTTCTCAACAGGTCATTCAATGGTTCTGCTACATCTTGTTTCTCAGATAAGTGTCCTACTTTTATCTGATGATTTTTTTGTATCCGAGAGTTTTCCAAGGGAATCTCAGGAGGATTAGGCAGGTTATCAGGAGGCTCTTCCGATTTTATTGTGGTAGAGCTGCAAGTTGGAATTGGATCTCTTTCATTTCTCGTTGAGCATTCGCCAAGTTCTCTCTTGCCAACTTCCAAGCTTCTAACAACTTCTCGGTGACCTGGGACACGTATTTCAAAGAAGGAACAGGTGGTTCTTCTTTCATCCATTGTTCATGAAGTATCTTTAGGGGACCACGGACTTCATGACCGAAGACTAATTCTGACGGGCTGAATCCAAGGCTTTCTTGAATTGTTGTTCGGGTGGCGAACAACAAAAAGGGGAGTCCGTCTTCCCAATTTCGAGTGTTCTCAGCACAGAAGATTCTTAACATTGTCTTGAGCGTTTGGTGAAAGCGCTCTAGAGCACCTTGTGATTGAGGATGATAGGCGGAGGAAGTTACATGATTTATACCTAGTGTTACAAGAGTTTCTCTAAACTTGTTGGAAAGAAAATTACTTCCTTGATCACTTTGAATGTTCTTAGGAAATCCTACCATAGTGAAATATTTCAACATTTCTCTGATTATGTTTTGAGCTTTAATATTTTTCAAAGGAATTGCTTCTGGAAAACGAGTGCTCATACACATGATTGTGAGAATGTACTGATTTCCTTTACTTGAAGGAGGTAAAGGTCCTACACAGTCAATAAGAACTTTTTTAAATGGCTCTTCCATTACAGGAATGGGATGGAGTGGAGCTTCTACAATTTTCTGGTTGGGCTTACCTACAAGTTGACATGTATGACATGTTTTACAATATTGGGCAACATCTTTGACAACCGTGGGCCAATGGAAATGTTGGGTTATGTTGAACAAGGTCTTTCTTACCCCTAAGTGACCTGCTAAGGGAGTATCATGAGCCAATCTTAGAACATTATTCCTGAAACCAAGAGGGAGGACTATTTGATTCCTTACTTGCCATGGCTGGTCAGCGGTTGCGGTGGATGCTCTCCATTTTCGCATTAGGACTCCGTTTTCTATATAGAAACCTCGTGACATATTTTCAACTTCTCCTGGAGATGAAACAATCTCGTACAAATTTTTAAGAGAATGATCTGACTTCTGTTCTTTGATTAATTCTGCTCTAGATAGAGAAACTGGTGAAGAAGAAGATGGGTCAGTTTGGGAGAATAGGGATTCTAAATTATAGGTCTCCTCTTCAGATTTCTTGTACTGAGATCTGGTTACAGCACAAGCGGGAAACAACTGTAAGTTATCTGAAGGTTCTACTGAGGTCTTAGGGTTATTTGAAATGACTTTGCTTCCAGCGATGTCATTGGCCAACAATAAGGATATTCCTACTATGGGAAGAGAGTCTACTACTGCTACTTTAACCATTCCGGTTGTTAAATCAGACCGCAAGAAAACATTATGTAATGGACATTTTACAATTCCTCCAACTCCTTCTATCAATATATCATAACCTGTATATGACTCACCCAGATTCTGCAAGACAGAATTTAAAATCAGACTTTGCTTTGCTCCTGTGTCTCGGAGTATGGAAATAGGATATTGTTGTGAACTACTACTATGAGATATAGTTCCTGAAGATACAAATGGTTTGAAACAAGGATCATGATCTGATGAGGGGGGTTCTACATTACTTGACAATACCGGCTTCTTTGGTAGTTTATCCTGAATAGAGGATTTTGAATCATCTGATTTTATATTACTTACAAGAGTTGGTGTCTTATTGGAGAATGAGGGTGTCAGTCTCTTTCTGCAATTAGAAATGTGATGGCCAACCTGTTTACAATATGAACAAGTTACAGGGGGATTAGTCTTAAACCTTTCCATTCTTTGCCAAGGTTGGTTTGGAGGATATTGATTGAAATCAGACCTGTAACTGAAATGTGATGGGCTAGACTGATTTTCAAAGTGTTTCTTTGGGGACCAAGGATCAGAGTATTTTGTTGAATCTGGAATATATGACTTTGACTTTTGGGATTCCATTTGTCTTGACTTAGGTTTATGATTTAGTGTGAACTCATCAGCCAATACAGCAGCTTTAGTTAAAGTTTCGGGAACATGATCATCTATAAAAATCCTAAGATCTGTCTCTAAGGTATTCTTAAACTGCTCCAATAAAATCAACTGTTTAAGTCTATCTAAGGTGTCCGTTTCACTAGCCAAACACCACCTATTGAATAACCTCTCTTGTTGAGCCGCATATTCTACGTATGTTAACCGAGGTGTTTTCCTATAATTACGGAATTTCTGTCTATAGGCCTCTGGTATTAGTTCATAAGCTTTTAAAATACAAGCTTTCATATTATCATACTCGCTTTCTGCTTCTGAAAGAGAAGTATAAATTTGCTGAGCCTTACCCTTAAATTGTGTTTGAATGATTAATGGCCAATTTTCTTTAGGGATTTGTAACTGTTGCGCCAATTTTTCCCACTGAAGAAAGAAAATTTCTGGCTCTCCTTCTGAAAATTGGGGTAGAAGTTTTACATACTTGGAAATATCTATATGACCTTCCTGAACTACGGGTTGTCTATCAACAATCCTAGCTTCTACTTCTGCCTTCTTTAATTCTAACTCTGCCAATTTGACTTTAGTTTCGTTCTCTCTTTCTATTTGTTTCACTTTAGCTTCCTCTTCTCTAGCTCTAAATTCTGCCTCAATTTGCATTTGTTTCAGTTTAGTTTCCTCCTCTTTAGCTTTAAATTCTGCCTCAATTTGCATTTGTTTCAGTTTAGTTTCCTCCTCTTTAGCTTTAAATTCTGCCTCAATTTGCATTTGTTTCAGTTTAGTTTCCTCCTCTTTAGCTTTAAATTCTGCCTCAATTTGCATTTGTTTCAATTTAGCTTCCTCCTCAAATTCTACTCTCCTGACCTTTAATTCAATCTCCTTAATCTTAAGTTCGGTTAGTCGTGCCTCTATTTCTAACCTATTTGAAGGAATTTGTATAGCTGTAATCTCTTCTGGAGATAAGATCTCATCTTCGATCAGATTTTCAACAAGTTCCTGAAGTATTTTTTTCTTTCGCAAACTTGTATCAATGTCTACTCCAAAGTGCTTGCCTATTTCTATCAAAGTGTCTTTAGTTTGTTTCTTTAAGAAACTTACCTTGGGATTTTGAACGAATTCTTGAACTATATCATCCATCTCTATAAGAATGTGTTAAATACCTGATCCAATATCCTTGGCAAGGGTCGCCACTTTGTTACGGGCGGCTGGTATGTGAAGATACGTTACGTATAACGGATAAGTGCTTAAGAACCAGCTCACTTCTAGAAGCCACTGTAGGACTGAACTATCTGGTCAGGGCCTAGATAATTCGTAAGACTAGAAGTAAAGGTAACAAAGAAGATTCCAGGAAAGGAATATTAAACTAGCGATAAAACTAGTAAACGAAATTATTAATATCAGGGAAAATATTTACAGGCAATCAACACAAAAGAGAATGGGCAGTAGGGTCAATGGGACCGTTACATGATTATAAGAATATGGAAATTATCGTTCAAATAAGAAACACAAGATAAGTATACAATATGGTACTATCTAAGTACAAAGAGATCAGGAACATGCATCAGAATAAGTAATAAGTACAAATATAAGTAAAGTAATGCAATGTATATCAGACACGTAATGTAGGCAAAAAGGGTGATCACTTCACACCAATCGTCTCATGAGTCCAAACTTGTATTTTTATCAAGAGATCAATAGAGCGAGAAATGACTACGAGTCAGCGATTTCCACCGCTTATATACCATTGGACCGGAAGCGGGATACTTCCGGTTAAGGGTGCGGGTGAGGAGGAGGGTAAGTTAACACGTCAACCTGGGTAGTTTTAGGACCCTCGACTCGCTTGAACAATCTATTTATTTAGTAACTGTCAAATCTGTGCGCTCCGAACTATTCAGGATTTCGCTTGTCTGTTTGTTCTACAAGAGTGCGCACCTCTCCGCACGTAGGCAAGATTACATATAGTGGACGGGCGTTACTGCTTAACATTGTTACAATACATACATAGATAAGAAATATGAACATAGTTATGTAATACAAAGGAACACAATTCTATAACATAATTACACATATGACGTAATATCTAATATTACGTTACAATATATACATATATATATATATATATACTTATAAAACTCTGATAACCTTGTTTGTTATCTTGCTTGCTTGAAACCATCATCCAGCAAATCAGAAGAAGCGATATGACGTCACGACTGAAGACCAGCTAATCAGATGAAGAGACATGGCGTCACGACATCATATGATGCGTAGTATTCCAAGCAACGACGGCATGACGTCACAATCTTCTGCATTTCACTTCTTATAACAACGTATCATTTAAAATTTTATTTGACCCAGCATGGTTTCAGACGGAAACGTTCTTGCGTGACTAACTTACTCGAATTCTACAACACAGTTATCTCCAATTATGACAAAAGAAACAATATAGATTTAATATATCTAGACTTTGCAAAAGCTTTTGATACCGTCCCACACGAGAGACTACTTACTAAATTAGCTTCACACGGAATAAGTGGTAGCCTATTAAGTTGGACTAGTAATTGGTTGAATGGTCGAAAACAGAGAGTTGTTTTAAATGGTCGAAAACAGAGATGGAAAATTTTTACAAGTGGAGTTCCTCAGGGTTCCGTTCTTGGGCCACTTCTATTCATAGTATATATAAATGATATAGACCACGGACTAAAATCTACTGTTTCCAAATTTGCTGATGATACAAAAATGTGCGGAATGGCAAATGATCACTTAAACCAATTAGATATTCAAGAAGATTTAGATAAATTACAGCAATGGTCTGAAAAGTGGCTAATGAAATTTAACACAAGCAAATGCAAGGTTATGCACATAGGTAAAAATAACAGTAAGTACGATTACAAGTTATTTGGAAATTCGTTAACAAAAGTGGATAGTGAAAAGGATCTCGGCGTAATTATCAGTAACGATCTCAAATCATCTAAGCAGTGTATTTCAGCCTCTGAGAAAGCAAATAAGATTCTAGGACTGATTGCGCGATCTTTTGATTTCAAAAGTCCATCTCTCATTAACAAGCTATATAAATCGTTAGTTCGTCCACATTTGGAATATGCTGTTTCCGTATGGTCACCGAATCTCATTAAAGATATTGACAGATTGGAAAAAGTACAACGGCTAGCCGCAAAAACTGATTCCAAATATCAAAAATAAACCATACGAAAATCGACTAAAACACATGAACGTTTTTTTCCCTAATAAAAAGTAGACTCAGAGGTGACTTGATACAGGTTTTTAAGATTCTAAAGGGAATTGACAACATCAAAAGTGACCAAATTTTCACATTGAATGAGAATCAGACAAGAAACAATGGTCTCAAACTGTCCGGAAATAGATTCAATTTGGAAGTAGGTAGAAACAACTTTGCCAACCGTGTAGTTAATGAATGGAATAAACTTCCTGCACAGGTAGTGCAATGTAGTTCAGTTCGAAGCTTTAAGAATCATTTAGATAAACACCTAAGCAAGATGCTGTAATGATTATAATTTATTTTATATTATTTGTTTTTGTTTTGTTATCATTTGTCTGTTTGATTTTCATTTATTATTAGTTATATGTCAATTCATTATTATTTACTATTTACCTGTTTGTTTATTATTTAACTATACCTATGCATTTATTTATGTATTTTATTTGTTATTTACATTATTATAGTTTTTATTTATTATTTTACTATTATTATAATTTTTTCCGCATCCGACCTAGATATGGACCAAAAGGTCTGCTGTCGGCATGCTCCGCCTTTGCAATCCTTTGTAATCCTTTGCATACATATTGTATATATATCTATTTATATATACTTATAAGATTTTCATATTCAGTATTTAAAAGTATTGCCAACTCCTGAGTTGGCATCTATGAGGCAAAATGAGTATATTATGATATTACGAACCCTATAAATCATATGATGCGTAGTGTTCCAAGCAACGACGACATGACGTCACAATCTTCTGCATTTCACTTCTTATAAGTAATCAAGTCACTGCCTTCGTCTACTGAATATAACATTGTCTTAATAAAGATTTTATTTACCATATTATTAACAATGTATAATTTAACATTTCATTTGACCCAACGGGTCACGGGTGGTCTAATATTATATATATATATATATATATATATATATATATATATATATATATATATATATATATGTATATATATGTATATATATGTATATATATATATATATATATATATATATATATATATATATACACATGCAGAGCTCGGTACATATCTGGTCAGAAGAACGGGTCAGTTATTATGAATGATGGCGAAAAGACCGTAGACTAGTTAGTTTGTGATGCCGTATATATAACACTGGGCAACAAAAAAGAATTGCCTGGTGTTTGAGATATTTTAGCAAATTTTTATGTGGTTTTGCCTGCTAAATTCAAGAATGAATTCAGTTTTTCCCTATCAGGTCTAGTTTTTTTTACTCTTCTTATTTCCATTTTAGTTACGTTGGATGATAAAAATCCTCATAAAATCTTTTCGAACAGTATACGACAATTAATATTTGGTGGCTTTTGGAATTAAACAAGACTGTTTCCTTAACAAAGTACTTTATTCATACATGAGCAAAACATAGGAAGAAATAGCGAGGCCATTATACAGAAAAGAGCACAAATATAAAGATAAAACAAAAGCTTTATGGCAGAAAATTCAAGGAATAAATTTACGTTTCTTTGTGCGCCGTGAATGTTAAGCCGCAGGTGAATCTCGTTTTAAACACCAGCAGTAGTCTGCCATCATCACAGAGTCCCAACGTCCTTGGTACCGAGTTTCCATCTCCTTGATGTCCTGATGAAATCGTTCGCCTTGTTCATCGCTAACATCTCCGAGATTTTCAGGAAAACGATCAAGGTGACTGAAAAGAAAATGCATTTTGATGCTCATATTTGCACCAATTTCACCAAAAGTTGATATTAAGTTGGCAACAAGATCCTTATAGTTGTCACTTTTGTGGTTCCCAAGGAAATTTTGCACTACTTCAACAAATGCGCGCCATGCTGATGCTTCAGGTTCACTCATCGTTTTCATGAAGTTTGTGTCCTTCAGGAGCTTACGGATTTGTGGTCCATCAAAAATCCCTGCTCTACATGGAACCATATTTGTTCGAGGCGGCCAGTCTTTCTTAATATAGTGGTTTACTCGGTCTCTGCTGTCCCACATGCAAAGAAAGCATGGGTATTTGGTATAACCAGATTGCTGTCCCATGAGAAAATTTACCTTCTCCAAGTCAACACAGATGACCCATTTATGATCATGGTACCGTATCTTCTTTAAAACTAACTTAATTTCTTCATATTTTTCCGTAAGAGTTGTTGTGTGGGCAAGTGGGACAGAGCCATACAAGTTCCCGTTGTGCAACAATACACTTTTTAAACTACGCTTAGAGCTGTCTATGAAAAGACGCCATTCATCTGGTTTATATTCCTCAATACCAAGTTTTTAAGAAGCCCGCTAATATCTCTGCAATAAACCAACTCTCCCTCTTTTATAAAGAAAGAAAGGAACTCTCCATGCCGACTCCGATAAAAGGTTATACGGACACCATTCTCTAGAAGATTCTTTTCTTTCAGTCGGGAAGCCAACAGTTCTGCTGAGTTTTTTGGGAGGTTTAAGTCACGAACTAGATCATTCAGCTCCTCCTGGGAGAAAAGCTGAGGTAAAGTCGTACCTGAAAAGTCTTCGTCTCCAGTGTCATCTTCAGGTGATGAGATTTCTTCAGTTGAGGGCAAAGTTATCTGAGGCAAGACACTGAAGACAGGAATAGGAAGCTCTTCACTGTGTGGAACCGGTCTGATAGCTGAGGCAAGATTAGGATAGACAAGCGTTTGTCGGTTTTTCCTGTTAATACCCTTCAAATTTAGGGCACAAAAGTAGCAGTCGTCTAGGTGATTTTTGGGCTCCCGCCACACCATTGGTACAGCGAATCTCATACTTTTCCTTGTCCCTTTAGTCAACTGTCGCATATGCTCTGTACATTGTTTGCAAATACTATGCGGTGCCCAGTATTTATCTTGGTCTCCCAGCTTGACCCCAAAATATGCCATATAAGCTCTTTCAACAAAGTCCGTGATGTTTTTCCGATTTTCAGGCAAAGTGTATTCTCCACAAACGTGACAAAACACATTTGGAGAATTTACGCAAAACCTTCTGGAAGACATCTTGCTCATTTTCTGTTGCTGAATTCACCACATCTCAAAAAATCTGGAAAAATAGAAAATTAGAATTAGATATAGTAAAGAAAATTAGAGTGGACGTACGCACATTGTGATTATACGATTGGTCAAAATGAAGGTTATTTTTGGATTCAGGAGACCAATTTCCTATAGGAATGACTTTTATTTCCTGAACACCAAAAACCTTGTAGACCAGCGTAATTAACTTGAAAATATAAAAAGTACTCTTATTTGATAATTGTTTAAAGTTTACCATAAAGATATAGACAATAAGGCCGTAGTTCATGACAAAAAAAAAAAATCATTAGTATGGCAAGTGTAGTCATATATAAATACATAAAGGAATAGACAGATAAATAAAACAAATTCTAATAAATAAATAAATAGAAAAAAATAATTAATAAATATATCAATATATAAATCAATAAACACAGATCGGTACATATTTTGTATGAAAAACGAGATTGTGTTTGTGAATCGTGGCAACAAAGAGCCGTAGAATAACCTCAGTAGTTAAGGAGTGGTAATTGAAATTATCTTGAAAATATATACAGTGCTTTTGTTTGATACAAATCTCAGGCTTACAATCGAAAGATACATGCATATTTTTAACAATATCGGCCTATAAGTAGGTTAAAAAAATGGCCGTGAAGCCTTAGACAATGAAAAGACTGAAAGGATCTTTCTTCATCAGAAAATGCCACTCATGATTTCCAATCCTTCCTAGCTCTCTCCATAGACCTTTCTTTCTTGTGCCTCTGTTCAGCCTTCGTTGTTCCTCTCAACAAATAGACTTTAATCTGTGATCATTAATTTGTTATTATTTTCAGTTCTCGGCGTGTCTTCTCCCTATACCTATCAATCTTTTTTTTTTCTTAATTGTTTTTTTTTTCTGTCTTCAGCATATTCCCGATGCATTTGTATAATTTGTTATCATTTACTTGTTATTCTGAGTGTGAATAATTCTGATTCCTGTTGATAATTATTTCACTGAATAAATTCTTCTAGCATTGGGCGGAATTAAATCAATAGAATGAACCATCTTCACGATGAGCAGGAACTGGTTTGCCAAGACTGGTTAACGAATGAAATAGACTTAAAGCTTAAGTAGTGAGTGTTGACACAATTGTTTGTTTTAAAAGAAGATAATTTTATGAATAGAGATGAAAGGTGGTAAGGGATCTGGAACTGCCTAGTGTAGGCCGTATGGTTTCTCACAGTCTTCCCCATTTTTTTTTCTTATGTTCTTAAGACGATTTTCACATCTTCCTTATAAGTTGGTTTCATTAATCGAACATTGGCTAATGCTAGGCTCTTTCATTCAGTTACGCTTTTCCCTTATTAGCAACAATTTATTTTTGTCTGGAAAACCCGTTATCGAATTAGTTAAAGAATACAACGCCTTCTCTATAATCTACATTGATAAACACTACTATCCGAAAATGATGGTATGTCAAGAAGCAAGAGACGAGGGTGCAGAATAATTTAACATGACGATTAAAATCAATTGGATATTTTAGGGACAGAGTAATTCTGCATAGGGGGAAAAATAGTACTCTATTTTCACTTCGCCACGTTTTCTCAAGCGATCAGTATCGATTACCAACTAATAGACAGTTTCAATCTAGCTTTATTCGTTTATTTCCAGCATGCTTATACACACACACACACACACACACACACACACACACACACACACACACACACACACACACACACACACACACATATATATAAGTATATATATATATATATATATATATATATATATATATATATATATATATATAAAAATATGTGTGTGTGTGTGTGTGTGTGTGTGTGTGTGTGTGTGTGTGTGTGTGTGTGTGTGTATGTGTGTGTGGGTGTGTGTGTGTGTGTGTGTGTGTGTGTGTGTTTGTGTGTGTGTGTGTACATGTATATACATATACTAATATATATATATGTGTATTCATACATACATGTATAAATATATATAAATATACATATATATATATATAAATATATATATATATATATATAAATATATATATATATATATATATATATATGTATATATATATATATAGTTACAGAACCTTATAGAATACCAAATGTTCCACCGGCCTTGTGAAGCTCAGGGGATCATAACATCAAGAAAATATATTTAACTACTATTCCGTAATAGAAAACCTTAGACAATGAAGAAGGCGGATCAAGTTCGCCAACCCGCTGTGAAGACACGGGGAAAAAGAAAAATATTTAACTTAACTTTAAGGAAATATAGTTAAATAAATCTAGAAATCATATGAAAATTAATACAAGGTGAATGTGATATGAATACAACTGTACCACACAAGACACATGAGTACAGTTAAACAGAAACATGACAACACGTGACAATACGCATCTGACCTCTGATTAACATGAATTACGAAAATATTCAAGCTCGAAAATTTTAACCTGATTGAACGTACGTAAGACAGGCTTATAGTTTACTAAGCAGTTCTAAAAACTTTAAGCTAATCCTAAGACCCAATACTACATAAAAGGGGCACTACAAAACTAAGTACTAATTAATTTGGCTCACTGCTACGAGATTAAGGGAGAGGGTATTAACCTCATTACAGACTTTTTAAAATTTGACAGGTTAGGCCCTGGGCAGGTGCCCGAAAGCAAACTCACAGTTCATTGGTTAGTACAAGAGACTCGTTCCTCCTCGCTTAACGAGGTTATACACTCGTAGCTCATTGGATAATACACAGAGCAGGTTTTCACCTAGCATGACGAGCGTACATTATTACACGGTCTTCTTTCCTATTGGATCTGGTCCTTGGTCTGCTTATGCGGGAAATACAAAGAAATATTCCTACGTCACCACCTATGACGTAACTAGACTTATGTAACAGAGGCATATGTGCAATAGGCACTTGAAACACAAATCCAATATCTTTTATAAATAACGACAATAATTTACAGTAACAAATAAGTATGATACAATACAGGTTCATATAAAGAAAATAATAACTTACGGTGACATAGGATATGACCATAATCAATCAGGGTAGTGGCAAACGATTAACTTTTGCATAAAACTCACAAAAATGCCTTTTTTGTCAAATTGTGAAAAAATTCCCGCACCTAAGGAGATTTTGTATTAGGCTAAAGTATCAAAGCATTTATTTGAAAATGAATATAAAGTACAATAAACTTTTAAAAAAATAAATAAATTTGTGAGTTACTGTTTATGAACTTACTGTTGAGTATGGTCAGTTTTGCAAGTGCTCTTCCATCAGCTTCACAGCTCGCTCGGCCACCATACTTGAGCGAGGTACATCAAGCACTGATCGTTCTGTTATCCAGTGAGTGGAAAAACATTTTAAAGCCTTAGGACACTTCAATTTAGAGATAGCAGCATGCAGCTCATTATAAATGTCATTTAAATAGTGTTGATTTGAGAAGAAGTCACTAGTAGTTTTCAGCTGATCTCTCCATTTCGGAAGGAGAAAAAAAGCAAGCAATTCGAAGGTTGACCGTGAATTCCACTTGACACTATGAAGGGAGGTCAGTATCCGTCATTTTATATGAGGCCATTTTTCTTCTATGTGGTAGTAATTATAGGCTTCACAGAGTTCAAAAAGTAACCTGAAGTCATCTCTCTATCCAGGGTTTTCTCGTGTTGGCATTATTTCTATACCAGAATAGCTTTTTTTTGTAAGTTCTCATAGCCTGCCAAACATCTTCAATGAAATAACAGTTGATACTAGGTGACCGTGATTTTGTTGAGATAAGGGAATTCACCACGTACCGCAGAACCAAATCGAGAATATGATGCTGGCATCTATTAAACTGAGGCTCTTGTAGTCCCTTTTGTCCGAACTGTCTGTGAAGTCTAACAACAACGCCACTTTGGTGGCCTGTATTGACTGCTTTGGTGTCGGAAATAATCACTTTGACACTTCTCCTTGCATTGTATTCATCTAGCAGGGCTTGCAGTGAGATAAAGATGTCCTCAGCTGATCAGCTTTCACAAGCCAAAATTCCTAGGTGAAGAGTTCTTGCAGAATTCTTTATACAGACCACTTGATATTCTTTATTGTCAATTCTCTTTCCATCAAAAAGCAAGCGAAATTCCTGTTCATCAATAATTTCTTCCATCTGGTTATTGAATCTGCATCCTTGATCACTTGACGCCAAATCCCCGTTTGTGGTGGTGTGAGGACATCTATTCCTTCTTCAGCCAACTTTTAAAGAATATTCTATGCTTTTCTTGTAGACAAGGACACTTTTGAAACTAGTTTGGCAGCAGACTTTGTTGCGTGATACTTTCGTTTCATGAAAGGAAACTCTTCTGCGACATCAGAACCAGTGCTGTTATTTTCTTTTTCACTACTACTACTCATCTTTTACACTTGAATTGTTGACGGTTCTGGTGAATCTTTTGGCCGTTTCGAAGGATGGATCGTTGACACAGAAGCCACTTTCTCAGTCGTGTACCCCATTCGGCCTCCTGATTATATATATATATTTATATATATATATATATATATATACTATATATATATATATATATATATATATAATAAA
>NC_134777.1:65867430-65869930 GCF_046742065.1 Oratosquilla oratoria
ATATATATATATATATATATATATATATATATATACACACATACATATATATATATATGTGTGTATATATATATACTGTATATATACGTATATATATACATATACAGTATATATATATATATATATATATATATATATATATATATACATATATATATATATACATATATATATACTGTATATATACGTATATATATATATATATACATATACAGTATATATATATACATATATATATATATATATATATATATTATATATATACGTGTGTGTGTGTGTGTGTGTGTGTGTGTGTGTGTGTGTGTGTGTGTGTGTGTGTGTGTGTGTGTGTGTGTGTGTGTGTGTGTGTGTGTGTGTGTGTGTGCGTGTGTGCGTATGTGCGTGTGTGCGTGTGTGTGTGTATGTGGATATTAGTGCCAAACATCATTATGAACTAAGTGGTATTTTGTTCAATTTACGATTTCATTATATATGGAGCTAGACATCCAGTCCCAAACACATAAATACTCCTTGAGTACGATGAGTGTAAATACGAATGCGTAAACAAAGTTATACGAATGTAGACATTTATGCGAAGCGTAAAACCAAGCGTACTAAAGACATTCAGACTTGAAATCCTACTTCAATATACGCACGAAAATTGTTATAGATTTTACTATTCAAAAGAGAAGGAGATTAAATATGCATGTATATTAATACAGTCAAGAGATAGATATGCCTAGTTTTTGCAACCGGGACTTATTGATAATTGGGGATTTCAATTCCACTGATATTGATTGGATGACCCTACAACATGGCCATATAGGTAGTCGCTTGATAGATTTTCTCGGTGGCAATTACTTAGTTCAACATGTAAAAGAACCCACAAGACATCAAAACTTACTCGATCTAAAACTTACTTAAAACTTACTCGATCTAAAAAAGCGTAGACTCAGAGGTAACTTGATACAGGTCTTTAAGATTTTAAAGGGAATTGACAACATCAAAAGTGACAAAATTTTCACATTGAATGAGAATCAGACAAGAAACAATGGTCTCAAACTGTCCGGAAATAGATTCAATTTGGAAGTGGGTAGAAACAACTTTGCCAACCGTGTAGTTAATGAATGATCACTAGCCGTGAAAGCATGATAACTGATGTAGAGGTCGGTGAAACTATTGCAAATAGAGATCACAAATTAGATTCAAGCTACTAATCTTTTTTAGAATAGATACTTGTGTTTCTAAAATACCCGATTTCAGTAAAGCTCAGTTCATAGGACTACGTCAGAGGCTTCAGTTCACAGACTGGGAGGCAAAATTAAGCGAAAGACCTGTAGATCAGATGTGGGAAATATATCAAAATACGCTTACTAAGATGATTCATACTTACATCCCATTTCAGGATAGATTGGAAAAAGTATAACGGCGAGCTACAAAGCTGATTCCAAATATAAAAAATAAATTCTACGAAAATCAACTAAAACATATGAATGTGTTTTCCCTAAAAAAGCGTAAACTCAGAGGTGACTTAATACAGGTCTTTAAGATTCTAAAGAGCATTGATAACATCAAAAGTAAAAAAAAAAAATCCACACTTAATGCGAATCAGACAAGAAACAATGGTCTCAAACTGTCAGGGAATAGGTTTAATTTGGAAGTGGGTAGAAACAACTTCGCCAACCGTGTAGTTAATGAATGGAATAAGCAGAGGCAGTGCAATATAGTTCAGTTCGAAGTTTTAAGAATCATTTAGATAAGCACCTAAGCAAGATGCTGTAATGACGGTCATTTATTTTATATTATTTATTTGTTTAGTTATCATTTATCTATTTGTTTATTATTATTTATTTGATTCTCATTAATTATTAGTTATATGTCAATCTATTATCATTTACTATTTATCTGTTTGTTTATTATTTAACTATACCTATGCATTTATTTTATTTATTATTTACATTACTATATTTTTGTTTATTCTATTTATTTATTTATCTATCATTATTATATTTTTTCACATCCGACCTTGATATGGACCAAAAGACCTCTTGTCAGTATGCGCCGCCTTTGTAATCCTTTGTACATATAATGAATATATATATATATATATATATACGTGTGTGTGTATGTGATTCACAATGGTCTTGGATCACGTGTTGGACTCGTGATCGATAGCTATTTCCCTCCCAGAAGAGAGCTAATAGCTCATATATGACCGAACTATGGGTAATGTTGTGTCCTTACACGCACACACCTACACTTAACTTCCCGCCCACGAGTTGGAGTAACGACTCGCAGCGTAGCGATACTGAAGGTATTTCAGCCCTGGGCGAGATTCGAAGCCGGACCGCCGTAATGACAGCCTGGATCTCTACCAACCGCGCCAACGAGTCGTGTGTGTGTGTGTGTGTGTGTGTGTGTGTGTGTGTGTGTGTGTGTGTGTGTGTGTGTGTGTGTGTGTGTGTGTGTGTGTGTGTGTGTGTGAGTGAGTGTGAGTGCGCGTATGACTGTGTGTGTGTGT
>NC_134777.1:65887430-65892430 GCF_046742065.1 Oratosquilla oratoria
TGTTCATGTTGGCAAAATTCTAGCTTGAGTCTTTAAAGTAAATATTCCGTGAAAAGTAAGTTTCTGCTACGATTGAATTGACGCAGACATTTTGAGTGAAAACTCTTTTGCATTGTGACTTCACAGTAATGAAAGGAGACTCTTCTCCATCAGCCGCTTTAAAACCGATGCCGATGGCTCAGGACTAGTGTTTGAATAACACTCATCTCTTCTGTTAATCTATTTCGAACTCTGTGACACTTTTGGCATATCAAAGAGGTATTTACATATATCAAATGAGAAACTTTTGTCGTGTAATCTATACATATAAGGTGGACAAATGGAATTCTTCTTGATTTTTTTTTTTTTTTTATAAAGTCATCTTCACTTTCTCCATTGTCTTTCAATTTATCTTCATCTATGTGCGACCATCTCCCTCTAATCGTTGTTGTCTTCAGTTGAACATCTTGGTTTTCTCTCTATTCTTCCCGTTTCAGTTTCATATTTCCTCCTTCTCCTTCTCCTTTTCTTTACTTATTCCAGTTCATAATCTTTTCTTCTTTGTTTTCCTTTTTCTCGTTGTTTGTGAATATCTTCTTCCTCCTCCCTTCTGCTTATTCCAACTTATCTTTTTCTTTTCTAATTTTTCCTCTTCCTCTATTTCCCTGTTGTTCATAAACATCCTCCTCCTTCTCCATCTTTTCATCTTCATCCTTAATCCTCTTTACTTTCTCCTCCTCATTCAACTTCCACATTTCATCTTCTTTTTATTCTCCTTTTCATTCTGACCCAGCTTTCTCTTCCACCTCCTTCCACACTTGCATTTCCCCCTCATTTCTTCCTCTTCTTGTTTGTTTTCTTTGTTTTCTTCCCCCTCCTACAAATCTACCTCCGTTTTCTTCTTCCCTTCCTCCTCCGCCTCAAATCCCTTTACTTCTATTTAACTCTTGTTCCTCTCATATTTCTTCCTATCGTCCTCCTCTTCCTTTTCCATTTTTTACTCTCTATTCTACTATTTTTTTCACCACTTTTTCTCCTTTTCTTTCTCCTTCTCCTCTTCCTCTTTCTTCTCCTCTTCCTCTTTCTCTATCCTCCTCTCCTCCCTTTTCTTACCTGTGCCCCTCTTCTTCGTCGTTCACTTCTATTCCTCATCCTCTTCATTCTCAACTTTAGTCTCCTTCTTTATTTTCCTTCTCAACTCAAGTTGTCTTCTCTTTTTTCTTCTCCTTCTTGTTCTTATCCACTTTCTCCTTTCCCTTCTCTTCCTGTTCCTGTTTTTATCATTCTGCCTTCTCTTTCTCCTCTTCTTCTCTTGCTCTCTTTTTCTTTGTTCTCTTGATCGTCCTCCTCTTTTTCCTTCTCCCTGCTACTCTACTAGGCATGGACCTCCAGTTAGTCCTTCTTGTCCAACACAAACTGCATCTCTTCCTTCTCCTACTCCTCATCTTCCTCCTCTCGCTTCCTCTTCCTGTTCTTCTCTTTCTACTCCCCTACTTAGTCCTTTACCCTGACCTCATTTTCCTCTTCCTTGCCTTCCTCCTCTTCCTCCTCATACCCTCCTCCTCTTCCTCCCTCTTTTTCTCTTCCTTTTCTTTATTCTCAGTCAAGAAGTCTTACCAGGTTTCTTTCTAATCCTAAAAAAAGATTCTTTGCATATTTCACCAAAGTTACCCTATTTCCATTGTATGTCATTTTCTCTCTCTCTCTCTTTTTCTCTCTTCCTTTGTAATTTTTCACGATTCTTTATTTTTTCACTCTGTCTTCTGTTTTCATCCATTTATTCCAAGCTTTTCTTAAGCTTCTTTCACCAATTCCATTACTCATTTTTCTGCTTCGCTTTATATTGTCACTTTTCGTCTTCTTCCATTTCATTCTACTTATATTCACTAAGTATTCCTTCCTGCTCTTCCTTGTCAGGCTTCTCCTTTCAATCCTCATCAACTTTCTTCTATATTTAATGAATTCATTTTATGATTCCTTCTCTTCTTTCTATTATTTTTCTTTATAAGTCTCTTTCTGTTTCTATTTCCAACAATATCTTACTTTTATACTCCTATTATTTCCTATTACTTTTCAACTTCAAGCTCCTTCTCTCTCCTTCTTCTTTCTTTCTTTTCCTCCTCTTCATCTTCATATCCCCTCAAGATCCACTTTCTCCCCATTCTATTTCTCCTCCTCTCCTTTTACTTTTTTCTTTACTTTTCTTTTCCATTTCCTCCTCTCACGTTCATCTTTTACCTCACTTTCCTTTTCCTCCTCCTCCTCTTTATCTTTCTATTCCTCCTCTCCTACTCTTTATTATCCTTGTTTTTTTTGTCACCTTTCTTCTTCCTCCTCCTCTGCTACTCCTCTTTCTTCTCATTTTTCCTTTTCCTCCTCCTCCTCTTTATCTTTCTATTCCTCCTCTCTTGCTCTTCATTCTCCTCGTTTTTCTTTTGCCCCATTTCCTCCTCTTCCTTCTTCTCCTTCAACTCCAACTTTCCTTGCTCTCTCTTTCTCCAAGGCTTCCCTCGTTTCCCCCACTCACTCCTACCCCCTTCCACCTCCTCCTCTTATCAAAATTCGTTCGCGATTCTCCCCTTTCATCTATTTCCCTTCATCCCTCCATGCACCTCTCATCTAGAGACCCAATGTTCCTAACTTCCCTCCCTCTCCCTCGTTCTTTTGTTTCATTTTACTTTGTTTTATTTTTGTTTGTTTTGTTTTATTTCAGTAATTATACATTATTTTATTTCATTTCATATTATATATATATATATATATATGTATACATATATATATATATATGTATACATATATATGTATATATATATGTATATATGTATATATACATATATATATATATATGTATACATATATAAATATATATATGTATATATATATATATGTATATATATATATCACAATAAACACTACAGTCGGACCAAAGAAAGAGTTGAATAAACGAAACTATATATTTCGATTGTTAATTTCAATCCTCTTCAATAGTTTTGTTTACTCAACTCTTTCTTTCCCCCGACTGTGGTGTGAGTTGTGATTTACACATGTGTTACATTTTTCACCAGAGATATATATATATATATATATATATATATATATATATATATATATATGTATATGTATATATATATATATACATATATATATATATATATATATATATATATTATCTATTCATTTGTTTTGATTATATCTTATATAATTTTAAAATAGCCCAGTGTGATAATCCCTTCAGGAAACTGTAATTTGCTTTCTGGACTTTTATGTTCGAAATCATCTCCCAGCCGAAGAAACTCGCCCAACGTTGACCTAGACTATGTACATAAGGGCAGGGATTGTTAAGAAAAGATAATCTCCCTTAGGGGCCAATTTGGGGACTTCAGGAGGGGTTTAGGGTAAGGTAAAACCTCCAGATATTTAGACTCCAGTTGTTATAATATTGATCTTTTTAATAAACCACAGTCATATAGATTATAGTCTGAATAATCTTTACGTATCACAATTTTTGAGGTATCACAGAGTATATCATCAATAACGATAAATATTTCCTCTTTTGAGCGGTGAAAGGATTGCTGTAAAGTAAGAAGAACCACGGGCTTAAAGAGTTACTTGAGAATATTCTGTCTCGTTTACTTCGACATGGCTTCCAGCTGGATGAAATCTTTGTTGCTGGACAAAGAAAACCTGCAGAGGATTCTCAGCGTTGAAGGAGATGTTTGACTTCAGTGATCTTCTCCACTTCTTTTGCCTTGCGAATATCATTCTTTCCCTTGCGTCCTATTCTGCCTACAAGCCCTCTCCTGAAGCCCCACGTTATCCAAAACCTCCTCAAACTCTGCCCTCTAACCTCAAAGATTCACCTTCTTCCGAGGCTCGCCCCCCCCCACCTTAAGAACATAAAAGAACACAAGAACAAAAGAATGGAATAGACTGCAAGAGACCATAAGGCCTTAATTAGGCAGTTCCATATCCCATACCACTTATCGTCTCTATCCATAAAGTTATGTAATCTTAAAACAGTAAATTGGTTCAGCGTTTGCTATGTTGTTACTAAAACTATTCCATTCCTTAGTCACTGTTGGTAAACCAGTTTTTGCCTATTTTCTTCTTCAACTTTAGCTTAACTTCCTCTTAATCCCCAACTTTCTAAGCCCTCCATTTCATCCCTTACATTTTTCTTCTATTCCTCCCTCAAACTCTACCTTCTACTAAAACTCCTTTCCCTTCAGTCCACCTTTTTCCTAGATTTTCCATTCAGGCCGCACCTACTCTCAATGTCCCTTCCCTAAGTTCATTACCCATCCATCCAGATCCTTTTTATCTCAAGTACATCTTCTTCCAAGGCTTCTCCCTCTCTTAGCCCCACCTTCTCCCAAGGGCCCTGACTCCAAGCCCCACCTCAACCTGTCTGGGCTACTTCTCCTCAACATTTAAGCCCTTTTGCTCCTAAGCATCCAACTTTTGCAGCTCAAACCTAACCTTGCCCAGCCCTGTTCAACTTGTAAGATTTGCAAACTTCTTACTGTCCCATCTTGCAAAGCTTCACTTAACTACCAAGGCAAACGATGCACAAAACATGAGGACTGGCAGTGACGCCTTTCGATGGCCCTTAGTGCTTAATCCCATTTTTTCGAGACACTTACCTCCCCGTCCAACCCTCCCTCAATCCCAAGAAAGCCTCACCAACACTCCAATCTTCCTCCCTCACCTCTTACGCCGCGAGAGACCAGGTGCCCAAACCGAAGGATTTCTTCCTTAACTACTCTGCGTCCACAGGTTTCCATTTCCCTCCCGAAAGAGGAACAATTTTTCGTCTATGAGGCTGGGGCACACCCCAGGTGGGCAACTTTCCCTCTTCTGCTTTCTTTGTGTAGGTTTTCGTTTTTCTCACGTCTCCCCTTTGCATTTATATGCCTTTTCGTCTCTTCCCTTCTTCTCGTTTTCACTTTTTTTTTCTACGTCTTCATCCCATTCTCTATGAGGGTCTTTTATCTCTTTTCTGAAGTTTATCATGTGTGAGA
>NC_134777.1:65894930-65902430 GCF_046742065.1 Oratosquilla oratoria
ACCATCCTTGTCTAGAGCTTTGGTGAAATGTTTAATCAAGCCGAGATTGATGTGCAACGGTGGGAAGAATATCTTGTCTCTGTCTCCTAGAGGATTGTTGATGACGTTCCTTGCTCTGCAAGACACCAATTCCTCACGCACAGGCCAGTCCTTCTTTGTGTAATGCTGAGCAGTGTCCTTACTATCCCACATGCACAGAAAGTATGGGTACTTGGTGAAGCCGGACTGTTGTCCCAACAAAATATTCACCATCTTCAAGTCAACACAAATAAGCCTCTCATGCAGGTCGTAAAAAAATTCTCCAGCACATACTTCACCACTTCATACTTCTCCTTCAGTATAATCGAGTGGGCAAGGGGTCCTACAGAAGCAAACTGTTTATCGCTGTGAAGCAGAACACATTTCACCGATCGCTTGCTGCTGTCAATAAACAGTCTCCAATATTTGGGTTCATACAGGGTGGGGCAGAGCAACTTGCTTATTTGGAAAGCCAATTAAAACGAAAGTAATGCAGATACATATTTAATTTTTTGAACAGCATCAAGTTCAACATTTTGAATTTTATGTTTTCTCGGTTTAAAAGATTATCTCAGCCAGATGGCATCCATTATTCTCAATACACTGCGTTAATCGAAATCGAAAGTTTCGTTCAACTCTGTCCAGCACATCGACGGGTATGTTGGCGACAGCTTGACGAATGTTGTTCTTCAGGTGAGCCAGGGTCCTAAGACGATTTTTGTAAACAAGTAATTTTAGATAGCCCCATAAAAAATAGTCGTAGGGTGCTAAATCTGGCAACTGCAGATCGCCCCTCAAGGAGATGAGGCGTCCTGGGAAGTGTCACCGCAAAAAAGACATTGACATACTCGCTGTGTGTGCCAGATTTAGCACCCTACGACTGTTTTTTATGGGGCTATCTAAAATAAAAAAATAAATAAAACGGGGAAACTCTTGATGTCTGTTGCGGCAAAAGGTGATGCGAGCATTGTCAGAGAGGAGGTTCTTTTCCTTCAATCTGGATGCCAATAGCTCGGCAGAGGACTTTGACAAGCTGAGATCGCAAACTAGATCATTTAGCTCCTTTTTGGAAAAAGGATGTGGAGCATCATCGTTAAGAACCACTTCTTCTTCATCTTCTGGAACACTGGAGGAATCTTCGTCACTGATGTCAGGAAGTTCTCCAAAGACAGGTACTGGAATTTCATCACAGTGAGCTACAGGACGACGTGCTGATTCAAGATCAGGATACTTGAGGCTGCTTCGGTTCTTTCTGTTGATCCCAGTCACATCAATAGCGCAGAAGTAGCAGTCAGTAACATGGTTTGTCGGCTCCCTCCAAACCATGGGAATTCCAAACTTCAGACAATTCTTCTTGCTTTTAGTCCACTAACGCAGATACTCGGTGCATGTGTGGCGCCCAAGCTTTATCCTGTTCACCAACTTTGATATCAAAATAAGAATGGTCGACACGCTTTATGAAACTTGCAACTTCATTCTTGTTAGGTACAATAGTGTATTCACCGAAGATGTAGCAGAATACGTCAGGCTTGATTTTGCAAGATCTTCTAGTCGAAGCCATTTCATTCACCTGTAATAAAAAATAATAATTACTCATAAGCTGGCACATGCAAAATCTTCAGAATTCGTTTATTACAAGAAATGTGAAAGAATTTTGCATCATATCACGTGAAAATACCAGTACATTTAAACAAAAAACGTAAAAAACAACAACGAATATGTAGCTTATTTCAGAAAGTTGGCCTGATTGAGCAAAATCAATGTTATTTTTGGATTCAGCATATCAAAATTATCCTAAATCAGCTAAGAAAAAAAAATAAAACAATACATCTGGTGTTGACTAGAGTTATATAGCACACACACACACACACACACACACACACACACACACACACACACACACACACACACACACACACACACACACACACACACACACACACACACACACACACACACACACACATATATATATATATATATATATATTTATATATATATATATGTATACATACATATATATATATATATATATATATATATATATATAGATAGATAGATAGATACTGTAAACAAATTATACAAATGTATATGTATATGTAGATGTACATATGTATATGCATATATATATATATATATATGTATATATATGTATATATATATAAATATATATATATATATATATATATATATATATATATATATTCTAGCCAATTTACTTGCGCGTTGGTGCAGGTAAATGATGATCATTTTAATTTTGATAGAATTTGTGGAGAAAGTTACACGTTTCTATATAACTCAATGGAAAAGTTAACACAAATAAAAGGTTGAGAAAGTAAGAAAAAAAAATCAATTTGAGGAGGGAGACGCCCTTTGGAAATTGAATTGAACCAACCTTGCATTATCTTTGAACTCAAGTTTATTTATTTGTTTATTTATTTATCTATTTATTTTTATTTATTTATTATTTATTTTTAAGGCTATCGACCCATAAGGGGGTCATTAATCCTGGTGTGAAGTTGTTCAGTGTTTACGTTTTTTTTTTGTTCTCTTCTTGTGTATGAACTCAAGTATATAATACAAAGGGGGGATAGATAGTTTAGTAAATGGAACAGAGTGGGGCAGACCCACTTGCATGGTTTCTTGCCGATTGGTTAGTAGGACGTATTGAGGTTGACCAGGGGGTGAGTTCGGATTATTTTTTATAGTAATATGCATGTTTTGTTTTTACCTTTATATAGGTTATTGAATTTCAAGGGGTATTAGTGGTTTATCCACTTACAAGGGGAGGGTTGGAGTTACTCTGTCGTTACATGCATATTGTTTTGATAACAAGTGCGATTTGTAACCGGCTCCTCTGGGAGTTTGTGATGTTATTTATTTCTTTTATTTATTTATTCATGTAGTTATTATAATTGCTCCTTTGGCGTTCTCCTTTTGATATTTTATTTGATGGTAGTTATTGATTTAATTATATTGCACGTATTATATTTTTATTGCATACATGTATATTCAGTGTATATTAACACACCTTCACTCATATAAATATATGCAAACAAACATAATTATATACATGATGATAATATGTACGACAATTACGATCCTAACTTAAGCTTTGATTTTAGTGCTTATCTTAGTATTACAAAATGCAAAGATGAATTGATTTGAAGCAAGATGTGTCGTACATGTCATCTGAGTGACGACACGTGTGTATCAACATGTTTCCTCACTATCTGAATATAGACATATCAAATATATATTATTAAGTTTTAAGTTTGATGTTATTATTTGGATGTGTGTGTGGAGTGGAATCAGCTGTAATATGGTGTGGGTGGATTGGGGTTTATTTTAGGAGAAATTCTTGGCCACTAGTGGTGGTCAGGTATGTTGCCTGTGTCTAAGTTGTTGCAATGTGTTATAAAGTTTTGATTGACGGTTGTAAGGTTGTTCCATGTTTTCTTTCCTAGTATGTGACATATTGTGTTAAGTGGTTCTTTCTTATCTTGTTTGTGTAGTTGTTCCATTGTAGTGTGGTAGGCATGTGTGTGTTTGTGTGCTTTTCTTATGATCTTGTTTTGTGTAGCTTGTAGTATTTTGTATGTGGTTTTGTTTAGTGTGGTGTTGAGTATTGGTGGGTATTCTAATTGTGGTCTTATTAGTGTCTTGTATAGTTTTAATTGGATTTTTGTGTTTAGATTTTTAAATCTTTTTAGTTTTTTATTTGTGCTGTTTGCTATCTGTATACGTGTGTTTATGTGTGGTCTTATGCCTTGTGTTCCTATGCAAGCTCCTAATATGGTTATTTGTTTTAAGAATGGTATACTATTTCCTATTGTGATTGGTGTTGGTTTGCGTGTGGAAATGGAGAGTACTTGGAATCTTGTTTTATTTGTGGTTATTTTCCATTTCTTTTCGTATGTGTCTATAGTTTGTATTTCTGTTTCTGTCTTTTTTGCTCAAATTTTTCTACTTGTTTTTGGGGTAGGCAATAATTTGTGTAAGGTCGTCTGCGTGCTGTATTTGGAAGCATTGTAGTGAGGGACTTGGTATGTCACTTGTGTAAAGGTTGAATAATGTCTGTGATATGATGCTTCTTTGTGGTACTCCACTGTGTAATTTGAATGTTGGTCCTGTATATGTATTTATTTTTATGTTTGATGTTCTGTTGGCTAAGTAGTTGCACATAAGTTTGTTTATGGGGTCTGGTAAGTGTAACTGTTGTATTTTGTATTTGAGTCCTTCGTGTCATACTTTGTCAAATGCTTTTGAGATATTTCTTGAAACTATTGTGCATCCTTGTTTTTGTTTTTGGCTGTTGGCGATGTGTTCATAAAGTGTTGCAGGTTTGAATATGTTTGGGAAGTATCCTAGGCTCAATGTTTCGTTTAGTGTTGTTGGTAAATAGTCTAACATGTTGTCTGGTAAGTGTTTTAGGATGATTTTGTTTATTCCTGATTGCCCTGGTGTTTTATTTTTCGTGTTTTTTTTATTATGGTTTTGCTGTCTTGTGTTGTTATTGGTTGTGTTATTGTGTTTTCTGGGTCTAGTCTGTTTAGATCAACTGTATCATGTGGGGTGAGTTCTTGTGAATGTTATTGTAGGTGAGCTAGTATTTTTTGATGAACTCAAGTATATTACCGCCCGTAAAAAAAGTAAAATAAAAATAACCAATATTTAAACATTTGGTAAAATTATACAATCCATTTACATTTACATGCTTTCTCCTTACAAAAGCTATCATAGTTTGTGGCAACATTAATTTCACAAATATAAATAATATTTATGAACACATACAATGATTTGTTTAACCATAGTAATTTTTCTCACAAAAATGCCAATCGTGTTAAGGGGAAAATATAGTTGTGGTGCGTTACGACACCATGCCCTTTAATCCTTATCCCTAGCCAAAATAATATTTTTTTGGAAATGAAATATAGTTATCCAAGTACCTGGAGTGATAGGGTATCAGAATATATATGATTATGGGGTTCTATCTCCAAAACCTTAGGAGTTCGTGAACAAACAACAGACAGACAGACAGAAGCAACTAGTTTGTTATAGTAGATATACTGTATATAAACAAATTATACACACACACACACACACTATATATATATATATATATATATATATATATATATATATATATATATACATAACATGTAAGATTATAGTAAAAAAAAAAAAAAAAAAAAAAACTAAATTTCGTCATGCTAATATTTGCCTCCAAAGGCATCTGTGACAACTCTAATGTTCCATCAGCCAGTAAAGCTTATACACTACTACTATCTCTCTGTACAGTATTATAGACAATCGAATTGAAAACGGTGGATACGCTCATAGTACATATTCATTAAGTGGTAATATACAAGTATTCTAATAATTTTGGATTCACGCGTTTATGAATATATGTGGTCCTAGCGAGACCGGAGAAGTGATGAAACTTTAACAGGTAGAAATATGTTGCTTCCTACATCGTTGCTTCTCTATCTTTAACTTTTGTCTTTCTAGGAAAATATGAAATTTTGGGAATAATGCTTTCTTGAGTGTGCTTCAGTTCAGCGAAAAGCATCAACAATCTCCGTCCTACAATATCGCCATTTTTTTTTATCTGTATATTTTCTATTCATGTCCTTATTAATTTTATTCATTATTCATTATATTCTATATTTTCTTTATTTCATTTTATCTCTTTAATTGTTTGTTTTTCTATTAGCAAAATGAGTAGTTTTCTTGATATCTTTTTATTTTCAAGTAACAAATGATCTACTTTGCTTATCTTGTCATCGTATACCTATATTTGTTTGCTAATATGAGTGCATACTGATCGCCTGATTGAATGATTGACTGGCTGTCTGGATTGATTGATCAATTGATTGACTGATTGACTGCTTACATAATTAATTATTAATTTAATTATTTATTTACTTATCTATAAATCTCTTTGTTCATTCATACATTTCTGTCTAGTTTCTATACATTTACATATTTCTTGATTATTTCCTTCATGCATCAATTCATTCATTTGCTTACTGTAATTTTCACTGCTCATAACTGGAAGCGTACTGGTCTCTCATTTCTTGTTTGTAGGTTCGAATACCGCACCTCTTTCCAATCCCCATTAGCCCGGCGTAGGCTCTTCATCACTTTCTATAATTTCTATTATAGTGAGACTACCCTCTTCCTCCTTTTTAATCCCATTTTATTCCCCATCGCTATGTTGTTAGTAATACCACATGTCCCACTTGTGAGGTACTGCTTAGATTTTGTATATTCGATATTGTAGGAACTTAATCTAAACCCCTACTGACCAGAGTTACGTGCATTCTTTTATGACTGAATATCAACCTCCTTTAAAAAAGAATGCATGGCACTCAAATTCTACTCTCCCTATGCTTTGTTATCTTCCTTGAATATCACACTATTAAGGAGGATAGAAGCTTTGGTTATAGCTAAAAAAGATCTCCTTGAAGATGTTAATATCTTACCGTGGCATGTCCCTCACCATCATTACCCCTAATACCATCACTATCACTAACAATACCATATCGCCATCATCTCTGTCATCACTACGTGCATCACAACCAATGCGAACGCATATTTAGAGTTCGTAAAAACAGGTATGGGAAGAATTGTGCCTTTCTCTTAAGAATAACACAAGTCAAATCCGGTCAAGTGGAGTGTTATAATACTAATAAAGGTCTATTCAAAACCCCAAGTTTCCCGACCTTCGTCTTCCCAATACTAATATAGCAATCACCGTCACTGTCAACATCAACATCACCACTGTAACCATCTCGTATCACCTTCACCGTCACTATAACATTCATCATCATCACATTCACCATCTCAGTCACCATCACCATCACCAACAACATCAATATCATCACCATCACCATCACCAATACCATCACCATTACCATCACCATCACCATCACCATCACCGGAAGGACTCACAATTCCGGTTCCTATTTACAAACTTACCAACTGACCCGAGGTCACTCGAACTAGTCTACCGATGTCATTGACCTATTATGAAACTTTTAACACCTTCTGTGCCAGGTGGCGCTTTTACATTTTGTTTGACTGCCACAAGACTATCCTACTCACCTTTGGAACACCCTTTGATAGCGAATGGGCTACAGTATAGTCGAGCCCTATTTACCTCCTTGTGTACCAGATGGCATTTACACGTTATTCCGGATGTTGGTTCTAGTAGCCTATTTCATGTACGTAAAAGGAACACGTATGTTTAAAAAGTTTAAATATTTTGTTTGTTTGTTTGTTTGTTTGTTTGTTTGTTTGTTTGGTTGGTTGGTTGGTTGGTTGGTTGGTTGGTTGGTTGGTTGGCTGGTTGGCTGTTTGGCTGGTTAGTAGTTTAGTTGGTTAGTTGGTTCATTGGTTAGTTGGCTGGTTGGAATGTTGGTTGGTCGATTGATTGGTTATTTGTTTATGTATTTATTTATTTATTTGTGCATCTAT
>NC_134777.1:65907430-65912430 GCF_046742065.1 Oratosquilla oratoria
GCGTGACAATAATTAAGTTGGGCCGCAGCTTACCAGACCGTGGCCCACAGACTGTGGCCTTCATCCCGCCCTCCACAGCGTATAAGGAACACGGCAGGGGGCCTCAGGGTCGGAGTTGCAACGGACTATCACACATCTTACTCTAGTATCGGGTGGTATCTTCATCGCCAGTTCATGTGGCGTTGCCCTCTTCCGCCGGGAAGAATGATTGAGACTACTTTGCTTCATCCGTTTGCACCGTCGCTGGCGATTTACTTTGCGAGTAGGAGGGTTTGAAATCAGAATTACCTTTTCCTTGATCCACTGCAGATTTAGCCTGGGGCCGCATGGCCACCAGTTACCGTGCGTAGCCACGAAGAGGCACTGCAGCAGTCTTAATAATTGAGAGGCTTTATACTAGCATGGGAAGACTTACGCATTCACCTTCTCTTTTCACATTGTACTATCCAGCGGTGGTACTGCAAGAAAGATGTTACAAACGGTCCATGCATCTTATATATAAGGACCATGTAGGGGATGCATCTTAATGGTAACTTACCATACAAGACGCTTCATATTACCCATGTGTATGCACACCTACTATATATATATATATATATATATATATATATATATATATATGTATATATATGCATATATACATACAAATACCAAGGGCTTTTTTCCCTTTACAAGGAAGGTAGGCAAAATCAAAGACATAAATCCACTCCCACCCATTTCATCCCAATATACTCCACCCCTATCCACCAGCCCTTTCTCTCTACTTTCTTGGCTCCTTCTGGATGACGGGGTATCACTGCATCTTGACCACTGCCTTAGGTCAGAACCAATGCAGCAGGACACAACACATCCATAACAAGACCGCTTCATTTAATAGGCGACCCCCACCCCCTCTCCGTCCACTCATTCAGAAAAAGAGAAGACATGAGGTAATCCCTTCGGGCTGCGACAGAATATCATTCACACATACTCCCTCACTTCCCATCTCCTACCCACTCCTTTCCATGCACCACAGCATCACCCATATACAACCATTCTCACCCCTATCTTCTCTCTTCTCCTTTTCTTCTTCAACAGACATCCTTCTCCTTCCCAACGCCCATTTTACCTCATCCATCCATCTCCTCCTTCGTCGCCCCCTTATGTTTACTCCATCCACCTCTGCCTTCCACACTTCTTTTACTAATCTTCCTTCACTCATTCTTTCCATGTGTCCAAACCATCCCAATACGCTTTCATCAACCCAATCTCCCAACTCCCTTTCCACTCCCGCTCTCCTCCTCACCTCGTTTCTCACTCTATCCAACCTAGTAACCCCTACCATATTTCTCAGGCATTCTATCTCAAACCCATTCAATATCTTCCCCTCTTATATTCCATGTTTCTGCCCCATACAGTGTTTTCGGCACAATCACCCCTTCATACAATATCCTCTTAGCATCCATTACCAAATGTCTATTTCTAATTATGTATTTTAACCACCCAAGGCATTTACTTGCTTTTCTCAATCTACGTTATACCTCCACTTCCTCTCCTCCCTTTCGCCCCACATTCGCATACAAGTATAAAAAGCTATCCACTTCCTCCAGTCTCTCTGCCTAATACTTACTTCCAGTTTGCTACCATGCTCTTCCCTAGTGCATCTCATCACCTTACTTTTACCCACATTTATCTTAAACATCCTTCTTTTGCACACCTTCCCAAACTTCGTCACTAACTTCCTTAATCCCTCCCCTGATCTTGCTACAAGTGCAGTGTCGTCAGCAAACAACAACTTGCTTATCTCCCATTTTTTTTTCTTTAACCATCTTCAATCCCCGGCCCATTATCCTTGCATTTACCTCTCGCACCACCCCATCCAAGTATAAATTGAACAGCCATTATGACGTGGCACATCCCTAGCGAATTCCCACCTTTACCTCAAAACATTCGCTCTCTCCATTTCTAATTCTAACACAGGCTCAATTATTCTCGTAAAACCTCTTCAACAATCTCCAATCCCCGACCCATTACCTTTGCATCTACCTCTCGCACCACATCCCTAGCAAATTTCCACCTTTATCTCAAACCACTCGCTCTCTCCATTTCTAATTCTAATACATATACTCTTTAACCATCTCCAACCCCCGGCCCATTACCCTTACATCTACCTCTCGCACCACCCCATCCATGTATATATTGAACAGTCATGGTGACATGACACATCCCTAACGTATTCCTACCTTTACCTCAAACCACTCGCTCTCTCCATTTCGAATTCTAACCCAGTCATAATTAGTCTCGTAAAAACTTTTGACTACTCTTAACATCTTTCCTCGTATCTCATATATCTACAATACCTCCCACAGTGTCTTCCTGTCTACCCTGTCATAAGCCTTTTCCAAATCTGTAAAAGCCCCCCCCCAAAAAAAAAGAAAAAAGAAATCATTACCTTTTCCTAAAGCTTTCTCACGCATCTGCCTTACCACAAAAATCTGATTCACTCAACCCCTACCTTTCTTTTTCTTACACAATGCCTCTGTATATCATTATTGAATACAATATTTATTTCTTAACTAATCTATTTCTCTGTGCTTTAATGGTGATCACTGGATGAGAATAATCACCTCTTCCTAGCCAGAATATATTCATCAAAGTCTGTAATTGCGTCCAAGAGTCTAAACTCAAACAGAAACTAATTGACCTTCCTCCGTAGTGTTTTTGTGTTTGTGAACCTTGACTTGATGCAGTCACTGACTTCAAACGTGATGAAAGCAAAATGATTGGTAAAATAATATATTTTTATTCCTATGGATAATTAAACTATTATGAAAATTTTATTATTAAATTTTCTTTCACTTCATTTCAATAGAAAAAAAGCTTTGCCATCGTCACATAACTAATTACTGCCGACGTTATTATCAAATTTATACCAAATTTGCACAAATATTCATTATCTTTTCCTTATTGCCCTATCACTCTTAACTACCACTGTCCTTATTACTAAGACCACCAGTATCACTTCCAATAACACCACATCCAATCACCATAAACTTGATTACCAGTGTCACCATCACCTCATAAACATCACCATCATCATAATCATCACAATCACCATCATCTCCATTATCACTATCAACACCATCATCACCATCACCATCACAGCCATCACCACTATGGTCAATAGCACCAAGATCAATAGCAGCAACAAAAGGAAACATAAATCTAAGGACTAGCTTTTCTTAAATAACACAAATAAAAACGAGAAGCAAAAGCCCTAGACAGGAGCTCGTAATGAAATTACGAATAAATGACAAAAAATGACTTGAGGTGGGGGGATGGCCCGTCTTCCTTAACGTCAGTGTTGGAGGGCCAGCGTTAACAACATCAGATATCGAGAGAGATTGGGGAAGCAGGAGGAAGAGAAGGCGTGATCACCTGTGCGCGACGGTACAGGAGAGGAGCCAAAGGGACGTGGGGAAAGGGATGGGGATGGAGGGAGAAGGGTGAAAGGGAATGGGAGGAGGAAGAGGATGAGGGGTTGGAGGATGGGGAGGGGAGGGGTGGAGACTGCAAAGAGAGGAAAAGAAGGGGGATAGGAGAGAAAAGGAGGAGAAGAAGAGAAGGCGAGTGAAAGCCGGAGGAGATGCAGAGGGTAAAATAAAGGAGAAGAAAGGGAGACGGAGGGGGAAAAGGAGTGGGGAAGGAAAGGGGAGGAAAATATTGGAGACAAGGAAGGGAGTTTGGTAATAAAGTAAAGGAGGCAAAAGTGAAGGGAGATAGAAGAGAAACAGAGATGAGAAAATTTGAGTTGGGGGGATGATAAACATGATGAAGAAAAGGGAAGAAGAAAAGAGAGAAATGAAGAGGAAGGGAAGGGGAGAGAAATGAAGAGAGAGGAGATTAAAGAGAAGTACATTGGGGGGAGAAAGGAAGGGAACGTAGTCTGAAGAGGAGTTGATTTGAGAGGGGATTCTGAAAGAAGCAAGGAGAAGAAAAGTAAAGGATGAAGAGGAGGAGGAGGAGGTGAAATAGTAAGAAGAGGGAAAGGAGGATCAGCAGAAGGAGGAGTAAAAAGGTGAATAAGATTCAGATGAAAACTTATGAATGAAGACATCCCGTTGATTATACAAGTAAGTGAAATCTCAAAAGAGACTAAATGAAAACTGAGGAGAGAGAAAGGTAAGTGAAAGAAGAAAAGAGGAGGAGGAGGAGGAGGAGGAGGAGGAGGAGGAAGAGGAAAAAGAAGAAAAGGTGAGAATCGAAGACCCAAAACATTGTCAAAAAAAAAAAAAAAAAAAACGGTGGGGAAAAGAAAAAGAAAGTGAAGGAGAGAAGCTACGATGGTGAACAATAAGAATAGGAGAAAGAAGAGGAAAGGGAAAATAAGGAGAAACAGAAAGATAAATGAAGAGGAATAATGGGGAGATATAAAGAAACGTGAGTAAGAGGAGAAAAGAAGAGAAAAAAGGAGAGAGGAAAAAGGAGAAGAGCAAAGAAAAGGAGAGGAAGAATACGAGGAAGAAAAATAAGTAGAGTAAGAGGAAGAGACAAAGAAAGAGGAAGAGGAAAAATAAAGAGAAGAGGAAGAGGGATATGAAAAGGAAATGGAAGAGAAAGAGGAGGAAAACGGAGAAGTGGAAGAGGAAGAGGAAGAGGAAGTAGAGTAAGAAGAGGAAGAGGAAGAAGGTGAAGAGGATGAAAAGGAGAGAAAAAGGAAGAAGGGGAAGAGGAGGAAGAAGAGGAACAGGAATAGGAAGAGAAGGAAGAGCAGAAGGAAGAGGAAGAAGAAAAGGATGAGGAAGAGAAAAAGGAGGAAAAGAAAGAGTAAGAGGAAGACAAAGAGGAAGAAGAGGAAGAGAGAGAAGAAAAAAGAGAAAGAGGAAAAGGAAGGGAAACAGAAAAAGAGGATAGATAAAGAAAGAGGAAGAGAATGAGAAAGAGCAAGAGGAAAGAAGATAAAAAGAAATAAAAACACGAAAAGGAAAATAAATCGAAAATATGAGGAAAAGGATAAGAAA
>NC_134777.1:65942430-65952430 GCF_046742065.1 Oratosquilla oratoria
TTCATGAAATAGACATCGACCCGACACGTGTCTATGAAGCGTTTACACATGTCTATTGTTTGATAGGCAGGTCCGAATTTCATATAACGATCAGATGACACCAGACAGATAGATGTTTGATGAACAAACATATGGATGAGACGTTTGATACCGTGACTGCAAAGGTATTTCCCTCAACAAAAGCAATTTGCATGACAGTCATCAAAATGTATTAGATAAATGTGTTGTCGTTATGAAAGCGTTTATTGATAGTTCAACACTTTTTTAGTGAGTTTCTTCCTGCTGAATGAAAAGTTTCGATAGTGTCGTGAAAGAATAAAGGACCACCGCCACAGAGTATTCATTAACTTAACCTGTTGTAGAAAGGCTAATCAACACAGGCTGATTGGCCGTATTTCCATACCCCTCATCAACACTAACCAACGCATTCTACCACCATGAAGTAAAACTTAAAAAATATATATTTACTTAAGTTTGTCTGTCTCAAAGGGTTATTCATAAAGTCTACTCAACATTCTTATAAGAACAGGCAATGAAATTAGTGAAATTCCTCGAGGTTGAAGTCATTCGTTAGGTTGGATAAAATATCTTAAGAGTACAGCCGTTATTTTACAATTCTAGTACAGTATTTCTCAAATGAATTATTCTAAAAGAAACTATTATAGTATATGGAGTAGCCGAATGACAGTGAATTAGTAGACCAAGATATATGTAACACCATCCGCTGAATGAACAGTCATTTGACAGTCAAAACAAAATACGTATGACAAAAATCGGAATGAATGGGATAATTAATAGTGTTTATTTTCATATCACACGAGTACAGATCATATATCTTTTGACAGTCGCCGAATGATATTATTAATCAGTGTGAAACCTCTTGTACTCAAAGGATGAATGACCTATATACATTTCAATTGTTTTGTTTTATTTCATTTTATCTATTTGTTCGTGCACGCCTCGTAAATGCAATACTCTGGTAGCTATCAGGTGATGTTAATCAGCAAAGCGACATCTACACACATCTTGTCAAGAACCATAGAATTAATCCTCTCACTTCAGGGATTACTTCGGTGGAGTAAACGTTCAATAGAACTCGGATGAAAAATTAGAATATATCAGCTAACCTTTATGACTATTTGAACAACCTTTCCGTCATTCTAGGTTATTCAATGAGGCTCTAAAAATGAACGGCCTCAGAATGGTAAGAATGTATAGATTTAATAAAGAAAAAAAAAAACACCTATCTATATACATTAGGTTTCAGCTTCAACAAATTTCGATAAAAAGGACATCCTCAAACAAATGTACACAAAAGTTAGTATGGATACCTTATATAATCTTTATCGTAGGATTATGTGGTCTACCCCAGAGTAGTATTTGGTCGTCCTTTCCCTCCTCTTTCGGGAACAGCTTTTGTGTGTTGCTTTATCAAGTGAGCTCGGCCCCCAGTGTAGTCTGTTCTCTGATGGTCCAATATCTTGTTCAGTTATTGTTTGTCCAGTCATGTGTCACAATTTCCGCTGCTGTCCTGGCCCATGTAAAACTGTCTGTATTGCTGTTGGTGCTGGATTGGGTAATGATATATACAGTTTCTACATTTTTCCTGGCCTTTTCCCTCGGGTTCTGGTGTAAAATGTCAGCCACGTTCCATTGTGACCGCAAGTAGACAAGGCTGGACACCTATTGTCTACGTATATACATACATACATATATATATATATATATATATATATATATATATATATATATATATATATACAGGGGGGGTGTATATATACATATACATATACATATACATATACATATACATATACATACATATACATATATATATACATATACATGCAAAGAAATCACAAAACACACGTGGTAAACTATTTTTGCAGAAACCACCGGGAAATTGAAAAAGAAAAAAAAAAACAAAACAAACAGATACCGAACGTTTTCGTACCTTTGAAAATGTCTAAATAGACGAAAACGTTCGGTATCTGTTTTTTCATTTTTCCGGTGGTTTCTGCAAAAATATTTATATATGTATATATATCTATATATGTATATATATTTATATATGTATATATATTTATATAGATATATATATATATATATATATATATATATATATATATATATATATATACATACACCATCAAGAGTTGATGGTGTAGTGGTCAAGTCACTACAAGCACTGGTCACGTGCTGGCCGTTGGTTCGAGTCCTCGGGCGTACCACGTTTCAATTTCTGCATGTGCACTGTGGTTGATTTTTATATATATATATATATATATATATATATATATATATATATATATATATATATATATATTCACACACACACACACACACACACACACACACACACACACACACACACACACACACACACACACACACACACACACACACACACACACACACACACACACATATATATATATATATATATATATATATATATATATATATGCATGTAGAATTAAATACGACAGCATTCTGACAATTGTTAAACTTTTTCTTAATGTTTTCTATTTGTCTTATCAACTTTTTTCCAGTTGTAGGGTGAGCTGATACAAGTTCTCCAAAGTTTTCCATTTAATATTCTCGAGCTTTCGTCTTCAAAGAGACATCATCAGGATTGACATAATTTCTGCAATAATGAATACAAATGTTGGTACATATAAGTTACAAAATAAATTACAAAAATACAAATACAAATAAACAGGTAGAACAAAAGATATATAACAAGAGTTATTACTTACGTCTATAAGGAAAGTACAAATGATAGAGAGAGAGAAAGGTTTAAATACATAAACTGCTATCCGAGTTCCCATTACGGAGTCTGGCGGATCGTCTGAGTGGTGGGGGAGTGGGGGGTAGGAGGGGAGGGGGAGGGGGAGAGGGGACCTCAATGTAGCGATGTCTCAGGTTAGCGCTACTGTACAGTTTAATGCTGGACGTCATGTCCGACTGGATATTTATAGTGGGGGCAGAGTCCCTGATGTGGAATGCCTCCAAGAGTTTCAACCTTCTAGGGTCCTCACTGTACGCAATAATTTTGGTACATTGAACTAAGGTGTCTCTGTCAATATTTCTATTGTGATATTTTGAATAATGGTCCTTGATCGCTCCGTCCTGTTGGTGAAAGGTTAGTCTTCGGCTGAGAGTACATCTGGTGTGCCCGACGTATGTGGTATCGCGAGACGTGCAATTCTCGGCTGGACATTTGAATGAATACACCACGTTGGCTTTAGATGTAAAGTCAGCTCGACTATTACAGTTGTTTTTCATCACCATTGAACAGGTTCTAGGGTTACGATAGTATATAAGGACTCGGATCTCATGGTTCTCTTTAGTGGGGTGACAATTTTTCTTAATTATGTCCTTGATTGCTTTTTCATCCTTTTTGTAGGCATCACTGAAGGTGTTACGATAAAAAACGTTAATAAAATTAGGCTTATTGGCGCTTTGGTTGGACCCAAGTTCACACAGTAATTTATTGGTTATGCGGTCAAAATCACAGTTAGCATAACCATTATTGGTGAGCATTTGTCGTACATGCTGGAGTTCTGCATGTAGTGCTTCCCAGGACGAACATACTTTTATAGCTCTTCTGACGTATGCTCTAATAACACCTTTCTTATAACTATCACTGCATTCGCTGTTACCGTTCATACATTTATCTAAGTTGGTGGGTTTACGGTAAACACTGGTAATAAAATTAGTAGAGGTGGAATCAACCAGGACATCAAGAAAAGGAAGTTTACCATTTGTGTTCATTTCTACTGTGAATTTCAAACCCGAAATGTCCTGTAGACGCAGTCTTAATTTTTCCAGGTGCTCTCTGGAGAATGTACATACGAAAATATCGTCAATATATCTACAGTATATTTTGGGTTTAAGTTCACTCGCGAGAAATGTTGTTTCCTCCACATGTGACATGAAGGACTGAGCAAATAAAACGCCCAAGGGCGAGCCCATTGCAATCCCATCGGTCTGTACATACAGTTTACCTTCGGGGCATCTGAACGGGGCCTCAGTTGTACAAATAGTTAACATTTCTTTCATGGTTTCCATGGGAATAGGGGGTGGTGGGAGTACAGGGTGTTGGTACACATACTGGAGAATGATGTTAATAGTTCTAATGAGGGGAATATTAGTGAATAAATTTTCCGCATCCAGCGAAGCTATAAAGCCTTCAGGTTTGTTAAGTCTCAAGATATCAATGAACTCGTCAGATGAGCGGAGGGAATAAGGATTTGGGATGTAGGGGGAAATCACATTATGTAATTTCTTGGCCACATTGTAGGTAGGGGTTGGAATCTGGGAAATGATGGGTCTAAGTGGGTGTGACAATTTATGGGTTTTTACGTTACCGTAAAAATAACCGGGGTTAAAATCTCCTGTAATTTTATCAAATTTAAAACCACCAACTTGAGCATTAACTACCGAAATTAATTTGTTCAATTTCTTTTTAACACTGTCTACAGGGTTACGAGTAATTAGTTTAAACTTGGAATGGTCTTGTAAGATGGTATTACATTTTCTGATGTAATCTTCCCTGTCTAAAATCACAAAACAAGACGACTTGTCCGCTTTTCTAATCACAATATGCTTGTTTTCCCGTAAATGTTTAGCGGCTTCTTTTAAACGGGGTGAAAGAAGCTGGCTAGAATGGTGGTGCCGAGTTTTGGTGCACTCGTTCTGTAGATTTTCTACATGCATCAAAGAAAACCTGCTTCCTTACTTCACGAATATATATATATATATATATAGATAGATAGATAGATAGATAGACAGATATACGTATGTATGCATGTATGTATGTATGTATGTATGTATGTATGTATGTATGTATGTATGTATGTATGTATGCGGGTTAGGGCGTCGTTATTTGCGGCGAAGGTCAAGGGGTTACCGGTTTGAATCCTGCCACCGGTGAAGTTGAACCAAGGTGCATGGTTCATTAAATTTCACGCTACAAAGGCCACTGTGAGAGACACCGTCCTAGACTTCCGATAAGTGGGGAGTTTGTGATATTAAAGGACTTTTTTATCAGCCTTGAGCCTGTTGTTTAGCTCTTGCCTCCATCTTCATCCGTCTTCTGCCAGTTCCTCCCACTTGTTTATATCGATGACTATATCTTTCATATCACTTTTGCAGCCATTTTTGAATCGTAGGTGAGGTCACCCTCTTGGTCTGCTTCCTTGTTTTAGTTCTCCATAGCGTAGAGCCTTGGGGATCCTCCCATCCTCCATTCTGCGGACATGACCTAGCCAACGGAGACGGTGCTGGCGTAGCAGGGTGTAAATACTGGGGATAGAGGTTCGCTGGAGGACTTCGTTGTAGGTAACATAATCGTACAACGTAATCTTCAGGATTCTTCTTAGATTTCTCAGGTGGTATGTGTTTAGACGCTTTTTTTTGTTGTTGTCTTGCATATAGATTCTAGGTTTCACAGCCATAGAGTAGCGTACTAAGGATGAACGCTTTGTATACTGAAACGTTGGTAGTGAGATTGGGCTTGGTGTTTTCCCACACTCTCTCGGTGAGGTTGGCGCACCAATTCTTCTATTGATCTCGGTGTCCAAGAGAAATCATTTATTACCATTGAACCAAGATAAGTGAAATAATTTACTGCTTCTAGCTGGTAGTTGTTGATGAGGATATTTGTCCGGTGTTGCGTATTGATACCCATGATGTTCGTCATGTTCAGGATGATGGTAAACTTGAAGTCGCCACATGCTTTGGAGAATTTGTTCAGAAAATTCTGTAGGTCTTGTCTGGAGTGAGTTACTAATGCTACGTAATCAGCAAAGAGCAAGTCTTTGCGGATCTTTGTTTTTGCTCTGAACTTGTCTAAGTTGTACAGTTTTCCGTCTGATCTTGAGTGGAGGTTCATGCGTTCCCTGGGGCCACCAAATGCATGTTTTAGCATGACAGCAAAATAGATGCCAAGGAGGCTTGGGGTTAGTACACACCCTTGCTTAGCTCCAAATTTAATTTCAAAAGGTGTTCAGCATGAGCCTTAAAACTGCACAACCCCTTTTATGTCTTTGTGAAAGGGGTTGGTGAGGTCTATGAAGGCTATGTTCAACGGATGCCTTTGTTCCATGCACTTCTCTTGCAACTGTCAGAGAGAATATTATGTCAGTCGTTGAGCGCCCTGCATGGAACCCGCTCTGAGATTCTGGGTAAACTCTGTCTACGATCTTCAGCATTCCTGGTGCAAACACCTTACCCTTGGAGAGACGGGACTGCTCGGACAGACAGTCTGGGGAACGACAACAACAACAACAGTGATATCCCTCTGCAGTTATTACAGCCGCTCCTGTCCCTCTGTTTTTGTGGAGGGTTACAATGTGCTTTCTCGCATACCTTGAGGAACGTCTCTTTCTTCCCAGAAATCACATTGGCCCACTATTATCTGCTGACGGTCAACTTGAATATTTAAATGAAGGAATGTGTGATATTTTAAACAACTATTTTAGCTCAGTATTTGTAAACGGAACACCTCAAAGTGAACTCCAAACTGAAACATGTGAAAAGTCTAGGGTAAACTTACTCACTACGGTATATATAATAACAGAAAAAATTAAAAGATGTATAGAGAAACTCAAAATTAATAAAACACCAGGGACTGATGGTTGCCATCCAAGAATTATAAAGGAAATGAAAAATGAGATTGTTCTTCCATTAGAAATTATTTTCAAGAAAGCCATCATATCCGGAGATGTCCCAAGAGAATGGAAGCTGGCTAACGTTACTCCCATATTCAAAAAAAGGTGACAAAAAGAAACTAAATAACTACAGGCCTATAAGTATCATCAGAGGTGCTATCGAACATCATTTAGATAAAATATAGTAATGGTCTGAAAAATGGGCTAATGAAATTTAACACAAGTAAATGCAAGGTTATGCACATAGGTAAAAATAACAGTAGGTACGTTCAGAAGTTATTTGGAAATTCGTTAACAAAAGTGGATAATGAAAATAATCTCGGCGTAATTATCAGTACGATCTCAAATCATCTAAACATTGTATTTCAGCCTTTGAGAAAGCAAACAAGATTCTAGAATTGATTCCGCGATATTTTGACTTCAAAAGTCCATCTCTCATTAACAAGCTATATAAATCGTTAGTTCGTCCACATTTGGAATATGCTGTTCCCGTATGGTCACCGAATCTCATTAAGGACACGGCGAGCCACAAAACTGATTGCAAATATGAAAATTAAATCATATGAAAATCGACTAAGACATATGAATCTGTTCTCCCTGAAAAAACGTAGACTCAGAGTTGACCCGATACAGGTCTTTAAGATTCTATGGTCTCAAAATGTCAGGAAATAGATTTAATCTAGAAGTGAGTAGAAACAACTTCGCCAACCGTGTAGTTAATGAATGGAACAAACTTCTTGCTGAGGCAGTGCAATTTAGTTTAGTTCGAAGCTTTAAGATTCGTTTAGATAATCACCTAAGCAAGATGCTGTAATGTCTGCCATTTATTTCATATTATTTGTTTGTTATTATGTGTTTGTTTATTATTATTTACTTGATTTTTATTTATTATTAGTTATCTGTCAATTTATTATTATTTACTATTTACCTGTTTCTTTCTTATTAAACTACACCTATACATTTACTTTATTTATTATTATTTGTATTATTATAATTTTTATTTGCGTTTCTTTTATCTATTTATCATTATCATATTTTTTTCCGTATTCGACCTAGTTATGAACCAAAAGGTCTCCTGTCGGCATTCACCTCCTTTGTAATCCTTTGAATTTGCAGAGATCATACAGATTTTTGATGAGTGGTCCTTTTGCAGTTTTGATCACTTCGGCCGGGATTCCGTATAGGCCCGGTGCTTTGCCTGATGGTGTCATGATGGGTAGTTCTTTAAGGGTTTGGATGATAGCATCGTCTATGGAGCTTTCGCTGCCGTAGAGGTCTACATAGTGCTCGACCCAACGTTCCATCTGCTTGTTTCTGTCTGTGATGACATCCCCAGTTTTTTTATTTGACGGGGTCAATCTTCTTTTGTGTAGGGCCCACGGCTTGTTTGATGCCGTCATAAACACCTTTGACATTCGAGGTGTCTGCTGCTACCTGGAATTTTTCACAAAAGTTCATCCAGTAGTTATTAGCACGTTAGCACCTTTCCCTGAGGGGATTTGTTTGTAGCTCTGCTTCAAGACTACTGATGAGTGCTGCTTGTGCTGTGGGAACCTTCACTTTACCGCTGGTTTTGCACGGTGGAATTTTTTGGGCTCTAGCTTGATTTTGCAGCACATCAGGAAATGATCAGTATCGCAGTCTGCGCTTTGGTAGGAACGTGTATTTAGCACACATTGCAGTTGTCTTCATTTGGTTATTTTGAGATCTAACTGTTGCCATTTTCTGGATCTTGAGTGTTGCCATGATACCATAAGTTGGGGTTTTCTTTGGTAGAAGGTGTTTTTAATGAGAGGGGGGATCGCCGAATTAATGAAGCGGCCTTGCTGTGCATGTGCTGTGTCTTCCGACACTGCTTCTGACCCAGGGCAGTGGACAAGATGCAGGGATGACCCCTCATCCAGGAGGTGCCTAGATAAGAGGGAGGAAAGAGGGTGGAGGGGAGTGGAATATGTAGGGGATGGAATGGGTGGGAGTGGTGTCTATGCCTTTTTCTTTTGGCTACCTCCCGTGTAAGTGGGAAAATGCCTTTGGTATATGTATGTATGTATATATATATATGTATGTATATATATAAATGTATGTATATATATAAATGTATGTATATATATATATATATATTTGTATATATATATAATATATATATATTGCTATTTCTTGTTGATTAAGTCCACAGATGTTGGTATGGGGCTCTTCTTATACCGGTCGGTGCGTGCTCTGATCGGCTTGATGGTATTGTGGTGCCGCACCTGTCGCCGTGGTGAGGGATTGGGGGAGGTAGCAGGTTCCGGTGCCATGGATGTATGTATATGTATACTTCGTAAGTAGTCCATATTGAAACCATGAAGACAAGAAGTCCACAGCAATGGGAGCGCTGTTATGTTTGTACTGAAGCCTTTCAAGCATTCGTGCAATACTTTTATATTAAAATGTGAGAGCGCTTAACAAGAAGTCCAAGCAAGATCTTAAAGTCTAATATCTCCAAGACGTTTTTCAATTACAATGATCATCTTCACGGGGAGAAATGTACAGAAATAAAGAAAATATGGAAATACATAAGAAGGACACACACTACCAGAGATGACTATGAGAGTTCTTGCATTCCGAAAGTTAGGGAGACTCCGATTGGCTGGAAGTAGATCTTAGTCATACAGAAGACGTCTGCTGCTAGGTAAGGTATAGCAGACATATGCTGTATAGGGATGTCATCGTTGTATATCAGTACTCGTGTAGGATCAATGAATGTAAACACCGCATTTCAACATACATCAGTATGACCTTTAAAACTTTAAAAACGGCTCCCATTCCATCTCCCAAACGGTAACATTCAACGCCAGACCAAGAACAAACACAACATCATTCTTAACAAAAATATGTTAGACTCCAACACGAAAATCCTCGTCAAGTAAAGCAATATCTGCCGCCTGACCATGAACGAGGTCGAGAAAATGAGAGAGAGAGAGAGAGAGAGAGAGAGAGAGAGAGAGAGAGAGAGAGAGAGAGAGAGAGAGAGAGAGAGAGAGAGAGAGAGAGAAAGGAGAGAGAGAGAGAGAGAAAGGAGAGAGAGAGAGACACAGAGAGAGAGAGAGAGAGAGAGAGAGAGAGAGAGAGAGAGAGAGAGAGAGAGAGAGAGAGAGAGGGGGGATGGAGAGAGAGAGAGAGAGAGAGAGAGAGAGAGAGAGAGAGAGAGAGAGAGAGAGAGAGAGAGAGAGATAGGACAACAGGCGGAGTTTGTTTGCACTTAAAATTGTCACCTTCACATGCAAGAGTCGAGGCAAGTGGCGGCTATCAGTAAGTATGTTGATTCCGGACATCAAGTTCAG
>NC_134777.1:65959930-65964930 GCF_046742065.1 Oratosquilla oratoria
CAATCCCTTCTTTCTCTCCTATTTTCTCCTCTCCATTTCCTTCTCCTTTTCCCCTTTTCCTCTTTTCTTTGCCTCCATCTCACACCCTTCCTTTCCTTCTCAACTCCTCCCTCCTCTCCTCTTCCATTCCCTCCTCTCCCTTCCCATCCCTTCCTCTGCTCTACTCTTCTCTCTTTCTTCCCCTCCCCTCTTCAACCTGAACCTTCCTCTCACTACAGCTCTCTTTTCTTTACCTCTCTTCCCTTTATTTTCCTTCCTTCCTCTCCCACTCCCCTTCTGTCAATTCCCCCTTTTTCCGTCCCCTCCCTTTGATACCTATCCATGCAACTTCACTCATTTTTGCTCACGTCTATCTCTACTCCCCTTAACTCTTCTATCTTCTCCTTCACTTCCCATCCTATTGTTCCCTTACTTCCTCCTCTATCCTTCCTTCCGTCCTTACCTCTACCCTCCCCTTCTTTTCTCTCAAGTCGTCATCTTTCTTCTTCTTCTTCTTTTCCCTCCGCTGTCATACATTTCATGCTTTCTTTGTCATTATATTCCCTGTTTTCAATGAACACATTTTTTTTTTTTTTTTTTTTTTTTTTTTTTTTTGTAGTGTCCTCGTTCCATTCTACGGTCGCTTCTCTTGCATTTCCAAGCCTTACATTTTCTTTTCATAGTTTGTTTTAGCTTATTTATCATTATGCATTGTTCCTTCCATTTCTCCCTCCGCATTTTCCTTGTACAATTTAATCGCATTTCCTACATTCCCTTTTCTGCGTCTATAATTTCTTCCAAATTCCTCCAACTCTCAGTACACATGCGCTCCATTCCATTTTCTCTCCACATCTCCATTCCCCGTTTTCTTTTGACATTCCCGCTTTCCATTTTCTATTTACATTTCCCTCGCAGAGACCGATTGCTTCCCATATGCTTTTGGTCTATTGACTTGTCGAAATGGCCTTTGTCCCACCAAACACTTCTCGTCGTGCTTGTTTATTTTTCATTTCAGGTAAAAGCTTCCCTCTCCATTGTCTATTTACAGTCTGATATTCACAGAGTAGCGAGCAGGACTCCGACATGCCCACCTCATTGCACGGCTGTGAGATCTAGTCACGGAGACAGTTCTTGGGCAAACATGCGCGTCGAATGAAAATCAATTTTGGTGCTTAGGCACCGATGCAAATGTACACATACACGTGGCCACTGATATGCCCACACAAGAACACGTACACACAAACACATGAAAACACACATACAAACACATGCAGGCACTCTTACCAATGCATACATACATGCACACGCACATACGCGCGCACACACACAGAACACGCACACATACACATACACACACACACACACACACACACACACACACACACACACACACACATACACTCATACACACACACACACACACACACACAAGCACACACACACACACACACACACACACACACACACACACACACACACACACACACACACACACACACACACACACACACACACACACACGCACACACACACGCACGCATACACGCACACACACACGTACGTACGCACAAGCGCATAAACAATAAGTCCTCCACGAGGAAGACTTATTCTCGGAATTCGTCATCGCTTGGTAGTATATGTGTGCTCTGCTTATATGAATACCCTCATCCATCATCTTTTGATCTATAGTGATGCGATCTTGTTTTCTGTGGTCCCGCTGCGTTCAAAGACCTCGTCATGAAAAAAAGGGAGAGAGGGAGAGGAGAGGGGGAGGTGTAGGAGGGAACGGATATCAGGTGTAAAAAGAAGAAAGTCGAGGTGCGAATACAAATGTACCTACATTCTAACATTTAAATAGATGTTACTCAATTTAATCAAATTCCTTCGGGTTAGGGGGAGAGAGTGAAGGAAAGGGAGGAAGGGAAGGGGATGATTATTAATCCCGTTAACTGCTACTGGATTGAATTAATTTGGTAGCTGGGGGGAGAGGGCTGGAAGGAACGAAAGGTATAGTGGAAGGTAAGGTTAATTTTCTAGTTACATTCCATTATTCATATATCGTTTGTTCATTTTGATCTACGAGTTATTTCTCAAAAGACAGATATATATCACGTGTAAGTAATATGTACACTTGTATGAAGAACAATCTGAATATCATGGAGTTCCACATGTGTAAGGAGACTGGAAAATTATGAAAAAAGTACTCTGAAAGTTAGATATGATATTCACATGGTTCAATTTTTCGTCCTCTGAGTAAGATTAGAAAATTGCAAACTGAACGAAGGAAAGCCGGCTGGCATCTGCAACGTCAGAGCATGGATGTTGTGAGGTACTGCCTGCCCCTTGGTAGTCCGGTATGATTCCCTTTGATTGAAAGAAAACAAAGCCGACCTCTCTTATCTGGAAGGGAAAAAGGGACTGGCAGGACCACAGCAATTATCGCGATATTATATTGATTAGGGTATCGGGCATGGTACTCACCCACCTGTTGGTGATTGGGATTTGTTCCCACCATCTTAAGTTTTGTAGGTCTCATCAGTCTGTGTTTACACCCAGTAATTCAACAACTGGTCAGATACGAAAACCTCGCGATCTTGTAGAGAGTTTCTGCAAGTTTCATCAGGGGTTGTTTACAACCTAATGTATATTAATCTTGATAAGGTGTTAGATTCAGTACGGAGTGGTCTGGGATTTTCTGCTGAATCGTGCGAATCCTAAGAATAACATTGACCTTATATCTCTTTTGTACTCTGGTACAGAGAATGCTGTAAAGGCGAAGTAGAGAAGAGGTACGTCTGATTATTCTTTTCTGTAAATTCAAGTGTAAAGCTGGGTTGCGTTCTTGTCTCAGCTATTTTTAACGCTTCTATAGACAGGCTATTGGGCAGAGTAGTCAATTAGTATCATTGCAAAACAACATTAATATCACTAGCCTTATTTTCGGTGATGATGCTGGGATTTTTTTGTAAAGTTGTTAGGGGCTCTTGCTGCATCTTTTGAGTCACTTCACAGGGAGGTGAGGACGCTGGGACTCCAGGTGTCGTGGACTAAGACAAAGATCCGGGTCTATAGGGGTTTACTAGATAATATAATGGGGTTACGCCAGGAAGCCCTTCGAAGGATTGGCATGAACCATGATGTTGTGGACTTGTTTAGCAGAAGTATACGGTATTATCAATGTTTAAGCAGAAGGATTAGCATTCAAACCTTTAAGTCGTTTATGTCCCCTGTCTAGAAGATATGGACACTGAAAGTTGACATGAAGGAGTATCTCAATGTTTTTAGTACCAAGTACCTTCGGAGTAGAACTGGGTATCACTGGTTTGACTATGTATCAAACCAGCAACTCCGCTGAACTCCGTCAAGTCCTATTACTATCAATATTAGTAAACGTCAACTTCGGTTCCCTGGGCTTATAACACGCTTCCCTAAAGTTGATCACATTCACATGGTTATCTACACAAAAGACAGCTCTTAGAGAAGGATGCGAAGGGAGTAGCCTTAAGAATTCATGGTAAGTCAAAGGATCCTGCCGAGAGCTGTCTGGAATTATAAACAAGCATGGGGGACTGTTCACGGAAGCCGTAAAGTTTAGCGTCGACGTTTGAGTGAAGCGATAAGCTCTGCGACGTATATCCTCCATTGATGTTAATGAGTTTCGAAAAGTTAAGGTATTATGAAATGTTACAGGGTAAATTCTAATAATGATATTCCGTTTATGTTTCCTCTTGAGTTTCTTTTCCACAATACCCGTTTGTTCTGAATCCTCTAAATACTCTGGGAGGAGAATACTATTTCCATGGTTATATGGCCATCCATCCTAATATGTAATATCATCACACGAAAAACAAGATAAGATTTGTGCAAGAGGGAAGTGAGACTAGAAAATAGGTGAAGCTACTGGAGAGGGAGAGGGAATTCAAGAAAAAGTATTAAAAAAAAGTAAGGAGGAATGGGCAAAAGTTGGAGGAGGAAGAGGGAATGAGAAATAGTAAGGAGAATGGAGGAGGTAAACAAGTGGGAGGTTGACGTGAGTGTGGGCTGAAGGAGGGTCGAGGTGATTAATATGCTCCTAAATGGTACACCTTCCGCCTGCCTGCTCTCCTTCCTCTCCTCTCCGCCTTCCTTTTCTAACACTATCTTTCCCTTTTCACCCTTCTTCATTCATATACCCTCGTTTCCTCTTACATGTCCTCTTCCATTCTCTTCATTTCTCCCATTCCTCATTTTGTCCTTTTTTTTTTTTTTTATCCTCTCCTCCCTTTCTCCTGGCTAGTCTCCCCTTATTGTAAGACAAGAAACGTGAAGAGAAAGGATGGAGGAGGGATGAGGGAGGTAGAGAGAGGAAAGAGGAGAAAGGGGAGGGTGTGAGGGGTTATTAACTTCCACTTGTTCTCGCTTGGGGATTGCGTGAAGCTGTTCTGTGAAGTGAAACTTAAGAATTAAAAAAAATATTCAAAAAGTCTTGCGAGAAAAAGACACTCAGCAAACAAAGTATACACTCAGACACTCACCTATTTGAATAAAGAGGTTCATGTGTGTATGTGTATGTGTGTGTGTGTGTGTGTGTGTGTGTGTGTGTGTGTGTGTGTGTGTGTGTGTGTGTGTGTGTGTGTGTGTGTGTGTGTGTGTGTGTGTGTGTGTGTGTGTGTGTGTGTGTGTGTGTGTGTGTGTGTGTGTGTGTGTGTGTGTGTGTATGTGTGTGTGTGTGTGTGTGTGTGTGTGTGTGTGTGTGTGTGTGTGTGTGTGTGTGTGTGTGTGTGTGTGTGTGTGTGTGTGTGTGTGTGTGTGTGTGTGTGTGTGTGTGTGTGTGTGTGTGTGTGTGTGTGTTTGTTACTTTCGTGTGATTACATAAATTCCACATTATCTCTTCCCCCCCCCCTTAGATTAGTCCCTTTCACGACTTTTCTAATCCTGGCTGCCGTCAGAGAATTCTGTTCACCTCCCTGACGTCCTCTCAGTAGCGGAGTGGTTATAACATAATTATATCAACCCGTTTCATACATTCTTTCTTTCTTTCT
>NC_134777.1:65969930-65974930 GCF_046742065.1 Oratosquilla oratoria
TTCCTACCCACGTTACCGTGAAATAGAAACTGCGATGGCATTAAGTGTCCATCTTCTCCAATATCTTTCATGTCAAAAACCAATATATATATATATACATACATACATACATACATATATATATATATATATATATATATATATATATATATATACATACATACATACATACATATATATATATATATATATATGTATGTATGTATGTAAAAAAGGCATAAAATATGCTCCCACCCATTCCATCCCCTACATACTCCACTCCCATTCACCCCCCTCCCTCCCTCTTATCTTGGTTCCTCCTGGACACAGCAAATCTACAGCAAGGCTGCTTCATTTAATCGGCGACTCGCCCCCTCTCTCCGTCCCCTCATGCAGGTATGGAGAAGACGGGCAGATATGCCTTCGGGTTGTGTCAGTTTATTTTTCATACATACTTCTTCAGCCCTCATCCCCCACCCACTCCTTTTCATGCATCACATCATCATCCATACACAACCATTTGATTCACCCCTATCCTCTATCCTCTCCCGTTCTTCCTCAACAGACATTCCCCTCTTTCCCAATGCCCCTTTTACCTCATCCATCCATCTCATCCTTGGTCGCCCCCTCATGTTCATTCATTCCATCTCTGCCTTCCACACCTCTTTTACTATTCTTTCTTCACTCATTCTTTCCATGTGTCCAAACCATCCCAATACTCTTTCATCAACCCTATCTCACAACTCCCTTTCCATCCCCGTTCTATTCCTCATCTCATCGTTTCTCACTCTATCCAGTCTAGGAACCCCTAACATACTTCCCAGGCACCTCATCTCAAACACATTCAAACTGCTTCCTTCTTTCTTATGTTCCATGTTTCTGCCTCATACAGTGCTGTCGGTACAATCATTTCATCATACAATCTCCTTTCAACATCCATTTCCAAGTGTCTATTTCTCATCACACTTTTTAATCCTCCAAGGCATTTACTTGCTTCTCTCAATCTACATTCTACCTCCACTTTTCCTTTTGCGGCCACTATTCACTTCCTCCAGTCTCTCTTCCTTGATACTCACTTCCAGTCTGCTGTCACTTTCTCCCCTTGTACATCTTATCACCTTACTCTTACCCACATTCATCTACAACTTCCTTATTTCGCACACCTTCCCAAAATTTGTCACAAACTTCCTCAAACAACAAGCGGCTTATCCACTTTTCTCCATTTTCTCCATTTTCTTTAACCATCTCCAATCCCCGACCCATTATCCTTGTGTTTACCTTTCGCATGTATAAATTGAATAGCCAAGGCGACATAACACATACCTGGCGAAGTTCCACCTTTAACCTAAACCCCTCACTCTTTCCATTTCTGATTTTAACACAGGCTCTACTACTCTCGTAAAAACTCTTGACTGCTCTTAACAGTTTTCCTCCTATCCCATATATCTGCAATACCTCCCACAGTGCCTTCCTGTCTACCCTGTCATAAGCCTTTTCTAAAAACATAAAAGCCCAAAAAACATCCTTACATTTTACTAAAGTTTTGTGACATATATGTCTTAGCACAAAAAACTGAGCCACGCAACCCCTACCTCTCCTAAACCCACAATGTTCCTCACCTATTACTCTCTCTGTTCCTCTCCTAATCCTCTCAATCAAGACACTCCCATAAGCCTTCCTGTAATGGTGACATATAATATTCCTTGCGTGTTGAACATATATATTTGTAATATTGTTTATCTATTATTATATATTTAATATATTATTGTGAGAACCAAGTGTTTATTTAAGCGTGTATGTTTTTCCCACCAAGTCTGAGCTGGTTGGCGTGGTTTGGTTCGGCTTACAAAGCGACCGCACGCTTGTTTTTGTAGTGCTTTATCCCACTGAGAATAATACAGTATTTTTCATTGTTGATTTGGTTTTATTGGGCGCACCCGGTACATTTCCAGCTACACTCATCAAACAAACTGATCCCTCTAAAATTACTACATTCACACTTGTCCCCTTTCTTCTTGTAAAGTGGAACTATACAGGCACTCCTCCAGCCCTCCGGTACTCTACCCTCTTTTAAATAAAAAAATAAATAACCTCACCAGCCAGTCCACCATCACTGTACCTCCCTTTTTTGGACTTTCTGCATAACATCCATCCAACCCAGGTGTTTTACCTGCTCTCATGATCTTAACGACTTCCTTCACCTCATCTTTCCGTATTTCTCCTGCATTTTTCTCTCTCATCACTGTCATTTTCTTAGCACTTCTCACTGCAACTACCTTTCCCTCCCTATCTTCGTTCACATTCATCAACTCCCTAAAATATATTGCCCATCTTCCTCTTACGTCTCTTCCCTTACCATCTCTCCATCTGCACCTATTACTTTTTCTTCTCTACTTGATTTGCCTCCTCTTCTTCTCTTAAATTCTTTCGAAAACATTTTTTTATTTATTTTTTTCATTATTTTCTGTCATACACTTATCCCATTTCATATTTGCCTCCTTTATACCATACTTTACTTTTCTTTTCTTTTTTCTCTGTACCTCTCTTATGATTCTCTCGTTCTCTTTTGCAAACAATCTGTAAACTTTTGCTTCTTCTCTTCTACAACCTTCTTTGCTTCCTCATCCCATTATTTACTACTCTTCCTTCTATTTCCTTCCGTCCTCCTTGCTCCACACACTATCTTTGCTCACCTTATGACGCCCTTCTTGAACTATCCCCGTTCCTCCTCCACTCCTAGCTCTACTCTATCCTTCACTCCCTCCCACTTCTCTTTCAGCTTCTTTTTATACTCCTTCTCCTTTTCTTTCTCATTTAAACAGTTTACTTTAAGCACCTCCCTACCTTTTGTCCTTTTCCTCTTTCTCCATCTATCCTCCACCAAAGAATTATATGAACATAAGAACATAAGAACAAAAGAATGAAGGAGACTGCAAGAGACCATAAGGCCTACACAAGGCATCTCCGTATCCATCACCACCTGTCATCCCTATCCATAAAGTTGTCTAATCGTTTCTTAAAACAACTGATAGTTTCAGAGCTTACTACATGGTTACTAAGTTTATTCCATTCGTCGAAATATGATATTCCCCCACTCTCTCACCTTAGAACATGTACTTCTTTAATTCTTCCTACTATACTCCTGATTACCACTATATAGTTAATTAAAGTCCTATCTACCACCCTTCCATCCACCACCCTCTCCTATGTGTACTTATGCTTCCTAAACACTGTAATTGCTATCATCAGCACTCTTTACTCTTTATAGACACATATCCACCATCAACTCTTCACTACGATTTTTTCCTGGAACTCCACACTTTTCACTACATTGATATTTCTCCCTAAACCCTCTAAGAACTCATTTAATTTTATTCAACGAGCCTCACTCTCACCTACACTCTTTTCACTACCAGGCCCATATTCACTTACAACAACCCATATCTTCCTTCCCAGTTTCACTTTCATCCACTTTAGCCTTGAAGAAACCTCCTTCCACTCCACCACACGTTTACCTATCTCTTCACTTTCTAGTAAAATCACACTTTCCTTCGTCCTCTTTTCACTCCTGAGACCCTCCCAACTACACTCCCAAACTCAAACTTACTCCTTCTTTCAGTTTAGTTTCAGTCACTGCCAATATATCCATCTCCCCCTCTCACAAACATACTCTCTATCTCTTCCCTTTAAACCTCATCTATCTCACATCCACACACATTGAAAGGCCAAAAACCATAGAGTTCTGGTCGGAAAACTCCTCCCAGACCCTTTTTTTCAGCAACGTCCCCTTTGGAACTACAGGGAGAAGGATGCCTAGTCCTCTCTCCGTTCATTTTTTTTTTTTTTTCGCCTTTTACGACTCAAGTGGGAACACTTGGTGGCAGTATTCTTTTCCCCACCACAAGGTTCGGTGAAATAAGAAAATTAATATTTCGAGAAGGGATACAGGACAGTAACAAGAGTAATGGGACAGCATAACGGAGGGACAGTCGCAGTATAATAAGGTATCAATTCTCTATAAATAGAGATTTCCTCTACCACATACAAAATGATGTGTGGCTCTGGTCTAAAGGGTACCCCTTATAGACCCTAAATTATCAGATGCATGCTACTCAGCAGCTTTTAACCCTACAATAACATGCAGCCAATACCCCAGACGGGGTATAATAAGAAATAATAATAAAAAATAAAATAAGCGTTCCAGGCCCACTGTACCATTCGTCTTTAGGTACAAAGAAGAAACAGTAGAGCATACAGAACCTCTATTACTTGGTGGTACATATCAACGACCTCGTCCATCTACCCAAATGGAGAAAAACGCAGGTGTTGAACACAGGCAGTTACAAGACTATTAAGACGACAATTAAAGCAGCTCACTCGATAACAAAGAGAAGTATAAACCATCAAGAGGGATTTATTTGTTTACCCAAAGATGCAGGCAGGCAGTCAGGCGAAGTGTTAAGTGGACACAACGTAGGAAACAGAGGTCTCAGGGGCATGAAGGCCATTCGATTTCCCAGAGATAAACCAGACATGAGTTATGAGTTGTCGTTCCCTATCTCATAATACATTTTCTGTGGCCAAGACTATTGAAATGTTAGGTAGGGCTACTTCAAAAGATCATACAGAGGATGGAAAGGTATTTCATATTCTCTAACTTGAGATTTTGTGATTTCGCCTGTGTCCTTTTATTTATCTGTCTGGATGTGAAACGAACTTGGTTTGCCAAGGTTGCTTATCTACTTGTCAGCTTGTTCCTAATTCTCTAAAGTTTCTGAAATTCTCTTCATTTTCTTATTGTGGTGTATTTTCCAGAGGTAGAACTGGAAAGTTTTATCAGAATATATATTTAAAAAAAAATGGTTACATGGGAATAATCTGGCAAGAATACAGAAGAGCCTCGACTCTACTTTAAGAACCGCTGACAAACTTAGGTTCTTCTTTGGCGTTTTGAAATCACCAGCATTACCATTTGTATCTATAGCCAGTAATGGTGACCTAGACAGGTCTCAAGAAAAATG